>NC_090265.1:997579826-997888576 GCF_040414725.1 Anabrus simplex | reverse complement strand
TCGCGATCTGACTCGTTTTCTGCGAGAATCCACCTAAATTCCCGATCTGACTCGTTTTCTATTAGATTACGGCACGTTTCCTCCCATTTTTCAATCTTCTTTTCCAGCAATCGATTTCGTACTTCCCGGGCTAGGCTCAGGTATTCCTCCCGGTCAGTTGGGTCCGTAAATCTTTGCCACCTTTTCCTATAATCATTTTTAATATGGATAAAATCCTTCAGGAGATCCGGCGTGGTGTCATATTGGGTGCCTTGGCGGCACTGAAACCGCGGCCGGACTGCATTCTTAGTCATTACCCGTCCAGGAGCCGTTTCAAGCGCGGTCCGCACATTTGAAGACGGTCCGGAACATTATTATTATTATTATTATTATTATTATTATTATTATGTGTTGCTGGAATGAATGATGACAGGGAAAACCGGAGTTTCCGGAGAAAAACCTGTCCCGCCTCCGTTTTGTCCAGCACGAATGTCACATGGAGTGACCGGGATTTGAACCACGGAACCCAGCTGTGAGAGGCCGGCGCGCTGCCGCCTGAGCAACGGAGGATCCTCATAGGTACATTAAGAAGAGTAAAATCAATTAGTCTCACCTCCTTTTACACCCCACCGCCGTTAAGTTCATTTACCTCCACTCCCCCCCCCCCCCCCCCAAAAGTCAAAAGAACGCGTGTTTCTTTATGTTTAAAGGAGATTCCAAACACCAATGTTCAAGTCTATTACCTTCAGTTTTGAGATATAAGTATCCCCATAAAAAAAAAAAAAATCACTTCATTTCACACTACTCCCCCCCCCCCCCAAGTGAGTTTTCCCGCAAAGAATACTTGTTTCTTTAATAGTAAAGGATCTTCTAAATACCAATTATCACGACTCGAACTTCTTCAGTTTTTGATTTATGTGTCCTTATGAAAGGAATTCAACTCCTTCACACTCCCGCCCCCCAAGATTGTTTCCCCCCCAAAACGCGCTTTTCTTTGTTTTTAAAGGAGATCCAAATACGAATTTTCACGTCTGTAACAACTTTAGTTTTTATTAGATGTGTGTATTCTCATACAATTGAGTCAATTAATTTTTCAATTCTTTCACCCCCCCCCCTCTTCATTGGATTTTCCGAGAATACGTGTTTCTTTACTTTTAAAACAGATTGCAAATATCAAATTTCACGTCTGTAACATCTTCATTTTTGAGATATCAGTAGCCTAATTAAAAGAATTCAGCCGGGCTGAGTGGCTCAGACGGTTGAGTCGCTGGCCTTCTGACCCCAAATTGGCAGGTTCGATCCTGGCTCAGTCCGGTGGTATTTGAAGGTGCTCAAATACGTCAGCCTCGTGTCGGTAGATTTACTGGTACGTAAAAGAACTCCTGCGGGACGAAATTCCGGCGTCTCCGAAAACCGTAAAATAGTAGTTAGTGGGACGTAAAACAAATACCATTATTATTATTATTATTAAAATAATTCAACACCATTTTCAGTCACATTTACCCCCCCCCTCCACCCAAGTGGTATTTCCGAAAACTAAAAATACACGTTTCTTTATGTTTAATAGAGATTAAAAAAGGCAATTTTTCACTTCTGTAACATGTTAAGTTTTTTTAGATATACTGTAAAAATTCTCATTTTAAAATTCACCCCTTTTGAATTCCCCTTAAGTGGAGTTTCCAAAAACAAATCACCTATGTATCTTTATATTTACAGGAGATTCCAAACACCCACTTTTTACGTCTTTAAACATTTTATGTTTCCAAGATATTCTGTAGATATAGTCTTTCAAAAAAATCACCCCAATTTGTCAGTCCTGTTTAACCGCCATTAATTGGATTTTCCGAAAACTAAAAAATACGTTTTTCTTTATTTTTAAAGGAGATTCCATATACAAATCTTCAGTTCTGTAATATATTCCGATTCTGAGATATATGTATCCTCATTAAAGGCATTCAACCCATTTTTCACCCTTTTAAACCCTTCCTATTGGGATTTACAGGAAACAATAAAATACGTGTTCCTTTATTTTTAGAGGAGATTCGAACTACCAATTTTTACATTTGTAAATTTTAAAGTTTTAAGATATAGACACACTCATTTTAAAAAATTCACCCCCCCTTTTCACCCCTAATATTTGGATTTTCCAAAAACGACAAAATACGTGTTTCTTTACTTTTAAAGTAGATCTCAAATACCAATTTTCAGGTCTGTTATATCTTCAGGTTCTGAAATATAAGCAGCCTCATTAAAGGCATTCAACCCATTATTCACACTTTTACATCCTTCCTATTGGGATTTTCCGAAACAAAAGAATACGTGTTTCTTTATTTTAAAAGGAGATTCTAAATACCAATTTTTACATCTATAAACTTTAAAAGTTTTGAGATATAGATACACTCATTTAAAAAAATCACCCCTTTTCACCCCCCCCCCATTAATTGGATTTTCCAGAAACAAAAAAGTACGTGTTTCTTTATTTTAAAGGAGATCCCAAACACCAATTTTCAGGTCTGTAATATCTTCAGTTTCTGAGATATAAGTAGCCTCATTAAGGCATTCAACCCATTTTTCACCCCTTTTCACCCCTCCTGTTGCGATTTTCCGAAAACAAAGGAATACGTGTTTCTTTATTTTTAATGAAGATTCTAAATACCAATTTTTAGATCTGCAAACTTTAAAAGTTTGGAGATACAGATTCACTCATTTTAAAAATTCAACCCCTTTTCACCCTCCCATTAATTGGATTTTCCAAAAACAGAAAAATACGTGTTTCTTTATTTTTAAAAGAGATCAAAAGTACCAATTTTCAGGTCTGTAATATCTCCAGTTTCTGAGATATAAGTACCGGTATCCTGTTTAAAGGCATTCAACCCATTTTTCCCCATTTTTCACCCCTTTTCACCCCTCCTATTGGGATTTTCTGAAAACAAAAAAATACGTGTTTCCTTATTTTTAAAGAAGATTCTAAATACCAAATTTTACATCTGTAAACTTTTTAAGTTTTGAGATATAGATACACTCATTTTAAAATTTAACCCCCCTTTCACCCTCTTAGCGAAGGAATATCCAAAAATCCTCTCTTAGCGAGCACCTACATCTTAATATGAATATATCCCCAAAATTTCATTTCATTATGTCCAGTAGTTTTGGCTCGGCGATGATGAATCAGTCAGTCAGTCAGTCAGGACAAGCTATTTTATATATATAGATAATGCCAAAACTATGTACATCTTTTAAAAGCAATTTACATTTCTGTTCAATCTTGAGGGAGTATATTACGTTACTGTCATGAGTTCTTCACATAAGATCTTGTTAATTACTTCACCAATTTTTTACATACAGTATATTAACTAACAAGAGATTTCAGGAGCAAATTTCCGCTACATTACATGAAATATTTGAAATGAGAATATTCGCTGAAAACAATATCCCTGAATGTTATAAAAAATGTACAGCTGGTTTAGCTCATGGTTTGGACTGATCACTGGCACCGCATTCTATACAACTCTGAGTGTTAATTAGTTAATTGCAACATTCCAGAGATTTCACGTATACTCATAGATACAAATATTGAAAATGGAGCTCAGGAATCTCGGTAGCCACACAGAGCGTCTACAATACGGTACGGCCACCATGAAGCAGTGATTTGAGGATGATACCATACGATTTTTGAAGCAAAATAACTTCAATGGGAAAAGTTGGCCTACTGTTTTGTGAAAGGTGTAGACATATATCTAAAGGACGATGTACTTAAATGAAAATAAGTTTTGAATCTTATGAATTAACTGTTAATAATAATAATAATAATAATAATAATAATAATAATAATAATATATGTATGTTTCTCGACACGGGCTCAGAGATAAGGTGACATGATTATATGGCATGCATTTTACAGCCTAATGACCTTCATGTCGCTAAAATTTATTGAGGAGCCATTGAAGACGAAATGATTGATGGTGAACGAAATTGAGTAAGGAGGTGGAAGAAGTCGGGTGTGGCCTATGAACAGCTACTGCAACGCACAGAAAAACATTCTCAGGACAGTCGAATATGTTTGATGAGTGCCGATTACTTCACATATATTTTTCTGATTGTCCTTGACTTTATGAACATACTGCTGGCCCAAAGTGATGTTACTTAAACGTATAAAATCTTCATTTAATATTTTCGAACGACATAAAGTATGTAATTTGAATTTTCTCCCCTCTCTATATTGGAACAAAATTAAATCATCACTTTCTGAAAGTTTCAGATTCTGATGGTGAACAATTTACTAACATTCGAATGAAAATACTTATTTTTGTGAACTGTAAATCAACTGTTTTACAGCAGGTAAAAACACCATAAAATGAGTTCGGCGAATTCAGAAAAACAGCCGGTGAATTTCTTTGCGGAACCACTGATAAGTTTGAAGACAGATTGCTGATTCACCGGTTATTTTTCCGTTTACTTTGAGAACACGTTGATTCCACCGATGAAATCAGCGGTGACTTTAAAAACTCACCCCTTAAGTGGCATTGTGTATCTCTATTTCTGTTATATACAAGTAGATAGTGAGAGAATGTTCGGTGATTGATAATTAGCTCAATAGAAATTAATTCCTTAATGGTAGGTAACCGAAGCGTGATATACATCGAGTTATGTATGAAGAATGGAAGAGAGAATGGATTCCAAGACAAGTGAATCAAATGTAAAGTAATATTTTGTATCGGTAATGTTATGTAAACAAAATGTACTAGGAATCTGATGGATTTGATATGGTTTATTTCACTTTAATATACTCCATAAATGCAGACTTGTTTTACAAGTTTTTTACGTCGCACCGACACAGTTAGGTCTTATGGCGATGATGGGACAGTAAGAGACTAGGAGTGGGAAGGAAGCGGTCGTGGCCTTAATTAAGGTACAGCCCCAGCATTTGTCTGGTGTGAAAATGGGAAACAACGAAAAACCAACTTCAGGGCTGCCGACAGTGGCTTGAACCCACTATCTCCCAAATAATGGATTCTGACTGCACTCAACCGACTGCAGCTATCGAGCTTGGTAAGCCCAAACATTGTTGCTTTGTAGAGTGATGTGAATACTGGGTATCAGTTGTTGAGATTTGGGTATTTTTGATGTTATAAAATACGGACATGTTCTCAAACAAGAATTGCTGTGGCGGTGTCTGATAACTTGATAGTCCATTGAAAAATAAAATATTGTAATTGAATTTTACAATAATATAAAAATGTATCTCACAATCACCAACAGTGTAGATGTGGGTAATGTGCCTCGGAGATATTGACGTACAGATTACTCATAAATTACAACTGAGTATTACGAAACTGCGTCATAGACAGTTCAGAAATTGGTTCGATATATTCCAACTCTCTCTTATTTTACCGCCAATCACTGTTGTTATTTATTTGCACAATATACTCGTTCCGCCAGGCGTCAGACTTCATATAATTTCCTCTTCAGTCATCAAGATGATGATCTTGATATTAATGCTTGTTATACTGGATTAAATCGTGTCAGATCGCTGGATCTGGGAAAAAAATCGTTGGCACCATTACCAAATTCTAGTTAGAACTTTTCCAGAATTCTCAGCGTCGCGACCTTCGGTTGAGAGAGTCCCTGGTTTCGATTCCCGGTCGGATCGGAGATTTTAACCATGCCTGGTTGATTCGTCTGACGCAGGGACTGGATTGTTTGTGTTCGTCTCTATAAACAGCCCTTCATGTACACAAAGCATACCATACTACCAACTATCAGAGAAACACACAATGGGGAGTACATCCCTCCACATTGGGTTGGCGTCTGGAAGGGTGTCCTGCCGTGAAAGCAGGGCCAGTCCCTACGTGCGTGCCGACTAGCATCCTAGGGTGTGTGAAACCTGTTGGAGTAAGAATAAGAATGATGTTATAAGTCAGAACATTAGTCCATTGAGCGACTGGATACTACCTCACAACGGCAATATGAACAAGTGAGAGGTGTGAAACGAAGATATTGCCATGGCCCATTGATTGATGTAACTAGATCACGCAAAGAACTAAGTCATGCAGGAAACTCTTAAGTTTGTCCCAATATCAGAGAAAATTTTAGAATTATGTCCAATTCTATGGACACGTGTTCGTAGCAGAGAAATTTCAATTATCAAATCCGCCCTCGAATACGGATTGTTGCAGGACGTCAAGATGACCGTTTTGTGGAAGATTCCGAAGTAAATTCTAACAAATTTAATACATACATACATCATCAATACAGAACGTTATGCCTTTCAGCGTTCAGTCTGCAAGCCTCTGTGAATTTACTAAATGTCACCACAATCCTCTATATGCAACTAGTGCTGTGGCCTCGCCTCATTTAGTTCTTCACCTCTTATCTTTAAATCGTTAGAAACTGATTCTAACCATCGTCGTCTTGGTCTCTCTCTACTTCTCTTACCCTCCATAACACAGTCCATTATTCTCGAAGGTAACCTACCCTCCTCCATTCGCCTCACATGGCCCCACCACCGAAGCAGCTTTATGCGTACAGATTCAGCCATCGAGTTAATTCCTAACTTAGCCTTTATCTCCTCATTCCAAGTACCCTCCTGCCATTGTTCTCACCTGTTTGTACCAGCAATCATTCTCGCTGCTTTCATGTCTGTTACTTCTAACTTAGCCGGGCTGAGTGGCTCAGACGGTTAAGGCGCTGGCCTTCTAACCCCAACTTGGCAGGTTCGATCCTGGCTCAGTCCGGTGGTATTTGAAGGTGCTCAAATACGACAGCCCCGTGTCGGTAGATTTACTGGCACGTAAAAGAACTCCTGCGGGACTAAATTCCGACACCTCGGCGTCTCCGAAGACCTTAAAAAGTAGTTAGTGGGATGTAAAGCAAATAACATTTTTAAAAAACTTCTAACTTATGAATAATATATCGTGAGTCCACCCTGCTTTCACTCCTGTAAAGCAAAGTTGGTCTGAAAACAGACCGTAACAAATTTAAAAGGAAGTGAAAAAATGCAGAATATATAGGCAACAAAGCCAAAGTAATAGGCTATAGGATTAACCATAAATCTCTTTAAGCAAGAGCTAGACTCTAAATTAAAAATGGAATTCAGTTACAAATTTATCACAAAATTGTGTAGCAGGAATGTTACATGCGCTAGTGCAGGGATGGCGAATCTGTGACACTTGGGCACGCCAGACAGCATATTTTAATGTTTTTAACATGCAATAAATAGGTATGAAACTAGCAACATAGCATATTTTAACATTACACTTTAATAAAAGGTATGGCTAAATTAATCCTGTGGCCATACTTTTTACTAATTCTATTAGGTTAAAGCAAGAATATATATTATTCTTAAAATGTACCTGTTTTGAAAATGTTAATTTTCAGTGATTCTTGCAAAATAAAATGATTACACATTCAGTCACATGGGTTTATGTGTAATGCGATCTAGGACCTAAATGAAGTCAGTTGATGGATTTGATGATTATTTTAATGGAAAATAACCGATAACACACTGGACAGCAAGAAGTAATAAACAAGACCTTAACTGATACGCTAGTCGGTAAAGGTTTACCATCCCTGCCCTAGGAGGACATTTCATTCCCTCGACCTGATACTACCAAAAAGAAATTTAACGGAGTAGATCGGCTACTCGAAAATCTTCTTCTTTTTCTTCTTCTTCCTGGTCTACTTCCAGCTACCTGGTGTCGGCACTTTACGTCCGGATGTCTTCCCTGACACCAACCACATGTGTAGGAATGTATTCAGTATTGCGTGTTTCTGTGTTGGTGAGATTCTAAATACCAATTTTTATATCTGTAAACATTTGAAGTTTTGAGATATACACTCATTTTAAAAATACACCCCTCTTTTCACCCCCTTAGTGACGGACTATCCAAAAATCCTCCCTTATCGAGCATCTACATTGTAGTATACATGTATCCTCAAAATTTCATTTCTTTGTGTCCAGTGGCGTAACGTGTTGTACGTAAATGAAGATGTGCATTAAAGCGAACGAAAATCACCCAACCCTGTAGCTAGGGGGAATTAACCAGGCCCAGTTAAATTCCCTAGCTCAGCCGCGAATCGAACACAAGGCCCTCTGAACCGATGCCAATACGCCGACAATTCAGCCAAGGGCCTCGACGAGCTACTTCAGGAGCACAAAACTCATGCAGGTGATGTCCGTTCGATGGTAACGAAGTGGCATACCGCTCTTGAGCTCTGCGAGCAGGTCACAGGAAGGAGAGGTAAAATTTGGAGTACCAATAGATACCAGGTAGAAGTTTATCTCCTTGGCTGTGTGGTCAGCAGCGAGGAATTCGATTCCGAGTGCCCTCGGTTCGATTCCTCGTCGGGTCGGAGATGAAAATCGCGTCCGGTCAATTTCTCTGACTCGGGGATTGGCTCTTCGTCTTCATGAACAAAAAATATGTCAGGAAGGGTGTTCGGCCATAAAATAGGACCAAGTTCACAAGTGCGACACAATCCGAGCCCATGAACCCACTAGAAAAACAATGGCGCAACAGCCCCGAAGAGCCTTGGCCTACCAAGCGACCGCTGCTCAGTCCGAATGCTTACAGATTACGAGGTATCGTGTGGTCAACACGGCGAATATTCCTGGCTTTCTAGATCGGGGCCGCTATCTCACCGTCAGATAGCTCCTCGATTCTAATCACATAGGCTGAGTGGACCTCGAACCAGCCTTCAGGTCCAGATAAAAATCCATGACCTGGCGGGGAACCAAAACCGCAGCCTCCGGGTAAGAGGCAGCCACGCTACCCCTACACCGTGGGGCCGCAATGAACCGACTAACGCCTGGAAAAAGTAGTAGTAGTAGTAGTAGTAGTAGTAGTAGTAGTAGTAGTAGAAGACATACCAGATCGAAGAGGCACAATATTCCTAACTATCGAAAAGCACAGCGGATCTGGTGAAATGACATTTCGTCAATACTGCCCTAACCTTGTGAGTTGGCTGCGTGGATCGGATCGTTGTAGTTGTTAGTTTATATTCTGGAGATGAAGCGTTCGATCCACGCTGTCGACAGCCCTGAAATCGTTTCCTGTGGTTTCCCATTTTATCAGCAGGAAAATACGGGGGCTATGCCTTAATTAAGGCCACGATCGCCTCCGACCCGGTCCTAGCCCTGTTCTATTCCATCATCGTCATAAGAACTTTCAGAGTCGGTGCGACGTAAAAAACCAATAGCAAACAAATACTATAGTAGGAGGCACCTCTCGTAGAAAATTCAGAGAGAGATTAATGAAGAAGGATGTTCACTTATGGAGAAGTCACCTTCTCACACTAGAAACAAGAAGCTCGTCAGAATGATGATAGTGATTATTATTATTATTATTATTATTATTAGTAGTAGTAGTAGTAGTAGTAGTAGTAGTAGTAGTAGTAGTAGTAGTAGTAGTAGTAGTAGTAGTATTCGCCGGGGCCATCAAGGACCACGTTAAGTCTTGTTGCTTTGACACTGAACTTGGCCTTCTTTAGAGCCCAAATTTCCCTCATTCTTCGTGAGTGGGCCTGCTTACGCTCCTCTGTCCAAGGGGCACCGTGTCTTCTCTTCGGTTGCTCGTCTCGGTTTAGCTCGTTCGTCAATATTTTCTTGCGGAAGCGATCTCTGTTAAGAGCATCTTCTGCTGAGATATGTAGCATTTGCAGGTCTTCTTTGGTATTTCAAAACCAGGGAATTGTGGTTTTGGAGTTTGAATAAAAAAAAGAGTGAAAGATCTCTTTAGTTAACTTTCTTCCGTCCATTCTTTTCAGATGACCGTAAAATCGTGCCCGTCTTTTTTGAATTGTAATTTTTTTCTATTCTGCTGTAGACTTCCTCGTTGGATCTCTTTTGATGGATTCCATTTCTGTACTTTGATCCCAACATTCCTCTCACAATTTTGCGCTCGTTTTTCTCCAATTCTTCAAGGAGTCCCTTATTGCCATTTAGATACAGGGTTTCGGCTGCATTATTATTATTATTATTATTATTATTATTATTATTATTATTATTATTATTATTATTATTATCAGAGTCCATCTCTATGGCTAAACGATTAGCATACTGTAATAATTCAGTTATTGCCGAGCTGAGTAACCCAGACGGTAAAATGTCTGTGCCCAGGTTGGTTTAGTTCAACCCCGGGTTAGTCCTATGGTAACTTATGGTGCTGACATACACCAGGCTCGTCTCTGTAGATTCACCGGCACGTAAAAGAACTTTGTTCTAATGATTCCAGCATCTCAGCATCTCCGAAAGTCGTAAGAGTAGTTAGTGGGTCATAACGCAAATAACAATAGATTATCATTATTACTCCAATTAGTGGCCAGTCAGTTCTCAGCGGTAAGCTATGGTGACTGTATTCTATTAAAGCAGAGTTGAGGAGCGATGTCCTCCTTGCTTACATTTTCCAGTCATTAATCAGAGTCGCCGTTGAGGAGCGTGTTTATCCGTAGACGAGTGAAAGCCTTTGATTGCTAGTGACCTGATAAACTGTTGGTGCGTTCATTGAACCGGAGCACTGGCTCAAGAGGGGTGCATCTCATACAATCAATAGTGCGGCACTTCCTTCCCATTCTCCGGTATATGGACTGCGTGTTATTCAGTCATGAAGAAATACAAGTAAACCAGATGAGTGAGGCGTAATATTACACTCCAGTGGCTTGAGAGAACACCAGTCCCGATGACAACCATCTCCTTAAATCGACTGCATGTTGATTGTCTGGCATTCGTCGACGACCTAGCGCTTCTGTCGAATTCAATAGAAACAACTCAGTACTCTCAGACAACAAGCAACAAATGTAGGGCTACACAGTTCACTTGAGAAAACACAATTCATCACAAACATCAATGAATCTGCATCTGGAGAAAGGAAAATCAAGGAAACCAACGGGTTTAACCACCTGGGAGAATGGTTGGAATCCAATCTCTCTGAAGGAGTAGCATTATCATCTCGAGTTAATAAGCCAGAACTGGCATACCAACTTACCAACAACACCTACAATAAAAAGTGTCTCTCTCCAAACTGGAAAATGAAGCTCTACCAGACAGTTATCCGCCATGAAGCCTTATATTCTTCAGAATGTTCAATTTCAACAGCAAGGGACTCACGGACAAGCTCGAAATCCAGGAGAGAAAAATATTGAAGAAGATACTGGGACTAGTCAAGGAAGGGAATTAATACAAAAGGCGACCCAACCAAGAGCTCTACAAATACTGTGAAAAAATCAGGGATGTGGCCAGGAAGAGACGCTTAGCATTTTATGGACACGTCTAAAGGATGCATCATGCCAGACTGACCAACCAACTTCTCGTTTACTGGATAAAGAGGAAGACCAAAGTACCATTGTTGACGAAAGTAAACAAGGATCTACAGGAACTGCGAGGAACAGAAAAAGACTTAAAAGACTGGACATCCTTCAGATGGATGCTTAAACAAAAGGAGTTCGAGGACAAACCACCAAGAAGGAAGACAAGTGCCCTCTGTACAAAGGAGAGGAAAGAACAACACAACCAGAGGATGCGTAATTATTGGGCAAACATCAAAACCCACCCCAATTTCGTGAATATCGTGGGCCTTAGTCGGCCTATACAGGAGAGGAAAGAACAACACAACCAGAGGATGCGTAATTATTTGGCAAACATCAAAACCCACGCCAATTTCGTGAATATCGTGGTCCTTAGTCGGCCTATACGAAACAAGAAGAAGAAGCGAGTTAACTGCATGGTGTGAGCCGTGTTGCTCAAATTCGGGACTGATGGGTCCGAACCCCACCGTCGACAGTCTGAAAGGTCCGTTTCAATGGCTCATCTTTCTCACATCGGACAAACGCTGGCGCTGTATCTTAATTAAAGCCACGGGCGCGTCACCGAAAAATCTTTCTGAATTAGTGTGGAAGTTAAACCACTGGCATAATCGAGAATAATAATATTACATTCCTGCGGCTATTTGTAGCCTGGCTCAGCCCTTGTGAGGCAGACTCTCTAGTGTCTGCCCTGTGAGACTTTGCAGCAATGTTGGGTTCCCGAAACTAGATTTAATTGTACACGATTAAAATACCTCTACCAGGGCGGGAATGGGACTTACAACCCCAAGATAAGAAGGCCAAGACAATGAGCATTGAGCCAATAATTCCATTGCGATTCATAATTCTACACACAATGGAAGCTTCACTTCTAAAATAACATTCAATCTATAGCGCTTGTGTGCCAGAGAGATATCGCATGGTATTCCCTGTCTAGTTAACTCCTTCCGCCACTTTCTTATTACTTTTTCCAGTACACAGTTAAAGAAGAGTGGAGAGAGGTCGTCTCCTTGTATTACCCTTGTCTTTATTTCATAGCTTTCTGAGAGTGTTTCTCGGAACTTCACACGTAACCTGGTGTTAAAGTCGCCTGGATAAGGTTATGGGTCTTCTGGTCCAGTCCATTTTTCTGCAGGATTTTCATGAGAGTAGGTCTGTCAACTGGGTCATACGCCTTCTTAAAGTCGACAAAGATGGTGATATATTTCTTACTGGCCATTTTTACTTGACGGAGCACTGACTTCAGGTTGAGTATCTGCTCAGTATAAGAGTGCCCTTTCCTGAATCCCCCATGCTATTCTCCTAGTTGCAGATCTACGTAGTTGGGGTTCTGCTCTGATCAATAAGGCCTTGGAGAAGATCTTGTATGTGACAGGTGCCAATGAGATTCCTCAATAGCTGTTCACGCCGATCAAGTCTCCTTTCTTGTGCAAGGAATGAATCAAAGCAGAAGTTCAGTCACTAGGCAATGTTTCAGTCTCCCAAATATTTTGGAGGCTCTCCGTCAAATTATTGACAGTCCGGCTCCCATAGTTCGGCTACTATTGAGTCTTCTCCCGACGTTTTGTTGGTTTTCATGGACTGAATGATTTTTACCGCTTCTTTAGTCGGTGGTTGGTATTAATTATTATGTCCGGCTCCATGGCTAAATGGTTAGCGTGCTGGCCTTTGGTCCAGAGAGTCCCGCGTTATATTCCCGGCCGGGTCGGGGATTTTAACCTTCATCGGTTAATTCCAGTGGCTTTTTGGTAATCAAGAATTTTTGGAAATTTTGAGGTTAGTGAAAAAATAATTAAAATAGATTTAGTTGCTAAAGATTAGTAACAATTTTGAAATTTTCTGAAATTTAAAATTTAACTTTTGAGTCAAAAAGCTTAAATAAATATGAAAGACGAGAAGACCCTATAGATCTTTATATGGAATTGTGCATATTTTGTTTAGTGGTATTATTAAGATGTATTTTACCGTATTTTGTAAATACCTTCTTCAGCATTAAAATTCATCGTTCAATAATCAGAAACGTTTTTCATCATCTCTGTGAGTCATTTGACTTTAATGCTGATCAGTTTGGCAGTTGGTACTTGAAGGTGCAGAAATTCGCCAGTCTCGTGCCGGTAGATTTACTGGCACGTAAAAATCCTCCTGTCCGCCTCTCTGTGATTAGTGGTTAGTGTGATTAGCTGCCACCACTGGAGGTCCGGGTACGATTCCCGGCTCTGCCACGAAATTTGGAAAGTGGTACGAGGGCTGGAACGGGGTCCACTCAACCTCGGGAAGTCAACTGGGTAGAGGTGGGTTTGATTACCACCTCAGTCATCCTGGAAGTGGTTTTCCGTGGTTTTCCATTTCTCCTCCAGGCAAATGCCGGGATGGTACCTAACTTAAAGCTACGGCCGGTTCCTTCCCACTTCCTTCTCTATCCCTTCCAATCTTCCCATCCCCTCGCAAGACCCCTATTCAACATAGCAGGTGAGGCCGCCTGGGCGAGCTCCAGCTCTAGGACACTACCCTTTCCGAGGGAAAAACCGCCACATAATCACATTATGTCCAGAAGTATGGTCAACAATGGCAGTGACTCGACGTGTGGGCTGTAATCACAAAGATGTGCTTCGAACGTGGAAGCGATGCAAAGAAATAGGAACTGCTGGTGACTTGCCTCATACAGGTCGTCCAAGTGCTTCTACTGCAGTCGATGACGGTTACCTTCAGCTCCGAGAAACCCTGGTAGCAATGCCACCGTACTGAACAATGGTCTTTGGGCAGCTACGGGTCATCGCATTTCAGCTGACACTGAGAGAGACAGATTGTACGAGGCACGACTGCACTCTCGATGCTCGTGGCAAGGCATAATTGGGCGCGGTGCAGGTTAGCCCAGTTTTCTGCTGAATGGTCTCTTCATAATTGCCATGAAGCCCTTTTCACCTATGAGAGTCGCATAAGCGTTGTTCCTGACAATCGTCGTTAACGTGTTTGGGGGCAATCTGGTCAAGCTTCACGTCTCAGGTACACTGTCCAGCACGTGGAGCAAGGTGGTGGTCCCCTGATGTTTTGGGGTGGCATTATGTGGGGCTACCATACGCCACTCCTAGTCATGCAGAGCATGTACGATACAGGAACGACATCCTCCGACCTATAGTAAAACCCTATCACCAGCATTTTGGAGAATAATTTGTCTCAATGGGCGATGATGCGTGTGTCGGGTGGCCACCCTTTTGCCCGACATGAACCCTACCGAGCAAGCCTTGGATAGATTAAAGAAGACTGTTTATGGACGTCACGACCCACCAAGAACTTTGCGAAATCTACGCCGAATCGCCATTTAGGGGGGGGGGGTAATTTGTATCAACATCACCTTCATAAACTAGCAAACAGTATGCAAACACGATTTCTTTTGCTAGTTGCTTTACGTCGCACCGACACAGATAGGTCTTATGGCGACGATGGGACAGGAAAGGGCTAGGAGTGGGAAGGAAGCGGCCGTGGCCTTAATTAAGGTACAGCCCCAGCACTTGCCTGGTGTGAAAATGGGAAACCATGGAAAACCATTTTCAGGGCTGCCGACAGTGGGGTTCGAACCTATTATATCCCGAATACTGGATACAGCCCGCACTTAAGCGACTGCAGCTATCGAGCTCGGTAAAGACGATTTCAGGCGTGCATGATTGCAAGAGGTGTGTGCTGTATTCAGTAGCTGAAATTGAGAAAGCAAAGCTGTACTTTTTTGTATCCCAGCTAATTCCAGTGGTATTTGAAGGGGCTGAAATACGTCAAACACGTGTTGGTAGATTTACTGGTACGTTAAAAAGCAGTTACCTAGACGTAAATCTAATGACATTTATTTCAGTGAACACAGTGATAAGTTGGAATTTCACAGTGGTGACTTTGTTTTTCAATGAACGGGAAAATGAAAGAAGTAAGAATATAAAACAGCAAAAGTTGTATGGCAACGCTCACCGAAACCTTGAAATTCTGTCATTAGCTTACGATCTTATTAGTTGCAATTTTGAGATTTTTTTTCCAGGAAGGGATTCGGAGAATACCAATTCAAAGAATGAATGGGCTCTGACCTGTTTGATCATCAGAATGGAGAATACGATGATAAGATGGGTAAATTTCCAGCAATCCAAAGGTCCGAGACGAATGAAACAATGAATATGAATAGACCGAAGGAAGTTGATTCTCCCCATCGCTGCTTTCTGAAACTTCAAAAATGCTGAAATGTGGTGTGTGGACAGCGGTGGTGACTATTACGAGGAAATATGTTCAATATGTTATTTGGAACAGTTTCTGACATGTACCCTATCTTCAAAGTAAAATCGTGATTTTTATTACAATAATGAACCGTGTTTTCAGCAGGAAAATGGGAACTCATCAATTATTGTATAAGAAAAGTGAAACAGATCCATTACGTAGGTAGATTTGACTACTTAAGTTTTATGTAACAATGTTCATGAATACATATAATATCGCTCGTAGGCTACAATCGGGTACTGTGTTGTTTGCGGACAGTGTCGACTGCGGACACCTCATTAACTGTCTCGATTGCGGACACAAAATATGTGGGAAGAGTGCCATCTCGTTCCAGGGTTTTCCATCCCTCTTTCACTCGCGTTACCAATCCACGTCTGCTCTAGTTGTCATACAGAATGTTAGATCTACCACTGTGTTGAGTTTTTAGTTCGCTTGCTTCTTTCTGCTCATTAATCGTTGTGCTGTTATGGAATTTATTGAGACGAAGAAAGGTAAGCCATGCGCCTTATTGCATGGTTATAATTAAAGGCAGTTTAGAATTAGTAAAAATGGTGTTACCACATGGATTTGTTTGAAAGAGAAACCAAGAAGTGCAAAGGAAAATTATTTACTAAAGGTATGTAACAGAATTTAAGAGATTTTAATAATTTTAGTTTCAGCTGTGATTCGTTTAAACTTTAGTTGAAAATATATTAAAATACACTATATTTACTATTTGTGATCCAATTTCATTTTTTACACAAACTTGAAGTCTCTCTGCACGTGTCATGAACCGTGTGGAAAATATTTAACCTAATTTGATTGTATTTATTAGCAACCCATGTAATTGTTTTTATTATTAAATAATTGTTATTCTTATCTTTATTATTATTTAATTACTAATTATAATTCATTTTTTTACTTATTTTAGGTAATGAAGTCGTGAAAATTGTAAATCATGATTGCATACCTGATGAGGCTCAACTAGATATAAAACAAGCAATATTTCTTGCAAAGAAACGGGCTAGAGAAGAGCCTAGTTCCTCTATACCTCAGATTTATTCTGAAGAATTTCAAAATTTGCATAATAAAGGATTTGAACTTGTAACACACATTCCCCAGTTTGCAAATATTAAACATTCAATGTACTGTGGAAGGAACAAAGATCACGGAGTGCAGAAAGAATCGAACTTAGTGTCAGAAATCATTCTCACTGAAGAATTGTTGAACATGTTTGACGGAAAGGGCTTTCTCGTTTCAGATGACGGAACAGATGGCAGAATGTTAATTTTCGCCAGGTTTTTAGCTAAGGAAATGTTGCGAGAAAGAACTTTGCTTTTCGTTAACAGTACATTTAAGAGTGTAAACAGCCAGTTCGCCCAATTATACATGATACATGTGGACCTGGGAAGTAGCGAAAGTAAAACTAACATCACTCCTATTGTATTTGCACTTCTTCTTGGCAATAAAAAGAGAACATATATTCGAATGCTCGAAGACATTGTGCAAGCTGTTCCAGAATGGAAACCAGAGAAATTCACAGTAGACTTTGAGACTGGTGCTATTTTGGCTCTAAGAGAAGGATTTCCTCAATCTGAGATTGACGGATGTATTTTCCATTTCACGCAGTGTCTGTGGACGAAAGTTCAGGAAATAGGAATGACGACTCTTTACAAGGAAAACTAAAAAATCAGACGAAATGTAAGAAAATGTGCTGCACTTGCTTTTCTGAAACCCAAAGGTGTAAAGAGTGGATGGATTCTAATTCACAGTCAAGCTACGCCGGATGTGAAATTAACAGAATTCTTCGACTATTTTGTTGAGCAATGGCTGCTGAATGAAATGTGGAACTGTTTCAACGTTAGACACAGAACAAACAATAACACTGAACGGTGGAATTACAAAATCAATAGTAAAATTGGAAGGCCTCACCCAAGAATAAGAGATATCATCACCTGTCTAAAGCTGGAAACAGAGAATTCAGATCATTCATTTATGCAGATGGACTTAAATTTGGAAGGAACTAAAAGAAAAATAAAGTACTGAAAACTGAAAATTGTTCGAAGCACGAGGAAGTACAATGAGGATAGCAATTTGGAAAGATTTTTGGACGTAATGTAATTTGTCCTCAGAATGGAGCAAGCGTAAGCGTCGTTCATTCAAAAAAGGTATGTTGTAAATAATAGTATATTATTAACAGTATGTATGTAAAGTTATGACGAATCTTATGTATGAGAAATAATAAGCCTAAATTAATAAGTAAATAATTAGTAGTAAAAACGACAAACTTCTTAAAAAGTGTAAACAGTTATTCTGACAAGGCAAAAAAAAAAAAAAAAAAAGCAGCTAATTATGGGACTAGGTCTTCATTATGTTAAAGGTCGAGTACGATTAACCGTGCCGGTTCATGGCGTCCGTGGGTCTTCCGACCTCCTGCCGTTAACTTCATGTAGGGAGCTACACGGCAGGCCTACCTCGAGAATAAGCAAGGTGCTCTAAAGAAATAGGGGCACACAGTCTCGGTTAGCGCTAACAATGAACCTTTACGCACTTTTACTAGTAATAAAAGTACAATATAAATACTTTATTTCACGAAGGCTTATCTGTAGGAAATAGACACATCGCGACTACTAATGGTGTGACCCCAATCGAGACTGTCCACAATAAAGACTGTTCGCAATCGCGACGACACCTACCATCGTGCCACAACTCAAGAGAAGAAAAAAAACAAGTTCTGAGATAGTGGAATTTAAAGTTTATCTTTATACTGAATTGAAAACTTCATTTGATTCAATAAATGTCAAGCGATATTGAGTGGCTCCATAAGTTCAGTTAATAGTAATGTCATAAAACTGTACCACCTTACCCTCGTTGTTGTTAAAATGACCGATTTTTTGAGATTTGCCACTATTGCTGAAATATTTTAATACACAATGTTGGAATATCCTGGAATTTTGTGGCTTGAATAATGAAAGAAATGTACTGGCGAGAAAGAAAGATTTATTAATGACGTAAACAAATTATGAATATAGTATTCTTAATGCTTCACTTATGATAAGTAACCAAGCTGCAACACAAAATATAAGCAAGAAATAATAATTAAGTGAAGATCATCTAAATCGTTCATAGATACTGGAAGAGCTTTGCAGTAATTCATTTTCAGTGTATTCTTGATGTTCCAATACTAGATTATTCATCAACACGGCTGAGGAAAATTTACCAGCTCACTAATGACTATCAACAAAGGCAACTCCTGTTACCTTACGCTGTTCAGAACTATCCTCGATGTGTTGAGTAAGGTTCAATATCTGACTGCAGCATGACTTTCCAGGTCGAAAACCAGCTTGCTGAGGAATGAACTTTCCTTCGAGGATGTAAGTAACAGTAGACATCATCTAGCCATGTTTTTCCAGTCAGAAATTATGAAGTTGTAGATGAACAGTTTTGACTTGTGATAAAATTATGAAACTCCTCCACGCGGAGTGGGAAGAGTGACTAGCAAATCAAAACATGATTCTTGGAATGAGGAATGCTTATTTCCTTTTCTTCAATGTGTTTACCAAACTCAGTTTTTGCTTTGTTTCTATCATCTTCATTTACAGTAGACTCATGTAACTTGCACGCTGTTGACACAGGTCCTTCTTAGGACAGACAAATGTCAAATTAAATTCGTAATTGAATATTCTGGTGTACATTGTTAAATTTCTGATCTGCTTTCATGTTAATTACGCCTTTTGAGTGGACACAACACGGAGAAAACGAAAATATTTTCTCTTTACATAATGCTGTAACAACGGCACATTTAAAAATGGACCGCAGGTAATCATTAAATTCTTCTCCAACACCGGCACAACTTACTATGTGTCACTATTGATGAGCAGCATACGCTGTGCGATTGCCGAGCCCCAGGTGCTAATTGAGAAGCGCCAGTATTACAGCCAACGTAAACAACAAAACAGAGAAAGCAATAGCTGCATTTCTGCCATTTGTAGGGGAAAACTGAACTACAATATATGCCACTGTTGCTGCTGGAAGAAGACTAATCTGCAATGTTGGAGTGCGCATTACCTCCGAAATTGTATTTTTCAGTTGTGCCACTATTGCAGCCCTCGAGAGATATACGCATACAAGATTTCAATGAATTGTAGAGTAGGTAAGTCTGGTAGGACTGCTTGGCTCAGTGGAGTTCAGGGAATGAGGGAATGTAATAATATGGGATTTAATATTTTGTACAGATGGAGGGAAGTAGGTATCACTTCTAAAAGCAAAGAAACTGACTGGACACACTATCGTAATGATCTTTAATTAACTTTTGATGATTATGATGCTTCTTGATTATAGGGGACTAACATCTATGTCGGGTGGGAGAGTAGGCACTGAACCCAGTGACATTTCTTGGTCCTACTCATATGACTGCTTCATTTATTGTGATATTTGTCTTTGACGAATAATCCGTTGTTTGCTGAAAACGAGAGCCTCCAGTAACAGTTCGTAGTTGCGTTATCGTTATCCTTATATTCGAATGCGTAGCTGGGAGAAGAATATTCTGTAGATTAAAAATAACGAATGTCCGGTGACTGCGTTATTGCTATTGCTGTATTTGATGTACATCTTGGACATTCAGTTAGAGGGCCATTAGTTTTGGGAGAAGGAAGTTTGCTTTCATCGAATGTTCAAGAATGTATAAATGACCGAGACTGGCTGAGGAAAAGCTCGAAAACACGGTCTGTGAATTTAGTTGGAATTTACTTGAAACTTCATCCTGTGAAACTGAAGATTTTGTCCATCAACCTCTTGCCCTAGAAGTAAGGATAGTTGTGAGTCAGACGGAACTAATGGAGGTATGAGGAGGATCTTTTTGCGTATTCCTTGATTGATTATTGTCAGTGTTCATAATACCCCTGTTGATAGTAAAAGTAATGTCCTACATTGGTAGCCAGTACCTAACAACAGAACTCAATTTCGATAATCGTTTATATTATCTCTATATTTAGATATTCAACTGACAAGAAGATGGCCTCGTACGGAGGCAGACTTCGATCAGTTTGACAGAGATATTACACGAAGGAACTGTATTTTCAATAGGAAAAATGATAACTGGTTAATTATCTACAAAGTAAAGAGAAACAGATCCATCACAAAGAGAGATTTAACTCCTTACGTTTCATGAATCAGTGTTTATGAATTCATAACATATGCGTATTGGATTTCATTAAATGTACAGTAGTTTCGCATGATATCGAAGACAGATCCTTCAATAGCCAGAGGACAAGAACTGCTACCAACGAAGCGAAAACTTCGCAAATAACTAACTCCAGGATGAAACTAGAAACCCGCGTAAAAGCAGTACTTGGATGAACATATCTCAGACATAGTTGTGTTGTATATTAACCAGAAACGTGGCATCACCAGGGAATCCTGTAACGACAGCGTATTCTTGAAATACTCAACAAAATTCGTGAAGGAAGGAGTTCTGGATTCAGTTGCAATTTCCTGAATTGTGGGATTCTTTGACAGATCAAAGACAGCTTACGTAACCTGTTTCGTGAATTTTCTCTTGTATAGATCAACACTTACAGAGCACAAAATGAGGTTGTTGCTGTAATTCCTGCGTTTCCATTATGCTCTAACGAGAGCAGTTCGAAGAGAAGATGAACAATTTACTCCTATTAGATATTTATGGAACATGATAACCAGCATGCTTCCCGTGTTTTAGAATCCAGGTGAATTCGGTACGATCGCTGAAGAATGTGTGACGTTCCGTGTTCGATGTCCATTCAGGGTACATATTTGGACTAAACAGAAGAAGACACATAAATTAGCCTATACTGTGATTTAAGTACATATCTTTCGGGTGAACCTTATGACGGAAAGGTTGACCAGGATAAAAAAATCAAACTCTAAAGAGACTGTTTGGAATGTGTGACTTTAATCAATCGGGAATAAATATTATTATTCTTCAGGTTATCCCAGTGTTTTCTGGAGTCGCTAGAGCTACTCGTGCTCAGTTTAGATTTAGCCGGGGGTTTAAGACCGGGTGTTCTTCCTGAAGACACGCGAATCTCAACCCAGCAATCGACAGGAATTCGAACCTCGGCCTTCGGTGAGGGAAGCCAGCAGCTATATACCACTGAGCTAAATCACGCCTCACCGCACCACCCCGCTGGGAAAATAAATAAATTATTGTGGACAGGAAATTCACCACTGTTGCAATTGCATCGGAATTGCTGAAAAATAAAATTACTACAGTTGCGATGTGATAAGCGGGATTTACCAAATAGAGCTTCGACCTGCTTCCTTGAAAAAATCTGCACATGGAGCAGTCCGACTCGCATTGAGTGTGAACGTCACTTTAGTGAGTTACATATCGGACAGAATAAAAAATATCAAGGTGTTTTCTACCCAAAATCATGGCATGATATGAAAGTGATTGAGGAAACCGTGGACATTATCCTATTCTATAATTCTACTAAGCCCGGACTAGACACTCAAAGACAAGTATGTTATCGCAGAGGAACGCGACGTTAGCCTGTGACATGGACTCATACAATTCATATGTTATATTTCAGGAGACAAATGACCAATGGACAGAACGCATACTAAAAATGAAGGAAGAAAGGATCATTTGAAACAATTTCCTTGGGAACTTCGTGAAATAAAAATGAAGAGATACGCTCAAAATGACGCAGGTCGCAGGAGATATGGGGAACCACCAATCGCTGGAAAGATGAGAGAAAAGTATTTACGTACGTAATTCGAGCAAAAGCTGAAACAGTGGCAAACACTGATGTTTCTTACCAAGTAGATAGATAGGGAACGACCGAGCCAGTGTTGGCTAAGCGCCCTGTACTCTGATCAGGCACACGGTCGTGTCAAGTGATGACAGAAAGTAAAAATAGCGCACCCATCAGCATGTCGGACCGACGCTAAGGAAGAAGAAGAACACGATTAATACTAAATAAGTTACTCCGACACCGTATTAACGTACATGAGGGATAACCAGATGTACGTCAGGGAAGAGGAAGAATGTGATAGTCCTATTAGTAAAATAATATCTACTCAGGGCTTCAAAGTGCAGTGAATACATTTGAATCTGGGATTAACTGTCATTACAAATCGTCCTCTCTTTCGTATCTTCTCTCCAATGTCCCTTGGTCAAACTCCTGTTGAATTTCTCAAACATTAAGATGGCATTCATTTTCACATTTCTGTCTTTCATAGCTCATCGTGTTATATATCTGACTTGTTCATTTTTCGAGGATTTGTTAACTTCCTCCTTCCTGTCACAAGTATTCTAATATATTTTAAGTGTATCAATCAATAAAAAAACGTATCAGAGTGCTAGGTGTCTCCCATATTCCTATATTATGTTAAAAATCTACGAAAAGTAAAACAAATGCATCTCCTATCAGCCAATGAAGACCGTTTCTGTAACCTCAACGCGAAGTGGGATAGAGTAGGTAACCCTAGGCCCTGCCACCTTTGTACACAATAATTCACCCGGATTCATTTTTGGAGGAGCCTGAGGGAAACCCAGAGTCATGTGCATGGGGAAGGCTTGTTCGAAAATATCTTCACTATCTAACGTTGAATTGGACCCACGTTATCTGGAGGAACAGAACGCGCCTTTTACATCCCGGCAGAACCGCACTCTGTTTACGAACCGCACTCCGTTTACAAACAGAAAATATTCATTTTTGTTAACGGTCATGGTGATTTTTCTTATAATTATTGGAACGAAGAAATATTACAAAGGGCTACTACTGTGCCAATATGTTACTTATATCTAAAGGGACCTCGGCACCTAAATCGTTATATCAGTACGCTCTGGTCTTTATATCAAATATTACGTATTCGTGATGGTGCTTTTCTCATCATAACTTCAACCTCCACTTGCAGAATCTGATCTCGAAATGTATGAGTGTTGAATCCTCACACAGAAGGCTGATTCGACCTCCAACAGTTCCACCATCAGTCATTACATACAGCATAGATGTTACTGAACAGTCGTAATATGAAAATGAGGAATGATGTAGTTTCTTGTTGCCTTCCTCACTGTGTCACAAAATGCCGCTTCATATCAGCCTGCTAAGCCCGCTGAAATTTAACCACCAACCAACCGCATGAGGGACATTTTCACACCATTCATCACAGAAACTGGCTGCTTAAGGAATGCCATTACTAATAGAGCCAAGTATAAGACTGAGGCAATGAATGAGAGCAACATATTTGTTGTAGTTCATACCAGAAGAAAGCGTATCTCACAGAATCTCCAAATACACTTCACAGAATAATAATAACCTCTTTTTTTGCTATTTGTTTTACGTCGCACCGACACGGATAGGTCTTATAGCGACGACGGGACAGGACAGGCCTAGGAATGAGAAGGAAGCGGTCGTGTTCTTAATTAAGGTACAGCTCCAGCATTTGCCTGATTTGAAAATGGGAAACCACGGAAAACCATCTTCAGGGCTGCTGACAGTGGGATTCTAACCCACTATCTACCGGATGCGAACTCACAGCTGCGCGCCCCTAACCGCACGGTCAACTCGCCCGGTAATAATCTCTATGACACCGAGTGCTTGAACAGCTATTTAAATGATCCTAAGATGTACGCTGGCAGATCTTCGAAATCTGACACCAACGTACATTAAACATCTGATCGTTGCAATAAAATCCTTCCACCTCAGTTGTACCTGCCCTATGTTGCACAAAGTTCAAACTGAACGAGCAGCATTTTGTGGCCTGGTCTTACTGGAAGATATCATGTAATCTATGGGAATCAGTGCTCTGTACTTCCCAATGTTTACACATCACTGAACTTCCAGCTTCACCATCTTCAAAAAGTCACGTCTTAACGTAGCATTTAATTTAACTCGCCCTTCCAGAAAAGTTGATGTAGGTATTCCCGAGATCGCGAGAGTATTAACATAGCTTTGGCCGCTTGCCACCTAAATCGATAGCGACGTTCTGTTGACCGGATCGGGATAAGCTTTAGGTCCCTTCTGCGTATCACGCCACCAAACTAGGCCAGGTTATTGACTTCTCATCCAACGAAAGAGGACTATTACAGACAGGGTAAGGCGGGATGTAGATCAGTTGGATGATATCCAATGCATTTTCCTTGAACTTAATTCGTCGCAGGAACTAGAGAATTAGCCCTGTAATGAATGGCCAGCGTAGCGCCCTTCAATCAAGAGGATCCCACGTTCGATTCACGGTCGTGTAGGGGATTTTAGCCACTTCAGTTATTTCCTCTAGCTCAGAGACAGTGTGCTTGTCTTAATAAGGCCTATCCATATATTTACTAACAACACATCACACTACCAACTATCTGGACACATGTAGCAGTGAATAAATTGATAGGGCTGGTGTCAGAAAGGACATCCGGCCTCAAACTGAGCCAAATCTACATATAGTGCCCATCTCAAAATAACTTGATAAAGTTGGGAAGAAGAAGAAGACCTGTATATTCAAATGGGCTGCAGATACCGGCATGTTGGAAAAGTCGTGGAGAATAAGAATAAGAAGAAGGCGAATTTTACACCCAAATGGACTGCAGATATTTGCGTGCTACGTGGTCAGTGTAACGACATCCTCAGTCGCATTGTTTAGCTATCTTGACTGGGCACGCAGACTCTCGTATCACACAGCTTTCAGTCGTTCTGACAGGCTTGAAGTTTATATACTGGCCAGGAACTGTGCTGACATATTATTACTTATATCTGAGGGGACCGGTATTCCCGTCCTTTTACGGGCTACAAGCTATGTAGATTCGTTGTACCAATAACCAATGAATTCTATAATAAACATGATATTCTCGGAAAGATGCTTTCTCGACCATGACTGGGTCAAAGTAATTATACTGACAAACACTCTGTCCCATATACAGCCGAAATTACGAATAGTGGAGACTTTGACCTCCCATTCCCCTAAAGGTTCTCATCGACTCTAACGAAAATATACTGGCGGAAAATGATATTGCAACACTAATAAGTTATTAGTTGAGATGAATGCAATTTAGGCTAAGCAACTGTCTAGGTAACACATTTATTTGATTAAAGATTCCAGGTCACTCGTTCAAGTATGTGCGAGAAGACATGTGACATGGTGGTACATTAATAACCGCGGTAGTAGCCACGATTTTGAATACAAGCATGTAAATATGCATGCATTGAGTCGTACAGGAGCTATATGTCATTTTTTGAGATGGAGTTACACGCCTGATGCACCTGGTCAACCAAATCAGCAACGGTTAATGGTGGTATTGGATGACGCAGGATTTGTCGTCCCATAATGTCCCATAGGTGCTCAATGGGCGAACGGACTGGTGAACACGCTGGCCAAGACAACTGGTCGACACTCTGTAGAGCACGTTGCGTGACAGCAGCGTTATGAGGACGAGCGTTACCCTGTTGGAAAAAACTCCCTTGAATGCTGCGAATCAATGGAAGCACAACCAGTTCAATCACCAGTCTGACGTGCAAATACACAGTCAAGGTTCTTGAGATAACGTCGAAAGTGCTCTTACTGTCAAAGGAAATCGCTCCCTAGATCATAATTTCTGGCGTAAGTCAAGTTTGTCAAAGCCGAAGACTGCTTCGTTCCAAGCGCTCACCTGGCCTTCTTCTTACCAACCCACGGCCATCACTGACACCAAGGCAGAAACGGTTCTCATCTGAAAGACAACAGATCTCTACTCCGCCCTTCAATGAGCTCTAGCTTGACACCACCGAAGTTGTAGATGGCAGTGATTCGGGGTTAGCCGTATGAACGCTACAGGACGTCTGGCTCGGAGCTGTCCCTCAAGTAATCGATTTGTTACAGTTCGCTGTGTCACTCTGGTGCTAACTGAAGCTCTAATGACTGCTGCAGATGAAGTACGATCCTTGCGGCGAATATGAGGTCCTTCCTCTCTATAGTGGCCCGTGTGCGGCCGGGCCCTGGTCTTCTTGAGAAAGTACATTACCGTGACAATTGTTGCTAACACCGATGCACTGTGGACACACCCTGCCAAGTCTTCCTGCAATATCGCGTAAAGAATATCCGCCTTTTCACAGCCCTATTACACGGCCTCGTTCACACTCTATAAGCTGCATTCTTCAAAAGTATGTTTGACTCACACCAACCTCACAACGTCAACACCGGACGAAGACTAACTTTCACGAAGTGTACAGCGCGTATTTAAATCAAACTTGCTTTGCAAGGTCCTGGTGGAGTTACTAGCACCACTCCTCGTCGACTAGCGCGCAAATTCATATAAGGTCGTCTTTCGGATCTGCAAACACGCCTCCTGAATTTCGTTTATGTAGCAAAACTCCTTCGGTGTTGGGATTCCAGCAAGTGGCTGTGCTGTTTGGGTCATGTAGCTGTCAGCTTGCAGTCGGGAGACAGTGGGTTCGATCACCACTGTCGACAGCCCTGAAAATAGTTTTCCTTGGTTTCCCACTTTCACACTCATCAAATGCTGGGGCTATACCTTAATTAAGACCATGGTCGTTTCTTTCCCACCAGAAACCCTTTCCTCTCCCATCGTCGCCATAAGACCTAATGTATCGGCGTGACTTAAAGCAAATTGTAAAAAAATTATATATAGTTACAGTAAGATTGATCTTTCGTCATCTGAATTCCTAAACCAGAAGGTCAAGGAGCCACAAGATTGGAAAAGACTATAACCTGACGACAAGGAAAGGTCTTTCAAATAAATGTCCGACTCGTTGTCTGAATGGTCAGCGTACTGGCCTTCGGTTCAGAGGGTCCCGGGTTCGATTCCCGGCCGGGTCGGGGATTTTAACCTTAATTGGTTAACTCCATTGGCCCGGGTGCTGGGTGTTTGTGCTGTTCCTAACATCCCTGCAACACACACATCACACACAACACTATCCTCCACCACAATAACATGCAGTTACCTACAAATTGCAGATGCCGCACACCCTCATCGGAGGGTCTGCCTTACAACGGCTGCACTCTGCTGGAAATAGCCACACGAAATTATTATTACAAAATAAATGCTACATGTGGACAGAGTTCAGTAGTTTGACAAATTTTACACTTTCATTGCTGATGAGAAATTTGTTTACCGGTTGGGTCAAAATTTAGGTCATAAATATTGTCTTGTACAAGATTATCTAGCTTGTACGTGTTAGGAATTTTCTTAATGTTGAGGAAGATGGAGAAATTTATAGCAATGGGCAACCCTACATCATTACACACACACACACACACACACACACACACACACACACACACACTGTGTGATAGGTTCGAAATCTACCCAATGAAGAAAGAATATTCTGAGAGAAGCAACTGAAAATGGCCACTGGAAAGCGCATATTAAAGCCACTCAGCTTAATGGTTGATGTTATTTTGGTTGATATTCGTTCCCTTAAGACCAAATATTTCACATTTGAAATAATGGCATTATTATTATTATTATTATTATTATTATTATTATTATTATTATTATTATTATTATTATTATTATTATTATTATTATTATTATTATTATTATTATTATTATTATTATTATTATTATTATTATTATTATTATTATTATGTAACTGTTGACATCGTGTGGCATTAAAAACACAGGGAAATGCATTTTAAATATCCCACATTCATTGACTTGGACTGAACTCGAGCACTTTGGTGAGAAGTCACTGGCCAGTCATGTTCCAGACTGCGCCCCTGCGGTCGACAATAACAACGAATACCACACAGTAAAAAGATGGCTGATTGCTTCACAGGCTGATGACTGTGCTGCACTCAGCACTATATGCCATGAAAATGTTGTCCAATAACGTCGTCGTAACGTTTGTGGGGACGGAATTGTGGGACAATTTCGGAGAACTATCATAAGTGTCCAAGAAATATCCCCGGTTATGTTGGGAAGATTTCAGCATTATAACCAAACCAAACTACACACCAAGGCGCAACAGCCCCGAATGGCCATGGCCTACCAAATGACCGTTGCTCAGCCCGAGGGCCTGCAGATTATGAGATGTCGTGTGGTCAGCACGACAAATCCTCTCGGCCGTTATTCTTGAATTTCTAGACCGGGGACGCAATCTCACCGTCATATATCTTCTCGATTTAATCACGTAGGCTGAGTGGACATCCAACCAGCCCTCAGATCCAGATAAAATTCCTGACCTGGCCGGGAAGCGAACCCGGGGCCTCTGGGTAAGAGACTGGCACGCTACCGCTACACCGCATTAAATACAGGCCATTAAAATATAAATATTCACATCAGTCACCCACAGACGTTTCTGATTCCTGGTCTGATGCTGAGGCAATAAGCTGGAGAAATGTGATGGGAAACTCAAGCCTGATCAATGATGGAGTGAGAGAGATGACACAGGCGGCTAGAACACTTGTGTATGACGGGTTGCCGATTGCAGCGCAGTTTTCGACCTGACATGCAGCGGTATCACTGTACGTTGGAATGTTCTGCAATACTTCAGAGCAGTAGTTCCCAAACTTTTCTAGCTAAAGCTCCCCCCCCCCTCGCAAGCTGGTAAGCCATGAAAATCCCATGTCTCCACATATAGTTATTAGATTTTGACGCAGAACTCGTCTATAGTTTCGGAATCGTACTTGGACCGATGAGTGGTACCAAAATGACAGTTTTAAAACCGAAATAATTTCCAGACCACACGTGAGACGACAGAGTTCAATATATCATTTTAAATAGCAAGGAACTATGCATCTAGAAACAGAAGTCTTACCTCAGTATGACGTCATTGGGCGATACAATAGTTCTGCCATCTTCAGGTATGAAATAGACATGTTGGGTGGTTAAGGCTTAGTACAGCTATGGACTCCGGTGTGGTAGTAAGGCGTTTGATTTGTCTCAGTGGGTGCTACACGCATACGTCTAAAACAAACAGTGAACATTTGAGAAAATTGTCGTGCGATGAAGCACAAAAAATCTCCTTCCATCATTAGGCATCACACCACATGGACAATTAACACCTATAAAATGATCCAAAACGCATTTTAAAAAACAGTGATGTTTAATAAAATTCCAAAGTGTCCAAAATCATCACTGTCGAACATCATCAGCGTATAGAGTGCGTCTCACAGTTCAGGTGTCCAAGCGTCATGAGGTGAGATCCGAGAAACTGAAGCCCCAGTCGAGAACATCAATTGCCCCAGTGGTGGAAAATGATTTCTACTTGATGGTCTTAAACCTGTGTACATTTATTGTTATTTAGTTTTCATCGAGATATATAGATAGATCTTATGATGACGATGGGATAAGTAAAGGCTAGGAGTGGGAAGAAACCGACCGTGCAACCTTAGCATTTCCGTGGTGTGAAAATGAGACACCACGAAACCATCTTCAGGACTACTGACAGTGGAGTTCGAACGCACTATCTCCTGAACGCCAGGTGGTAGCTGAGTGATTCAAACCGCGCAGCAACTTGCTCGGTTAAATTTGTTTAAAACTAAGAAATATAATGTTAATAACATAATTTCAAACCCATTAAGACTAGATACAGAACTTAATTTCGAAAATACCGATCCCGTTGTACGTATTCCACCTCATTATTTACTTTCGTGACCCTGACACAGCAACGTTCGATTTTTTAAATTTTAGGAACACTTAAACTCGAGAATAATGGAACACAAAGGACAGGATTTCAAAATTAATAGTAGTAGAGTAACTAATTTTAATATGTGTGGTTGAAAGATGAACATAATTGGAACAACGTGTCGGTATCAATCTAGTGCTGTAAATCCGAAGAGTTAGCCTGAGAATAAGTTCAAATTAAAATGTAACTGAATTAATTAATTATGTGTATATACACACGAGCATGAATTGTCAGGTACAAGGTCCTTTCTTTCCTGAGGAAATTGTCTGAGCCTTCCTTGTTCATTCCGAACCCCACCACCACCACTACCACCAACACTACCACCACCACCAACACCGCAACCACCACCAGCTTTGGAACCACTTTTAAAGGAGCAATATCATTGAAAAATAGAATACATTTTATCACAACTTAACATTACTGAACTATTTTGAAATATTTGACAAATCTTGATAATTCTTCTTGAATACTATATGCTGAGTATATGTTCCTTAAATCAAATTAGAAAACTAACTGTCTCTTCTTTTACGTTTTCTTAGTTTACTGAGGTAGACAATTAATGTGAATTTACGGCTGGATGTCCTTGCTGACACCAATCCTACATGAAAAGAAGTACTCATTATTGCGTGTTTCTGTGGTGCTTGTTAGTGCAATGTGTTGGATGAAGAGAAGAACACAAACATACAGTCCCCGAGCCAGAGAAATTAATCCTACGCAATTAAAATCCTAGACCCACCGAGGAATCGAACCCTAGATTGAATGTCACTATGCAATTTCGTTAAGGACGCAATATCATTTTGCCTTATGGCTGAGGCGTCGTGGCTATCATAATTCAGCCATCTGGCTGATGGAACATACTCCAAAGCATTCAGCGTGGTTAAAGGGAGAGAACTCTAAGGGAACATTCACCATGTTGACCCATCGCGTTGGTACTCGTTCTCGTGGTCTAATTCCATGGACATTGCTCTCAACAGTGAACTTTTGAAAGCTACAATCTCCGCGCATTAAATTTACAAAATAAGCTATGATCCGCTGAGAGTTTTTGCACGTCCGAGGAACTTTTATCTAAAGTTGATGAAGAATAAACAATTTCGTGTGATGAGCTGTCCAAGGAATCTCAGTATTTTCCTGCACGATAGCCACACGAGAAGACTATAAATTGAACGAGCTTCATTTTTGTATTGGTGGCGATGTTATCACATTTCTAGACCTTCTGCAGACGGATCATTCCTACATTTGCTGTTTGGGTACTTCATTTCACTTCGTTTCATCTTTGGAACGAGCAGAACTGGACTGCCGGTTTATAACATATAAGCGTTCAAAAATCTAATTTGACATATGCAGTGTATAGGCCTACATGTATTTTTAACAATTTGCTTTACGTCGCACCGAAACAGATAGGTCTCCTGGCGACAACCTGATAGAAAAGGGCTAGGAGTGAGAAGGAAGCGGCCGTGGCGTTGTTTAAGGCATAGCCATAGCATTTGCCTTGTGTAAAAATGGGAAATCACGATGAACCATCTTCAGGGCTGCCGACAGTGGGGTTCGAACCCACTATCACTCGGATGCCAGCTCATAGCTATCGAACTTAACATGTAAGCAGCCTGAGTGGGGTCAAATTAGAATATCTGCACACGATGCTGTGGTCATACGATTCTTCTTCTTATTATCGTGTAAAATTGATGAGACACATCGAAATCTCTATTCTGTTATTTTTGGGATCTTCACAATGAGCCAGAATGGTAACGAAAAGGGCTAGGACTGAGAAGGTGGCAGCCGAAGTCTTAATTTATTTGTCTGGTTTGAAAATGGGAAACCATGGAAAACTCCCTGCTGGGCTGCAATGATGTAGTACTATGTAATTGTATAGACACACGACCCGTACCGCGTGGACAGCCGACTCGATTAATGCAGTGCATCTATGTACTTCACAACTTTTTTTTGTTAGGGGCTTTACGTCGCACCGACACAGATAGGTCTTATGGGATAGGAAAGGCCTAGTAGTTGGAAGGAAGTGGCCATGGCCTTAATTAAGGTACAGCCCCAGCATTTGCCTGGTGTGAAAATGGGAAACCACGATGAACCATCTTCAGGGCTGCCGATAGTGGGATTCGAACCTACTTCACAATTTAACTGTCTGCTTATGTTCCTACCATGTTTAAAATGAAACAAGAACCTGTTTGCGGTTTGTATTTGCAAGGGAATCTCATAAAAAATATTGATGCTCAAAATAAAGAAATACTGGTCGGTACCTCCGAGTGTCAGACTAAGGTCTAAGGTGCATTTTTGACACGAAATAAAACATATTCCAAAATGTTTTACTATTTATAAAAGCGTACTTAGAACAGCAAGTTTACGTAAAACTGGCTGGTATTCTTTTTGTTCTTCTTCCTGGTCTTTTCTACGGAAATTTTTAAGGTGACTACTTGATGCAGTTTGGCCCAGTTTTCTGGTCGGATGCCCATCCTGACACCGCTACGTGGAGAGATGTAGTAACTAATGGTGGTTGCTAATGTTATGTTCGTGTGTGAAGAGAAGTATATTAAAACACACACAAACACCCAGTCCCCGAGCAATGCGAACGCGTGTGGTCCCCAAGACTGAAAGACCGTTCAGCCAAGGAGCCGGTCTATTATTGAAAACAAATATCCGGAAAATATATTACTTAAGACCAGGGCTAGTATTTTGATAAAATGTCATCTTATAATTGGTTCACAACTGATATTGCTAACTTGTACAGAAATCTCGATCATAGTTCCCACATTGCAGAAATACCAATTTATTAAGCCATTTTTTGTAATGTTTTGCCATTGTGTATTTTTAGGTCATTTTATAAAAGTATACCTCATTAAATGAGCCGGAGCCGTGGAGTGGAGTCTCTTACCCGGAGGCCCCGTATTCAATTCCCGGCCAGGTCAGGGATTTATACCTGGATCTTAGTGCTGGTTCGAGGTCCACTCAGCCTACGTTATTAGAATTGAGGAGACGGTGAGAAGGCGGCCCCGGTCTAGAAAGTCAAGAGTAACGGCCGACAGGATTAGTCGTGCTAACCACACGACACCCCGTAATCTGCAGGCCTTCGGGCTGAGCAGCGGTCGCTTTGTAGGAAAAAAAGCCCTTCAGGGCTGTAGTGCGATGTGGTTAGGTTTATACGTCATTATTCGGACATTTTATGGAATTTATTAGGATATTTTATACTTTTTGAGTCATTTTCTTATATGTATGAACATTTTGAAGCATTTACGCGTGTACTATTGGGTATTATCGCAACATTAAGTAAGGATGGTTTTTGCTAGTTGCTTTACGTCGCACCGACACAGATAAGTCTTATGGCGACGATTGGAGAGGAAAGGCCTAGGAGTGGGAAGGAAGCGGCCGCGGCGTTAATTAAGGTACAGCCCCAGCATTAGCCTGGTGTGGGGAAACAACGGAAAACCATATTCAGGGCGGCCGACAGTGGGGTTTGAACCCACTATCTCCCGGATGCAACCTCACAGCTGCGTGACCCTAACAGCACGGCCAGCTCGCCCGGTAAAGTGAGGATGAATACGGAGAATTGAGAATCTTCTAAACGCTTTGTCAATCTGGGAACTAAAGAAACTATGTTCATCGTTTACTTCTTGGAAATGTCCACATTCCAGGAGAGACACCTCCAATTGGACAAGTCTTTCTCGTGAAAATTCGAGATTTTCTTCTGAAGACATGCAGCAAAGTTCTCTGCGAAACGTAAGGAATTTTATCTTGTTTTCTTCACAGGACATAAGTCCAAACGCTTATTATAATGTCTATAGCATAAATATAGGGTATATGATCTCGGTGAGTAAACTGATTGTAAAAATTCATTTGAAATTGGTCACTTTTTGACGTTTTTGGATAATTTTACTGGATTTTTGCCGTCATTTTATAGATCATTATTAAACATTTTTAGGTCATCAAAATTCTGGCCCTGGTTATGACACACAATTCGTGTCTGTGAAAATTAATGCAATTTAAATTTTTACACATAAATGTTATCTTTTTGGATCTCTTAACGAGTTCGAAAATGTATTAATCTTCTACTCGGCTGGCTCTACCAGATATGATGTGCTTGAATTGCGGAAGTGTGAAGAATTCGAAGCCGGTTCCGTGGTATTTCCGGGCCACGTGTGGTACGGCGCGGCGCAGAGCGACTCGACGCGAGGTGTCGCTCCCGTCAGAGACGCTGCGCCCGGGCACCAAATCGATACTGCAGGAGCAAGAGTTGGTGTCTGGCGAGCTGGCAACACCGCCCTGGTTGCCAAGTGCTCACAGACACACACTTACTCGTTCGTTCTTCCTAGTTCAGGAGAGTGTCAATAACAGATGCTGCAGCCTTTGGAAACCCCCATAACGAAGATACTGATGGCAGGAATACCTCTGAGGTATAAGTACGGATATGGTTATCATGAGAAGCAACCAATTGTGTGGTTTGTATGACAACTGATATCGCGATCATAGCCAGAGGACCTCCTAATTTATATGGAATACGAACCTCAGGCACACGACTTATTTTAGAAAACCCTAATGCATTCGCAAGAACTCGAATAGAAGCGCTTTTGTCAGAAGGCTATGGCGATATCATTCTATTATCATTTCCCACCGAGCTCGATAGATGCAGTCGCTTAAGTGTGGCCAGCATCCAGTATTCAGGAGATAGTGTTTTAGAACAGCACAGATGGCAGCCCTGGAGATGTTTTTTCGTGATTTTCCATTTTCACACCAGGCAAATACTGAGGCTGTACCTCAATTAAGGCAACGGCCGCTTCCTTCCCACTCTCAGCCCTTTCCTCTCCTATCGTCACCATAAGACCTACCTGTGTCGGTGTGACGTAAAGCAAATGGTTAAAAAAAAAATGTTATCATTTCCCAATAAGGTAATTGATGACATACGGCCACTTATTGCAGAATAAGGTCTGTGTACTTCAGTAGATCAGGTACTCTCATTCTGCGATCTGCACTGAAGGGTTAAGTCATATGGAAGTTGACTGGTATTTAATGCAGCCGAAATGCATGAAATCCGTGTCAGTAAATTTACTATCAGCCCTATTCAGGAAAAAAATTGGCACTATACTGTATATACTGTATTACATACAGTAAGTTGAAACTAAAAGGAAAATGAGAATAATGTTATTGGCTTCACGCCCCACTAACTACTTCTTACCGTTTCGAAGAGTCCGAGGTGCCGCAATTTAATCCCGCAGCAGTTATTTTACGTGCCAGTAAATCTACCGACACGAGGCTGACGTATTCGAGCACCTTCAAATACCACCGGGCTGAGCCAGGATCGAAACTGCCAAGTTGGGGCCAACCTTCTGAGCCAGGAAGGCCGGCAAAAAATAAAATAAACAAAAAAGAAAATGAATTCCACACTAACAATTAAGCGTATTTTCAGGCAAGGTTTTAGTATTTTACATTTATTCTACATAGTTTACAAGGGTGCCTTACTAAAAGGTATAAAATGGATGAGGAGGATTCAGTTGTGTAGAAAGGTAGTGAACAGTTGGCATATGCCGACTATTTTTTCTTAATGGACACCAGGCACTACCTATTAACGCTTAAATTGCAATTTACAAGCCTTATTTTATGTAATCCATGATTAGGCTGCAATTTATAAAACCTGTGTCCAGGTCTCACTGCCTTGTAGTAGCACGCTCCAAACATTCTGTAGGTGCTAATGCTTGTTGAGGTGAAGAGGTTCTCCTTTCAGTTGCAGGAAAATTTTACTTCTAGGATGCGACTCAATTCCTACTATATTACTGTATTTTTATCATAAAGCATAATTCGTTCATGTGGGATATCCTGAGCTCAAATTCCCATTATGTAATCTAGAAGTACGAAAGTTAGAGGGACCTATCCACAGAACGGGTCACCCAGCCTGCAATAGGGGAGATTACCAGAATCGTTCATAGGTCCAATAGTACCTCCAACAATATCTTGGAGCTTTAAAGGTGGTACATTAAGTATGATAGGAAAATTACCATCCATTTCCACGACGACGGTGATGTCTGTGATGAAAGGATTTTAAGGTGAAAAGGGGTAAAAAGAGTTCTGAAAATACATACAAAATGTGCAAAAAAAAAAAAAAGGTGTTGATGAAATAATTTTTTTAAGGATTACATAAACTTTCTTTATCCCATTTACTGGGTTCTAATAATTAATAGACTTGTCATATTGGATTACACACAATATTTCAATGTTTTCGAGAGTAAGTCGCTGGCGCTTTGAGCTTAGTAGATAATTAAAGAATCCATAACGGGAGAATATCAGACTCTAGGTAACTGTATATTCCACATATCCCCGGAGAGATAGATGGTTGTGATGTGCTGATACCGGTGCGCACTTGCGCTCCTCTGTCGGTCTGTAATAGTAGTCGTTCAGTGTAGGTATTCTGATCAGTGTAAATTATTATATTTGTTTGATTTATCAGTATGTGTGTAAATATTAAGTGTAAGTGTGTTTGTGTGCGTAAATGTGTGTGTGTCCAGAGAAGAACTAGCATTCAGTGATGGCTGACACAGATTGAGTAGGCATCGGTATGTGGTAGCAGTGGGTGGTCACCCATCCAGATACTATCCACGCCCAATGTTGTTTAAAAGTTAGCAAGAGGGTGTGTTACCGAATATGTTGCGCAGTGACTGTGACTTTAGTAAACTATGTGTGTAGGATGCACAATATTTCACTCAGACTGTATATAAATACGTAGATGATTATTTTAATAATAATAATAATAATAATAATAATAATAATAATAATAATAATAATAATAATAATAATACTTTTTTCGTGTGGTTATTTCTAGCCGAGTACAGCCCTTGCGAGGCAGACCCTCCGATGAGGGTGGGCGGCATCTGCCATGTGTAGGTAACTGCGTGTTATTGTGGTGGAGGATAGTGTTATGTGTGGTGTGTGAGTTGCAGGGATGTTGGGGACAGCACAAACACCGGCCCCCGGGCCATTGGAATTAACCAATGAAGGTTAAAATCCACGACCCGGCCGGGAATCGAACCCGGGACTCTCTGATCCGAAGGCCAGTACGCTGACCATTCAGACAACGAGTCGAAAATAATAATAATAATAATAATAATAATAATAATAATAATAATAATAATAATAATAATAATAATAATAATATAGGGAGCCTTTACGAGAATTTTGCCATGGTAAGATCCTCACTGTACTCATGCGATGACCGCTGCTTTTCAGATCCTGAAGGGAGTGCGTGTGTCAGAGTAGTTTGCTTAGGTTTCGCCTTCGAAGTTTAATGTTCTTTATATGTTTGCTGTACTGGATGTGATTATTTATATGTTTGCTGTACTGGATGTGATTATTTATATGTTTGCTGTACTGGATGTGATTATTTATATGTTTGCTGTACTGGATGTGATTATTTATATGTTTGCTGTACTGGATGTGATTATTTATATGTTTCCTGTACTGGATGAGATTATTTATATGTTTGCTGTACTGGATGTGATTATTTATTGTATATTTAATGCTTGCCATCGATTGCAACATTTACTTCGAAAACGGCACATCGAAGAATGATGCCATTAGTTTCGATAAACTGCATCATGAATTCTTCTGAACGTGCATACAGATTCTCCTCTTTAACCATCGGCATGATTTTGTGTTGTGAAAAATACGAACAAGACGAACAAGAGAGTACACAGTCTACAAGTGGAATAGTTAAATTCACGCCAGTACGAACTGACCTTAATTTAAACTGTTGCAGCATCGTTGTTTAAATTTTAATTTGATATCACAACTCCAGGTTGGCCACTCTTGCCTGGGCTGGCCATTTTTGCTGGAATATGAATTACTGGTGGTCTTTAAAATTACATTTGAATATGTATTTATTGACTATTATTGATTTATGATTAAACTAGCTGTAGTACCCGGCGTTGCCCGGATGGTTTATGAATATTTACCTTTAAGATTTGCATTACTAGTTAGTTATGTGTGAAGTGAATTTTTATAGAATTCCTTTTTGACTTGCAGATTGATATGTTAAGATCTCTTATGTAGTTTTTGAATTATTTAGATGTGTTTCATTTCAAGTTTTAGATTATTTAATTTTCCGAGTAAAACTTCGTCCTTATGGAAGCTCGAATCGACTGGAAAGTATTTGATCCTGTCAATAATAAGTAATAACTATATGTATTTAGCCGTCGCACTATAGATATGATGTACAGGATTTCAACTGTCAATGAGACTGTCCCCCTCTCGCCCCCCTCCCTTAAGAGATAAAAAATCTGGATTTTCACCATTCACCTCAGTGACCCCGAAAACTATAGATTCGACACTGTTTTCGATTATTTTTATATCTCACTCCCCCTTCTCCATCACTCCAAAGGGTGCTGAACATGAACTTTAAAAAATTCGGAGTGTCACTATTCACTTCAGCGACCCCGAAAACTATGAATTCAACATTACTCGATTATTTTTATAACTAACCCCCCTGATCCCCCTCCCTTAAGGGCGCTAGGGATGGCTTACCCCCAAAGTGCTCGTCTCCCGATAGTAATACGTGTACCAAGTTTGGTTGAAATTGCTCCAGTGGTTTAGGAGGAGATGTGTCATTTACACACACGCACGTCCATCCATTTTAATATATACAATAGTAAGATTTTTCTACTTCACCCTCTTCCCATCCCCACCCAAAGGAGTCCTATGAGGGCCTTGCACAACAGTATATTTTTTCTAGATATTAAGTCTTATTTGTACCAATTTTGGTTGGCAGCCATGCCCAAACGTACATATTTAATCTCGCTGCTCTAGTATCCTGGAGCTGACGTTGCCATGGTTACGGCAGTTCATTTCTTTTATCCGATTCCTAGAGCATGGGTAGTGTGGTGCCAATATCTCCGTAACAGTTGGTTTTAGGGCCTTAAAACATGGTTTTCAGGCCCGTAGGGCTTACCGAGTTTTCTTCTTTGCGTCAAGAGGATTAAATTGAGCTTTGTCTCGTCCTAATACGACAAATTCGATAATTTGCCTATATTAGCCTATTATTTTCATATCTCCCACCGAACCCCCCACCTCGAATTGCTTTGAAAATAAAATACAGCCTATGTTACTCACCGGAAATGTAGCTTTCTATAGGTGAAGAACTTTTTAAAATCGGTTCAGTAGTTTTTCAGTCTATCCGTTACAACCAAACATACACATTTATAATATTAGTATAGATACGCATTTTAAAACACGTTCAAGAAGAGAAAAAACTGTCTATGTGTTTATAAACACAGATAAATGTTGGGGGTGGGAGAAGAGGCTGAGACATCAAATAGAAGGGAAAAGGGGGCAAAATGAAGTAACATCACAAAAATGTGTTACAAATTATGTTTATATTGCTTCATTTCATGTCCCCAAATACATATATTGACCTATCTGTATGAAAATAGCTATTTTTTTTTGGAAATATGGTGTACCTTAAAATCCTTTCACTAATGATGTCACTAGCGAAGAAACCTACGAGAACTGAAATCAGGTCGGGAATACAAAACTGGAACAGGTGGACCATATCGAGTACTTAGGATGTGTGTTCTCATAGAATTGTAGTAAGCTAAGCGAAACAATGAAAACGCATCAAGGAAAGAAGTTAGTTCTTGGACGAAGTTATCTTTACATCGGTCTGTTTTCAGTCCAGCTGTACTGTATGAGAGTAAACTCTGGGTGGAAGTTGGAAGCAACAGACATGAGGGTAGCGATAATTATTGCTAGTAAAAGCAGGTGGGTACAATGGTAGGAGGAGAAAAGGATTGAGTAAGTTACGAATGAACTGGATGGAAGAAGCTGACGGTAAAAACGGGCTTCGGTGGTAAGGTCATATAGAAGTAAGTTTCCTACGAAAATAATGGACTCGTTTCATAGAGGATAAGAGAAGCAGAGGAAAACCAAGGTGACAGAGGTTAGCCTCGATTTTTAATGGTTTATGGATGAAAGGTGTAGCACTAAACGAGACTACAGGGCGAGTTGAAAATCGGGGATTTTCTAGCCGCTTTGTTAATTCACAAATTATTTTTGTTTGTTGCTTGGTTCGTTTTTGGCTGTAATATGCCTGACTGCCAATAAACTGAATACCTTTCTCTGAGTTTTCTAACGTGCAGAGGCTTACGGACTGAACACTGAAAGGCATAACAGTCTATAAGGAAGATGTATTAAAGAGACGATAATAATTTTCCTCTTCTTTGACTTCGGTTTAAAATTCTAGAATTGGAATGGGGCATACAACGCTGTTGACGTAGATTCGTGCATCGGTCTTGGACAACAGTGTTGAGTTGTGTGTATTAATGGCAATGCAGATGCCTCATCAGCTCTCCGATGTAAGCAAATTATTTCTATCTACTGAGCCCTCTAGAATGACATACAGAAGTCCCTGACCGTTCCAATCCAGATGTTTCTTCTCCTCTTTAGAACGTTGAGTAGTTGTGGTTTCTCTGCAGTTCTATGTAATATCTCTTCATTCATAACTAGACCCATACTGGATATCTTCAAGAATCTTCTGTAACGCCAGATCTCAAGAGCCTCCAACCTCCGCATTTCTGTTGCACCCAATGTCCAGGGACAGTATGTAAATTACTAATTAAAATCTTAGTTCCGACAGGTTGCATGTAAACTGCCACTGAACGCACCCTATAGAGTCGCTGAGGTTGCTAGTATTTTGCGACTGAACGTACAGTATTAAAACGTCGATGAATTGGAATGTTGAAATCCACTGAGTCTGCAGTTTAGTAGGTCTGTCACCGAATTACCAACGCTTCTTAGCCGTGTGTGGCAGGAAGTATAATGATACTGTATTATATAACATTGCGCAATACCATGTGAATTAAGATACTTTAACACATTATAAAATATTATAACATATAAAAGTCCGCCTCTGTGGTGTAGTGGTTACTGTGATTAGCTGTCACCCCCGAAGGCGCGGGTTCGATTCCCGGCTCGGCCACGAAATTTGAAAAGTTGTACGAGGACTGAAATGGGATCTACTCAGCCTCGCGAGTTCAACTGAGTAGAGAGGGGTTCGATTTCCACCTCAGGCCACCTCGAAGTGGTTTTCTGTGTTTTCCCACTTCTCCTTCAGGCAAATACCGGGATGGTACCTAACTTATAGCCACCACCGATTTTCCCACCCCCACAAGGGCCCTGTTTAGCATAGTATGTGAGACCGCTTGGACGAGATACTGGTCCTCCTTGTCGCTTGTATCCCCAACCCAAAGTCTCACGCTCCAGATCACCGTCCTTGAAGCGGTAGAGGTGGGATCTCTAGCTAAGTCTGAAAGAAGAACCAACCCTGGGGGGTAAATCGATTAAGAAAGAAAGAATGAAAGAAAGAACATACATAGAACATTCCCACCTGGTGCCCATAATCGCTAAGGTGCTAAGTTCTTATGGCCTGACACCGTCGTTAGCTGTTTCGAGTTTCGTTGGCAGAAAATTCTCCTACAATATGTTGGACGGCAGGGTAGTAGAGGTAGTGGTATATAATTTCTAATCACTAGATTTCGTGCTAGAAGTCTGGGTCTAATCCAAGCCTCTCTAATTTATATGGAGGGCATACAACCCTGTTGACGTAGATTCGTCAGTCGGATGGAGACGTGAAGCCTTGAGCATATCCCTGGGTGTAATTGGACAAGATTAGGCTATGTGCCGACACCGGGCTTCATTCTCTCCCTACGTTATTATCATCACCTCACACCCAGACGTACAGGTTACCCATGGCCGTCCTCGGAGACCACACATCACTTCATCTATTGAACATAACATGTAACCTAAGCTCCTCTAACATAACATAACATAACATAACATAACATAACATAACATAACATAACATAACATAACATAACATAACATAACATAACATAACATAACATAACACAACATAACATAACATAACATAACATAACATAACATAACATAACATAACATAACATAACATAACATAACATAACATAACATAACATAACATAACATAACATAACATAACATAACATAACATAACATAACATAACATAACATAACATAACATAACATAACATAACATTTAGCTGGCGTAAAAATGTAACACCACGGAAACGCATCTCTACAACAAGAACATTACTCTAGAGCTACGCCGCGGAGCGAATTCGCTTAGTAAGATTAAGTAATGTCATAACGAACTTTTGTCCAAGCCTTGTCCCGATTTCCTACGGGGTCGGGTATGAGGTAAGATAAATCTGTCGTCGCGGGTGTTTATAACCGAATGCCCTTCCTGACGTCAACTTCATCAGAGGCGTTAATAAGATAAAATAAATAACGTGATATATGATATGGATGAGGATGGAATGGTAGGGGGTTTGAATCCGCTTGGCTGAGCAACAGTAATTTTTCGAATAGAGGGACTTCTGCAGTAATGCACGTTTCAGCACGCCGTTGAATTTCCATTCGGGCTCTTTGTAGTATTGTATGTGTTACGAATTCACAGGCTTCCGTAATAAGGTTTCGAAGGCTTTCAGGATTTTCCGGCTGATAATAATAATAATTTCGTGTGGCTATTTCTAGCTGAGTGCAGCCCTTGTAAGGCAGATCCTCCGATGAGGATGGTCGGCATCTGCCATGTGTAGGGAACTGCGTGCTATTGTGGTGGAGGATAGGGTTATATGTGGTGTGTGAGTTGCGGGGATGTTGGAGACAGCACAAACACGCAGCCCCCAGGCCATTGGAATTAACCAATTAAGGTTAAATTCCCCGACCCGGCCGGGAATCGAACCCGGGACCGTCTGAACCGAAGGCCAGTACGCTGACCATTCAGCCAACGAATCGGACTTCCGGCTGATGAGCGTACACTACATCCTTCAAATAGTCCCATACGAAGAAGTCCAGTGGTGTCAAATCGGGCGATCTAGCAGGCCAGATTCATCGACCGGGATGTGTAACATTCAGGTTGTTGCGAACATCTGCTAACATGTGAGGGGGGGCTCCGTCGTGTTAAAACCACATGGTTATCCGCTCACCTAGGAGCACATCCTCTAGCAGCAATGGTAATTGGTCTTGAAGGAACTGTAGAGAACGGGCTCCTGTCAAATGATCCTCGAAGAAATATGGTCCAATTAGATGATCACCCAGTATACCAGACCAGACATTTACTCCCCATCGTGCCTAAAATTCTGCCTGTTTTAGCCAGTGGGAATTTTCAACACTCCAGTAGTGCATATTATGACGATTCACAGAGCCATTATTATGAAATCGTGCCTCGTCCGAAAATAACATGTGAGATACAAACGCTGGATCATTTGCCACTTGCGTCAGTATCCACGCACAGAAATCAACACGAGTTTCGAAATCTCGTGCGTGGAGTTCTTGATGTAGTTGCAGGTGATATGGACGAAAATATTTGAATGCAATATCCTTTCAACATACGACTGGCTGATGTTGGTCTGTTGTGCTACCGGCCTGGTACTCGTGTGAATAGTCTCCCGGAAAGTGTCCAAAACCATCTCAGCAGTTTCACCGGACGTAACTGGTGCCTCTCTAACAGGACCTGTTCGAGAAAGTTACGAAGTTTTAGGCAAAAACGTCGCTTCACCCTCCTAAACGTATTTGCGTTTGGTTGTCTGTGTGGAAATCTTTCCTGGCATAGACGCTGTGCTTCCTGTGCATTCCGTCTTTCTTCGCCGTAAATGAGGAGCATGTCAATATACTCATCTGCTGAATACATAGCGAAAAAATGACCAGGACTGCTAGGCTACACCAAGTGTCAGGCCACTACACATTCAACATGCATGCTATTGGTCGAATGTGGCACGAGCGACCTCATATTTGATTGTCAAAGTTTAAAATGTGAATAAAAATATGTATTGCTCGTAGGATCCGAGCCCACCTACATACGTCAACACGTCTGTGGTTAGTCCACCACACCACAGTGACTGTTGCCTCCAGGTTATCAGAAAGCTTACTTGGTGTAAAACTACGTTCCGCTTCACAAACTCACACACGTTTTCTATCAGTATGCCATCACTTTTAGCGATAATTTCATAACCAATCGACAGCTTATAATTGGCACGTGCACTTTACATAACCGTATGAAAGTTTGATGTATTGTGTAAATACCTCTCGCATGCATGTTTTTCCAAAAGTCGTGCAGTGATGACGCAGTATGTGCTTTACAGGCGACTGTAGCTTGTAATATGGGGAAGGAAAACCTACCATCACCCCAGTGACGTTCGTTGGGATGCCTAAAAGCAGAAATGTCAGGCACGCCTGACTCACCTTGTATACACTAGAACAATAATTGACGTTTGTCTGTCTGACTTCCTGAATGGCACCACGTCTAAACCGCTGGCCAGAGGTGAACGACATTTTGCAAAAACGTTTTCAGAGGGAACTGTCACGTGACTATGTTTTATTTCAAAATATAAACCTGAAAATATATGCATACATACATCTTTATTATGGACTGTTATGCCTTTCAGCGTTCAGTCTGCAAGCCTCTATGATTTTAATAAATCCATGCACAATGATATGATTGTAACTAGCACTGTGGGTTCGTTTAGTCCTGTAACTCATATCTTTAAATCATTAGAAACTGAGTTTAACCATCCTCGTCTTGGTCACCCTCTATTTCTCTTACACTTCATGGCTGAGCCCATTATTATCGTAGGTAACTTATCCTCCTCCATTCCCCTCACATGGCCTCACCACCGAAGCCAGTTAATGCGTACAGCTTCATAAAACGAGTTCATTACTAATTTATCCTTTATGTCTTCATGCCGAGTACCCTCTTGTCATTGTTCCCATCTGCTTGTAACAGCGATCATTCTCGCTACTTTCATATTTGTTACTTCTAGCTTACGAATAAGATATCCTGAATCCACCAGATGTCACTCTCATGTACAAAGTCGGTCTTTAAACAGACCGGTGTAAAGATAGTTTTGTCCGGGGACTGAAATCCTTTTTACAGAATAATGTATAATAGATCGTAATTGTCCGCCTCTGTGGTGTAGTGGTTAGTGTGATTAGCTGCCACCACCGGATGCCCAGGTTCGATTCCCGGTTCTGCCACGAAATTTGAAAAGTGGTACGAGGGCTGGAACGGGGTACACTCAACCTCGGGAGGTCAAATGAGTAGAGGTGGGTTCGATTCCCACCTCAGACATTCTGGAAGTGATTTTCCATGGTTTCGCAGTTCTCCTCGAGGCAAATGCCGGGATGGTACATAAATTAAGGCCACGGCCGCTTCCTTCCCTCTTTCTTGTCTATCCCTTCCAATCTTCCCATCCTTCCAGAAGCATAGTAGGTGAGGCCGCCTGGGCGAGGTACTGGTCATACTGCACTAGGTCTTTTGTATTTAAAAATGTTTATTTCGGCGAAGCAGTTGTGTCGTATCCACCATATTAATGCGTACAGCTTCTTCTATCATTATAAGTTAGAAAAGTCCATTCCTAAATGCTGTCGCCTTCCACAGCGATACTGAGAAAACGAGAAAGTTCGGAAGGCTGAAGCTGGCATGAGACATACAGTACATTACAAGAACAACACAATGACGACGACATATATGAAGTGTTTAGTGAAAAATACCTTTCCATAAGTGAATGAATCATCGTCATTCTTATGGCATATCCAATGATACTACCTTCATAACACTATCCTCCACCACAGTAACATGCAGTTACCTACACATGGCACATGCCGCCCACCCTCATCGGAGGGTCTGCCTTACAAGGGCTGCACTCGGCTAGAAAAAGCCACACGAAATTATTATTATTACCTTCATCGATAAGCACTTTTACCGCTGAGTTTGGGGAGCAATGTCTTCTTGACATGTCTTCTATTATTCTTGACGTGAAGATGTAATTCGTGCAGGATGGAATTTCTCATTCTTGGTACTTTATTGAAAAATAATAGATCTAATTCAGCGAGGTGATATTGTTATTTTGTTCTACTTACCAGCATGTACTGGTAATATTATTTTACGGCAGAATGACTATTACCATTAAGACAGACTGGTCAGAAATATCCGCGTATAGATAGCGGTATTTAATAAATGACGAACATTGAAGCTTCGTTGTAAATTGTTGCATAGTAGACATCGTCTCTATTTATTCGTAAAACAATTGCATATTACATTTATGAATTAGAATCCGGTTATTTATCACGAGAAGACGTTCGTTTTAAACTTCCTTATTGTAAATTCGACGGTCGAAGGCAAACTTACATACTAGTCCTAATAAACGTGCATGCTATTCATATAACATTTTATTAGCTCAAGCAAAGGAACTACGGCATTCTTCATCAGAATCACTCATGCATAGTCCTATGCAGCAACAGTAAGCGTGAGGTCATTTTCTGGAGACTTCTATCAAAATTCATTGCAATCGGCGCCTTTAATACCCGACGTTCTACTTAAAATTCCAGCAATGAATTATTTTTAGCTAAGCTAGCTCTCTCTGCACAGGCCATGAAGGCCCTTAGAAGGGTGGAAGGTAAAGGCTTCCAGTATCTGTAACCTCGGCACTTGATGGGGTAGAGTGATTAGCTCTACGCCCGGTCGCCTTTGCCCCCAGGAAGTACTCATTTCTGGTGTTGGCTGAGTGAACCTCAGGACCATATGCACCTCCGGAAGTGGAAATATAGTTTCTTAAATCTTTCTACTTCCTGACGGGGAATCGAACCCACGTCCTTCCGGGTGAACCAAGCACGCGTTTACCGCCTTGGCCAGGCAGCCCCTAATGAATTAGTTTTAAGTATATAAACATTATTTTACGACAAAGCGACTATTACAATTGTTTGTTGTTGTTGTTGTTGTTGTTGTTTAGGTCATCAGTCCACAGAATGGTTTGATGCAGCACTCCATGTCACCCAATCCTGAGCTAACCTTTTAATTTCTCTGTAACCACTACATTCTACATTTGTTTAATCTGCTTGTCATATTCGTACCTTGGTCTACCTCTACCGTTCTTACCGCCTACACTTCATTCAAAAACTAACTTAACAAGTCCTAGATGTCTTAAGATATTTTATACATTTCTACTTCTTCTTCTGGACCAACGGCCATAGCCGTGTTGAAACACCGGATCCCGTGAGATCTCCGAAGTTAAGCAACATTGGGCGTGGTAAAGGTTTGGATGGGTTGCCACGCGCTGTTAGTGGGGTGTAAGGTAATGGAGGATCGGAAAGGAAGTGGTCACCCTACCGTACGTAAACTCCGGCTCAGGCTCACCTCTGCGGAGGATCGGACTTGCCTTCGGGCAGAATACATGATCGCCCCTCTACCAATTAGATTCACTATCTCTTAATTCGTGATTCGTTCTACCCATCTCGCCTTCAGCATTCTTGTGTAACATCACATTTCAAAAGCTTCTATTTTCGTTCTTTCTGAGCTAGTTATCATCTATGTTTCACTTCCATACAATGCTACGTTCCAGGCGAAAGTATTCATAACATCTTTCTAATTCCTATACCAATGTTCGAAGTGAGCAGGTTTATTTTCTTAAAAAAAGGCATTCCTTGCTTGTGCTAGTCTGCGATTTTATTCATGTCGTTCTAACTTCTCCCATCGTTTGTTATTTTCCTATCCAAGAAACAATATTCATCTACTTCCTTTAAGATTTCATTTCCTATTCTAATATTTCCTATTTCACCTTGCATTGTAATTCCATTTCTAAATCCCACTTTGATTTTCTTTACCGCCTGTTCTATATAAACATTGAAAAGGATAAGGGCAAAGCTTCAGCCGTACCTCACTCCTTTCTAGATTACTGATTATTTTCCAAATCCCTCGATTCTTAATCATTGCATACTGATTTTTTGTACAGATTGTAGATAATTCTTCTGTTTCGGTATCTGATCCTGATCGCCTTCATAATCTCAAATAGTTTGATACAATCAACTTTATCAAATGTATTTTCTATATCTACGAATGCTACATACGTGGGCTTAATTCCGTCTTCCGAGACCAGACGTAAAATCATGATCGCTTCACGTTTTTCCTGTATTTCTTCTGAAACCACACTGATTTTCTCCCAACTAATTTTCAACTTGTATTTCCGTTCTTTTGTAAATAATACGTGTTAAAATTATAAACTAACGCTGAGGTAGTTTTCACATTTGTCGGCATCTGTCCTTGGCAACAGGTATAACAACATTCTGTCTAAAATCGGATCGCACTTCTCCTGTATCATACCTCTTACACACTAAATGTAATAATCTCGTCAAGCTGGTTTCTCCTAAGGCAGTCAGTAATTCTGAGGGTATGCCATCAATTACAGGTTCCTTGTTCCTATTTAGGTTTCTGAAAGCTCTGTCGAATTCTGACCTCAAAATGGGGTGTCCCATTTCATCATCATTATCAACAACCTCTACTTGTTCCAGAAACTTATCAACTCCTTTACCTTGATTCAACTGCTGGATATGTTCCTGCCATCATTCCGCCTTGCTTCTTTCTGTAGAAGTGTTTTTTGTATCTGAGCTCTTAATATTCATACACCCAGTTTTCCTTTTTCCAAAGGTATCCTTGATTTTCTTGTATGCAGCATCTACCCTTCCTGCAACTTTACAACCCTTTACATTCTTGCATTTCTCTTCCAGCAATTCTTCCTCAGCGGTCCTTAACTTTCTATTTCATTCTTTAATTGCCTGTATTTTTTCTCTCCTCTCACTTTTTTTTCATTCTTGTACTTTTCCCGTTCGTCAATCAGGGCAAGTATCTGCTGAGTTATCCATTGATTCTTACTTGATCTTTTCTTTCTTACTACCTTTCTTCAGTAGCTCTATTGGTCTCATTTTTCACGACTATTCACACTTAATCGACTGTTTCCTGCAGCCTTTCCATTATTCCTTGTGTAACATGTTCCTTGACACAAGCCCACACACTCCTTACATACTTTTACTACAGCTTGTCTGGATCCCATTTCCTTTCTTCAACTTCTTCAACTTCATATATTTACGATGTTTTAATTGATAACCCTACCATGTGTCATTACAATTGATTTATTCCAATGCATACTGATCTCTTGTAATACTGGCGTTCTCATGAAACTTGTGAGTGACATTTGGTGCTCTCGTCATTGGAGTAAAAGAAAAAGCGTGACCATGAACGCCCTTGAGGCCTTTGTTAAGAGTTAAAAATTCTCAGTTTGTGTAATAAAAGGCCATTTTCATTTCTGTTATAATTAGAAGCAAGTGGCAATGAACTACAAGATTTCCCAATAGTTATGCACACACAATTCTGAGTCTTGGTCAAGCCAATTCTGGCTGTCTTGAAACATCTAGCTAACAATCCAAGTTATATTGAACGAATGTGATAGACATTCTCCTATCTTGGAAGAAAACGAATAATTGTTTACCAAAGTATACGATCCCTTTCGATTCAGTGTGGACTTAATCAGAAAAATCAAGAAAATAATAAGGTTGTTCGTGCAAAGCTTGAATTGATAGATCTCCAGTCTTCCAATTGCCTGAAAAACGCTTTCGAAAAGGAGGAATTCATAGGCTTTTGGGGAGCGAAAGGTACTGAAACGTTCCAAATACTGCGGAGTGTTTCTCTTCGATGATACTATTTTTGTAACGCCCTACCTGCACGATAAATATGTCTCTCTTATGAAATACCTCAAGGGCACGGTATAATAACAATTAATTCGTTCACGTCTACAGGATTGTTTCTGTATAGCTACAAGTGACTTCTCCCGGGATGTCACTGAAATGCTGAATAACATTCAACTTCAAGGATCTTATTAGCTTGGTATTATTCATATGTATTTATTGATTTATGAAATCTATTCGATTTCATAGTACTTGGATACTTAGTTCTTCATTCGAGTGGTGTTCACAAACATAAATATTTATTTATGTTAGGAGGTTAACTTCACACCAACATATTCCTCATGTTTCCGGCTAGGAAAGAGGAGAATGTGGCTATAGTCCTAATTAAGGTACATCCCCAGCAGTTGCCTGCTATGAAAATGGCATACTACGAAAAACCATCACCAGGAATACCAAAGTTGCAGCCTATTATCTACTGAATGCAAGCTTTCAGGTAAAATGGCATCTTACCGCGCAGCCTACTCGCTCGGTAATTTTAAAGAGGCTGTGAACCCCTGCTCTTAGATAGCCCATCATCTTCATCAGCATGATGGCTGGCTTCCCTCTCCCGAATTATAAGCCGGCTATGCTTGGCGCGTAATGTCGTTATACATTGTAGAACAATTTAAATTGGTTCCATGATTATATACACCCCCCACGCTGATCTCATTTCAGCACACAAACTCAATAAAACCAATTAATTGCTGATTCAGCTATAGCAATCACGAGTGATGCGGCCCGTTGTGTTCGGTTTTTAAATGTTTCGGTGGAAACTACATAGCTCTGTGTTTCGAACGAGCCTTTTAATTTACGCCAACTTATACGTATATACTAGGTGCACAGGGAAGGCGCACCAAATAACCACTACACATTTTTAATCCACTTCCTATCGTCGGATCATCAGAGCATGTGGACGTCTTGTGAGTACAACACGTAGACGTGAAATGCCCACTACTGAATAGAAGTGAATCTCCAGGCCATACTCCACCTAATACTGTTCGGCGAAATACGTGTGTAGAAGGCATACGTCTGTTTGAAGCTTCGGCTGCATTCCGACCAGGTTGTCCAGATTAAGTCCGGCTCCATGGCTAAATGGTTAGTGTGCTGGCCTTTGGTCACAGGGATTTCGGGTTCGATTCTCGGCAGGGTCGGAAATTTTAACCACCATTGGTTAATTTCGCTGGCAGGGGAGCTGGGTGTATGTGTCATCTTCATCATCATTTCATCGTCATCACGACGCGCAGGTCACCTACGGGTGTCAAATCGAAAGACCTGCACCTGGCGAGCCGGACATGTCCTTGGACACTCCCGGCACTAAAAGCCATACGCCATTTCACTTTTTGTCCAGATTAAAATAATGTCTGTGTATTCGTCGCTGCTGAACACGCTAGCCATTGCCGATATACAGACAGCAAATATAGTACGGCTGTACCATACACCAGCCCAGAACTATGCTGTGGAAAACGTTTACTAATGCAAGGGGTGCATTAGACCGGTAGCGCTGAGTAACATCCTGCGAGCCACAGTGCAGTTCTTATCTCTTCATATTCTGCCGTAACCTGCCCGCTGGCAGTAGTGCCCCTGTGAAAATCAGTTGGTAGATATCCCATTCATCATTTGTGCATGCGGGGCATTTATAAGTAGAAAGTACGGCGTTTGGGAGCCACCTGGTATATTTATATTTTGTGTGGAATTGTTTTACGGCTGGAAGCCTTTCCTGACGCCAAGCCTTTGCGGAAGGATGTGATCACCTTTGCGTGTTTCCGAGGCGGTTGGTTGTGAAGTGTGTTGGGTGCAAATAAACATACACTGACTGACAGAGCAAATGCAACACCAAGAAGGAGTGGTCAGAACTTTATGCCAATTGCAGGGTAGACAGACGTCACTGAGGTATGCTCATGATGTGAAATGCGCCGCTGTGCTGCGCACGTAGCGAACGATAAATGGGACACGGCGTTGGCGAATGGCCCACTTCGTACCGAGCTTTCTCAGCCGACAGTCATTGTAGAACGTGTTGTCCTGTGCCAAAGGGCACGTATATAGCTAAGAATGCCAGCCCGCCGTCAACGGAGGCATTTCCAGCAGACAGACGACTTTACGAGGGGTATGGTGATCGGGCTGAGAAGGGCAGGTTGGTCGCTTCGTCAAATCGCAGCCGATACCCATAGGGATGTGTCCACTGTGCAGCGCCTGTGGCGAAGATGGTTAGCGCAGGGACATGAGGCACGTGCGAGGGGTTCAGGCGCAGCCCGAGTGACGTCAGCACGCGAGGATCGGCGCATCCGCCGCCAAACGGTGGCAGCCCCGCACGCCACGTCAACCGCCATTCTTCAGCATGTGCAAGGCACCCTGGCTGTTCCAATATCGACCAGAACAATTTCCCGTCGATTGGTTGAAGGAGGCCTGCACTCCCGGCGTCCGCTCAGAAGACTACCATTGACTCCACAGCATAAACGTGCACGCCTGGCATGGTGCCGGGCTAGAGCGACTTGGATGAGGGAATGGCGGAACGTCGTGTCCTCCGATGAGTCACGCTTCTGTACCGTCAGTGATAGTCACCGCAGACGAGTGTGGCGTCGGCGTGGAGAAAGGTCAAATCCGGCAGTAACTGTGGAGCGCCCTACTGCTAGACAACGCGGCATCATGGTTTGGGGCGCTATTGCGTATGATTCCACGTCACCTCTAGTGCGTATTCAAGGCACGTTAAATGCCCACCGCTACGTGCAGCATGTGCTGCGGCCGGTGGCACTCCCGTGCCTTCAGGGGCTGCCCAATGCTCTGTTTCAGCAGGATAATGCCCGCCCACACACTGCTCGCATCTCCCAACAGGCTCTACGAGGTGTACAGATGCTTCCGTGGCTAGCGTACTCTCCGGATCTCTCACCAATCGAACACGTGTGGGATCTCATTGGACGCCGTTTGCAAACTCTGCCCCAGCCTCGTACGGACGACCAACTGTGGAAAATGGTTGACAGAGAATGGAGAACCATCCCTCAGGACACCATCCGCACTCTAATTGACTCTGTACCTCGACGTGTTTCTGCGTGCATCGCCGCTCGCGGTGGTCCTACATCCTACTGAGTCGATGCCGTGCGCATTGTGTAACCTGCATATCGGTTTGAAATAAACATCAATTATTCGTCCGTGCCGTCTCTGTTTTTTCCCCAACTTTCATCCCTTTCGAACCACTCCTTCTTGGTGTTGCATTTGCTCTGTCAGTCAGTGTATGTTATGAGAAGAACTCACCATCCAGTCCTCGAGCGAGAAGAATTACTCATATACAGGTAAAATCCACGGTATACCCGGGAATCGAACCCGAGGGACATATGAATCGGAAGCTACTACGCTGAACATTCAGCCAAAGAACTGGAGTTTGGTCTCACACTTACCGAGTACATTAAAATATTATAACATTGCTATTTTGGTAACTTTTGTGAACTGGGCCTTCGTTCTACCAGTACAGTGAATGTATAATCAATGTAAAATGCAGTACCAGTGATGCTCAAGGTAATAATCTCAAGAGTGGAGATGGGGATAGATGTGAACGCGCCCATTCTCTTGCACAAAGTGTAATTCCTCTACTAGAAACAGATCCAACACCATAGAAGTACAGCATGTTATACGCCAGTACTTCCTGTCAGTGTGCTCGCGGTATTAGTAGTGCGGGTAGCAGAGGGAAGATAAAGGGCTGGGAGTTTCATCAGTGGAGTCAGGAATGTAATAATGATTGTCTTTGTGCCGTGATCGAACGAGGGGTATAACAGCGTCCGATACGCGCCTGCCTTTTCAAAGCTAGCGTACAGATCAAAGCTCGTATTTCAGCCTATTGACCAGAACGACGTAAACATCTGCATTTGTAAAACCCCAGAATACGAACAAATATAATTTAGAAAATTTCAATGAATCTAAAGACTTGATTCGGTGGGCATTATGCATTTTCGTGAAACGCATATGAATTTAATCTCTAGTCTAAAATAAAATATCTTCACTCTGAACACATATATTGCATCGGTCCAGTACTGGGTCCCTCGATTAGAATCCGTGTGTCCCAACTGTGTGTACACCATACTTCCTTTATTAATTTCATAATTACAAAAAAAATGAACAAATATAATAACTGACTTGAATAGAGGAAAGGCCGAAGAATCCTCCAAAATTTCTTTTAAAATGAAATGGTGCATTAGTAAGCACCGCACACATCCGCCATTTTGCGGTGAGATGGGAGTTCAGAGCGTGCGTTAACATTAGTTTAACTCGTGACTGCGACCTGCTAACATGTACCGCGAGGATTCGTTCGTTTTATCAGAGAAATTCTAGGACCCAAAAAGGCACAAGAAGGATACCGGTTGCGAAGTAGACAGGAAACTGATCAGATATCCAACATAGTACACGACATGATGAAAAGTCGACTGAAATTCTATGGTCACATCAAGAGAATGCCGGACAGCCGACTGACTAAACAGATCTTGGAATACACCGAAAGCATAAAGAACATGAAGTGGATCGCCGAAGTTAGAGGAGACTTGAAGGATGCTAGCATCACAGACTCGGACATGCACGACAGACGGATATGCAGACAAAAAGTATATACTCGTAAGTCGAAAGAGGGCCGGGAGGTCAAGAATTTGAAGACTGGAACAACTTGGTCTGAAGAAAGGAAGAAAGCACACAGTGAGAAGATGAAAGAAGTGTGACGCCTAAGGAAATCTCACATCAGGTAGACGCTTAACGTAGTCCATTAGTGGCCTCTACGAATAAATGAATGAATGAACGAATAATAATAATAATAATAATAATAATAATAATAATAATAATAATATCGGTTTTACGTCCTACTAAGTACGTTGACACCGAGCTCGATAGTTGCAGTCGCTAAAGTGCGGCTAGTATCCAGTATTCTGGATATAGTAGGTTCGAACCCTACTGTCGGCATCCCTAAAGATGGTTTTCCATGGTTTCCCATTTTCACACCAGGCAAATGCTGGGGCTGTACTTTAATTAAGGTCACGGCCACTTCGTTCCCAATCCTAACCGTTTCCTGTCCCATCGTCGCCATAAGACCTATCTGTGTCTTTTCTGTAAGATCCTTTGAAATTTTCGAAAGTAAAGGCTTGATTGATCTGCCAAACACACTGCTCAGACTGGAAGGCATGTACGAAACTGTAGAAGCTGAGAACATACTGCTATCAAAAAGTACACTTTCGCATCAAACGCACGATTTTCTTGACCAAGTCAGTGGTGAGTTCTTATATCGAATAAAAGAGACTATTCTTATGAAACAGTGCTCTCCTACAACAGGTAGTGGACTGGCAAATACAGACAGTATGATTATCAGACAGTTACGTCCCACCACATAGAAGTGAGTTGGAGACTTTCAAAATAATATGTTTTGCACGGCTAAATTTACGGAAGACAGAGCGAGTTAAAACTTGGTTAAATGCTAGAGAGAAAATGGAAACTGACATGGCAAGGCTAAATATTCATACAAATAAAGTAGAAAATGTCAGCTTTGCCTCATATCAAGGGGCGAATAATAAATCAACACACTCCGGCTACAGAAGGCTAGCCTGTTCTGCCCATTGCATTAATACCAATCTAAAGTACGTATTTGAACCGAAGAAGGAAAGAGATCACCTAGATTATGAAAGATTCCAGGTGTAGGCCTGTCTGGAAGTGGAAACATCCAAACACACCGTGTCTCATTTGAAAAAGAGTATCTGTGTTCCAATTCTTGAAGCGAGGTCCTCTCTAACACGTCCCTTTACATCGACCTTCGGGTGAGTGGGAGAGTAGTCGAGACAACAGAGTCCGTACAGATCTTACCTGGAGAAACTCATGGTAGTTCTGTAAATAGGCTTACTTTATGTTTCTTTGGTCGCTGAAACCGAATTTTCAACTTCCCACCAACAAGTCCCCCGCAACTCCCCAAAATTTTGAAAAAGGTCCCAAAATGTGGATTTAAAAACGCAATACGGAAAGAATACAAAAAGGGCTTACGGCATTTTGACGTAGGCCGAACTAGGAGGTGCGTGCGCGCCTCAGAGTACGGTCCTCGACTCCGTGGGGCTGCATGCGCTAAGTACGCAATTCCGCTTAAACACTTGCGTTGCTTACGTTGTCTCTCCCGTATCCACCCTGCACATTTTACTTACAAATCGCCCCCCTCCCCCGGTCATTCTTCTTTGGAGCATCTGGAAGTCCCCCACCTCTTCCTAGAAAAGACATGGCGGGTGGGGTGGGGGGTGGGGGGAAGAGAGTACTTTCAATTTATAAAACTTGGAAACAGGACGTTTCTCAGTCAAAGTTAATGTCTGAAAGTGTGAAATATAGGGGGAAAAACAAAAAATACAATGTTCTCAGTCAAAAGTTCGAGTTCCACTTCTTATAGATCATCTCCATCAAGAGCCTAGATGATATCTTCAGGGATATTCTCTGATGAATTTTTGCACTCAACACGTATGATGGAACACTTCGACCCAGTTTTCTTTAAACTCACCCAGAAAAATAGACTCAGATACATACATACATTATCATTATAGACTGTTATGCCTTTCAGCGTTCAGATAGACTCAGATATGTCATAAAATTCCAATGTTTTTAAAAATGTCATTAGTAGGGGAAGTTTATTTTTCTAGTCCAGTTTAACATATCCTTTTAGATTATTATGTCATGCCGAAGATATGATAAGTAAAGAACAAAAATGGATAAGTTAACCGGATGCCGGTGGAAACCGAACCCAAAAATGTATAATTTTGATTAAATGTTGGTATATTTCTTACGAATTTTTCGAAAAGGAAATAGCGTTTCATGCACGTTCCAGGCATAAAAAAATACAGTCAACATTACTTTGTCTGTCTGTTTGTTTGTCTGTCTGTGTGCTTGCTTATAACATGAGTACAATTGGGCTGCATATATATTTCATACACACGATTGCAAATTATTGCCATAGCACGTTACCGTATTCCCAATAGGAACAGTTTTACAGAGTCATCTTAATGGAAAATAGCGATATATTTGATTATTTTTACGTCAAAGTAAGAATTATTTCCATACACAGGTTTGCAGGTGCCCACACTAAACCTCATAATCCTACCACTCATTTGAGGAGTTGCAATGGGAGAAACGAAAAGAATTAGTGGTATTTTCATTCTTCGAACATTTAATATTTTTCTTCATCCAATGGACACAAAATGTCCGCCTAATTCTTGTTCTACATCGCTAAGTTCCAGTAGTTGTAGGCTGCCTGGCAGCAGGAACGCTTACACTACTAACATATGGATACGTCTCAATGTACTCTGTATATCTGTTTCAAGGTAACAGGAAGATTTACACTCTGGCCTTCCAAAATACAGGGTGTTAGAAGGAAATCCTCTTCCCGTAATTCTGGTTCAAGACGAGTCAACATTACTATTGAGAATAAAGTTAGGATCTATCTCGCAGCCTCATCTAGACTAACATAGAGGTCACATGAGAGCTCTACTTAAACTAACGAGGACGTTGATACGCAGTATGAGTTATAACGGCAATGTGAATGAGATATATTCATATTTCTTCCAGAAAGCTTTTCAAATGCCGTGTACTCGTCGCCAGCGTGTCACTTAATAATGCAATATTGCTTTCAATAGAGTGCATTTTCTCTTCTTTAAAGCGAATATACACTTAAGTGATATTCGTTCAGTGTTAATAGGACTCGTCATCTTTTCAGTCTGATATTTTTGGGAAATTCTCACAGTGATAATTCTTACGTTTAACCTTACTTCAAATCTCATTTCATCTCCTTGTTCCTACACCAAACGATAACGGTAATATTCTATTGTCACCATAATGTCCATCGTTATATGAGAGCTTTATCTCACCCAAATACAATGAGTTGATAACAACAATGGAAAATTGCAATAGAGGAATAAGACCAAAAACATACTAGAAAAGTGAAATAATAATAATATAGCGTCATGTACCATGTAAGCATTTAACGCTATTATCGGATAAACACCGATTGTGTCGCAAGATATCCTTTACATCATGACATCGTATGATTTGGAATCCCGAATGGATCCTTTTCCATCCTTCAAACTTCTGATATCTCTACAAGGTATGAATCACGATTTTGGGATTGAGAGTATGACATTATTCACACAAGGAGTTAAGAAAGTGATAAAAATTAGAAATAAGAGGTACTGCACCCGTTAGTGTAACTGACGACGCTACACCGAAGTATTTGCCTGTTATTTGTATGATAATCGACAAAGGAAAGGGTAACAAGTTTCGGATCATTAGATGTGAATAAACTAGACTAGAAATCAGCGAGTACTGCCTTGTAAGGAAAGTGTAGCTGGCATATCCAGCCTTTAACATTTCATATCTAGCGTTCATGAATACCGCGATAACAATCGAACAGAAGCCAAGCATTGGCCTCACCTTTATTTATACTATTTATAAAGAGGACACCGCAACTGTGTGCTCTATAGATGCATGAAACTAATATTTATGGCTTCCAGACATGAGCATCAACACGTTACAATGCTGAAACAGATAGAACGTATTTCGCATATTCTTGGAAATTCTTGAACAATGTGTTCCAAACGGAAGATTAAGGTTAACACCGGTATGTGTGCCTGTCTGTTCAGCCGTCAGCCCGGAGGCTGGTTGGAACTTGAAATGGCAGCACTGAAGATTATGTGGTGACAACATAATCAGCAAAAACCGATAGTTACACCATAATAGGGCGCATGGAGCGAGAAGAAGTGTCAGGTAGTTTGCCATTGCTTTCCTCACTAGGCCAGAAAGTCCTATTGAAGCAGGTCTGAGCCAGTGAGTACACCTCTCATAGTATACAAATAAAATAGCCTCGTTTTGATTACTACCCGCAAAACCATATTGTCTCAGTGATGTAAATACTGTCACAGTCACAAACGAGATTAAAACCAATGGAAACTAAAAAAGAGACAAATGCAAAATTTCTGCATATATCAATATACTGCAACAAGTCTACATAATAAAAAATAAGTTGTCATCACAGACTAATTGTATGGAGCCATTAAGATATTTCTTAAGACTTCCAGGATCTAATTATTATTAACAAAATACATTTCAGTTGGGAGATATCCCAGTGACAATGTCTATTCAAAATAGCACAACAATAAATTGCATTGAATCATATATTACACGACAACAATAAAATCAAACAATAAATTGTATGAAAGCAAACAATTACAAGAAATTTTTAATAAAACAAGAAATATCATGGTAATAAAAGAAGAGTAAAAATATAAATACATTAAAATAACAAAAAAAGCATGATATTCTAAAATTGATCAACGAAGATACTAGTTGGATGATTTTGAAGTCATAGGATTAATGGTTGGCGCTAGAGGAACCATTCCTCTCTTTTCCGCCAAGTTCAAAGAAAATCATTTAACCTAGATCAAGCATTAATAAGAGAAATTGCAGTGACTGCCTTGAAATATTCCATCCAAATCCTGAAGAACCATATCTCGCAATCTTCTTAATGCAACAACATTATGTAAAATGTGCTTACCAACCAATATGTAATCAACTCTCAATTACTTTTAATATTCAGCATGTCCCTTGACCTCAGGGGCAATCTCCAGTTGGGGAAAGTCGAATTAAATAAACAAATAATAATCAAAAAGCAGTCGCATACAAAATACTAAGAAATTTACGGAAAATGTTACGTTTATTATTAATATAGGCCTACATCCATTATAATAAAAATGTAAAACAGAAGTAACAGGAATATTGTAAATGTTGTCCATTTTACTAAGAAAGGCAGTCTCGTCTTCAGCAATACCACCCAGTCTGGTTGAGGTCATCTGTAACCTGCAGCTAACATATACCAGCATATCACCAGATCGATAGAGTTACAACGTGGAGCCATGCAAAGGTCATCACTATCTGTTCCTCCCTACAACCTCTAAACTGGTGATATCTCTCGTGATGTGGATGGTCTGGAGATCTACAGTAATGTGGCTTTACGATAACTAACAATATTGAATTCGCCGATATCATTTGTACCTTGTTTAAATCAAAGGACTCCATAGGCAAACTAACAGTCATAGGGGCAATGCTACGAAAGTGTGGATACATGCTTGGAAAGAAGGTATACAGTGAATAAATAAATAAATAAATAAATAAATAAATAAATAAATAAATAAATAAATAAATAAATAAATAAATAAATAAATAAATAAATTAAAATCATTACAGACTCTTAGGCCTTTTAGCGTTCAGTCTGCAAGCGTTTGTTAATGGCTAAGCATCTCTACAATCCTCTGTTTGCAACTATCTGTGTGACCTCGTTTAGTTTGACACCTCTTATCTTTCAGTCATTAAAACTAAGTATAACGATCATCACCTTGGCCTCCTTCTGCTTCTATTACCCTCCATGGCCTTGACCCCTATTTTCCTAGCTAATGTACGCACCTTCATTAGCCTCACGTGACCGCATCACCGAAGTCGTTTCATGAGAGCCTGTCTAAGAAGGGCTTCATTTAGACTATCATACCTATCTGAATAATATTTATTGGAAAATATCCTCAAGTTGATTTGGAGATGGAAGAAAAATAGGCAATTGTTAGAAACAGCTCGTTAAATATCCTGGAGTTAAGAGTTGCTGGGCGTAATGGCTGGGTGGAAACATTACAACAAATTAACGATATATTATTAAATCTCGCAATGTTCTCATGTACCAAACAATTTCATGTAAGTAATTAGATATAGCCTACAAGAAGGAAACGGAAATTTGTCCTCATTAAAACTAGATATTCTACATACAAACAGACTGACTGCCCTATAAGAGATTCGTGCATCCTAAAACGTAATCTAATTAACCTTACCTCACCCACACCTGAAAATGTATTTTCGGAATAGATAAACTGAAGTAAGTAGAAATAATGAAAAATATATAATCTACGGTTTTGTATGAAAGCCAAATTTTAAAAAGCCATCGCCATACAGACAAAGAAGGGGAAATCTCGTTCGTTAAATTTTTCAACTTCCTTACGGGGATTCGAAATCACGTTCTTCTGGGAGAACAGAGCACCTCATTGTCACATCTGAGGAATGGTGAAGATTAAAGGGGTTCAAGATATGTGATACCGTACAAACAAATTAGTTGTTAAATGTCCGGCTCCATGGCTAAGTGGTTAGCATGCTGGCCTTTGGTCACAAAGGTCCTGGGTTCGATTCCCGGCAGGGTAGGGAATTTTAACCATAATTAGTTAATTTCGCTGGCACGGGGGCTGGGTGTATGTGTCTTCTTCATCATCATTTCATCCTCATCACGACGCGCAGGTCGCATACGGGCGTCAGATCAAAAGACATGCATCTGGCGAACTTGTCCTCGGACACTCCCGGCACTAAAAGCCATACCCCATTTCATTTTTTAAATTTATTAGTACGATAGATAGGAATTTTAAGAGTAGTCTTTATTCATAGATGATCCCAGTTATGAACTGACTCCATGTGTTTAAATCAAACGACCGTGTGTCTGTACATTGACTATTTTGGCGAAATTTCCGTACAGTTATCCGTTGTAGGTGTAATGATGACAATCTAAATATTTGTCAGTTTTAGTTAACTGCAAGTCCTCATTTTAATCCCCCTCCCCCAAAGTAAGATTGAGGCACAATCTACCAGACGAGATAGAAAATTGAAATTAGGCAAAATTACATATCTTAGCCTGTAATCGACAGCAAGATCCCAAGATCTTTAAATATTTCATTTTTAACCCCCGAAAAATATAGGAATATTGAGGCACTTTTAATGTCGGTGCAGACTTTCGTTTCGAGATATTTCACGGCTAAACGGTAAGTCGTATCACAAAACGGACGGCACAAACTCAGTTTAACTTAGTCCTATGATGTTTCGTCGTATATCTATTCCTTATATGTTAGATTTATCTCTATTTCTCGATTACACCTACATTTTGCTCTTTGAACACGTATAATTCGTAGTTAGAATCACTTATACGAAAGGTAGAATCATCTAATCCTACACAAACATTGGCCCAGCCAGTATCCATATGTGAGTCAAATTCTATTTTTGTATCTGTCACATTAGTACCCAGAAGTTATGCAATGTGAGAAAACCGTACCCAAATTTCACCCTATAAGACGTTTCTTACTCAATTTTACCCATAAATAGATGAGATGAGAAGAAATATCTTAATACCAGCCATCTAGACCGCTAAATGAGGCGTCTTATGGTACAATACGTTTGTCGATATGATGCATCGTTTAGCAGCAGTTAATCTGTATATAAAGGTTTACAATATTGTAAACATGCTTATACTTAGTATGTCAATATATATATATTCATTCAAGTCGATTTGGAGCGATGTAGAAAGTGTGTGTTTGCCATTATAATTAATATTTTACATCTCTCTCAGCAGGAGGGCATCTTCTATTGTAATCATTACGACTGGCGGTAGGAATGGGATTCTTCTCCGACTACTTTGTAGCTAGGATTAGTAAGGAGGGACTACCATTGTAATTAATAATTCCCTTTTCAATTCGACTAGCAGAATTCAAGACAGCATGCAATTTTGTGTTTGGGAGTAGGCAAGTGTGTCTGCCATTGTAAACAAATTTACCCATCTGAAATGTGGCTGGCATTAGGCATAGTGGCCATGCTATTCTAATGAAAACTCACCAACTCGGTATGCCTGTCGTTAAGGAAATGGGCTTGTCATTATAATGATGACAGCACAACTCAATTTTGACTGGCAGTAGGGAAAGTGCCTGCTATTATAATAAAAACTCCTCAACTGTGATCTCTCTGGAAGTAGGAAAGGCATCTGCCATTGTAACGAAAACTCCTCAAATCGATTGTGAGCGCGCAGTAGGTAATGGGTCCTCCCATTTTAATGAAACTTGCCTACTCGATTGTGAATGGCAGTAGGCAAGTGAGCCTGCCGTTATCATTACAACTCCGCAACTCGCACTTTACATTGCTGTTTCTGTATAACGCTAAGGGACTTCCAATTTAAAAAATCTTATTCACTGCATGAACAGTAATGTACTTCGTTATCCGTATACAATGTAGAATACCGTAGCGAAGCACGGGTGCATTTGCTAGTGCATTATAAAGGTAGAACGGAGCTTTTTAGAAATATTTAGTTATATCTGAAGCAAATGTAATCTGAAGGCGATAATGGAAAGGGGGCCGATGACCTTCGATGTTAGGCCCCTTAAAACAACAAGCAGCAGCAGCAGCAGATAATGGAAAGATCTATCTACTTGCCTACTTCATAATTTTAAGATATATATGGCCTGAAAACATCGATGTTAGAAGCCTTATTACGATTTTGAAGGAGGTAACCTAACCACTAAGCATTTTTGGCACCATTTCAACATCTTGTAGAAATTGTTGTGCATGTGTTTATAGTTTATGTGAAAATTCTTAGGAACCACTGGTACGTAAAGTGGGCTTCACGTAGAGTTTCATTACAATCAGATTGCATACATTTTTATTATTTCAGTTACACTGATATATGTGTGTTTTAAATTGTCCGCCTCCTTGACTGAATGAACAGCGTACTGAGTTTGATTTCGGGCCGGGGCGGAGAATTTAACTGTTCATGGTTAATTCATCTGGCTTGGAGCTGGGTGTTTGTATTTCTCATAACTGCTCTTCATATACACACAACACACCACACTACCAACCACCTCAGGAACACACAGTGGTGAGTACATTCCTCCACTTAGGATTGGCTTCATGGAGGGCATTCGGCTGTAAAACTGCACCAAATCCAAAATGAGGGAAAGTACAGGAATAAGAAGAAAGTATGCTTATTCTAAATTATAATGATTCCTTTTTAGCATGAATTAATGCATACCAGTCAATCATCTGAACAGAGGACGACAGTAGTGTACTAAACTCCATTCAAGTTCTAGTTTATTTTTTAAAATAGTCCAACGTACAATAATACGACATCATTTTCTGCACTTTTCTGTCTGAATATGCATGCTTTTTTATCATTTCTTTATTTTTCAATGTCCAAATATGCGTATCTCTAATAATAATAATTACACTGTGCAGCTTGTTTTGCATAATTTTCTTAGAGGATTTAAGTTACATTCTACCATAGTCATCCTCTGATGTTTGAGAGTGTACGCAGCTGGATGTTCTATGTTTGAATCACTTCCAGTCGATTAGACCCAATCTCTAATCAGACTCAGAAAATGTTTTTGCAGGTTTATTTAATTTATTGAAGACGAATCGTGATTTGACAACTAATTTAGATTATGCGCGGAAGTATGACAAAAATAAAATTATAAACATTATGGAATTTCAAATGAAAATGTCCATTATCATCTTTTGAATAAAGGAGTATATAGTTGGCTATTATTTGTTCCTTACCATTGAATATTTCATCTTTAATTAACAATCACATGCATTGTTTGCGAATTATACGTGTGGTCTTACCTCTTAATAGGACTGCACCCATCTACTGAATGCCATAATCCATATCATTATACAATCTGTCGACCCAGATTAAGCACAAGCCAAAATTTCACCTGAAAAAGAAATTGGTTAGTGGCCGTTATTGGATTTTATTCCTTGATTTTTTCCTTCTCATTTATCAGAGATTTAGGGATCCATTATTGCTACCTTATATTCTGTTCATACGTATGGACAGCGTTAATAGTGATGAACGGATAAATAAAACTACAGCAACGATCACGACTGCCATAACAAATGTATTGTTCTCACAATGCAGCTTTTCTGATTTTCTGTTGCAAAATCCACACTCCATTAATAAAAAGTGAATTTGCATTTTTCATTCTTAGTAATTTGACGTAACACACTTTGATCTTCCTCTAAATACACTGACTGACAGAGCAAATGCAACACCAAGAAGGAGTGGTTCGAAAGGGATGAAAGTTGGGGAAAAAACAGAGACGGCACGGACGAATAATTGATGTTTATTTCAAACCGATATGCAGGTTACACAATGCGCACGGCATCGACTCAGTAGGATGTAGGACCACCGCGAGCGGCGATGCAGGCAGAAACACGTCGAGGTACAGAGTCAATAAGAGTGCGGATGGTGTCCTGAGGGATGGTTCTCCATTCTCTGTCAACCATTTGCCACAGTTGGTCGTCCGTACGAGGCTGGGGCAGAGTTTGCAAACGGCGTACAATGAGATCCCACACGTGTTCGATTGGTGAGAGATCCGGAGAGTACGCTGGCCACGGAAGCATCTGTACACCTCGTAGAGCCTGTTGGGAGATGCGAGCAGTGTGTGGGCGGGCATTATCCTGCTGAAACAGAGCATTGGGCAGCCCCTGAAGGTACGGGAGTGCCACCGACCGCAGCACATGCTGCACGTAGCGGTGGGCATTTAATGTGCCTTGAATACGCACTAGAGGTGACGTGGAATCATACGCAATAGCGCCCCAAACCATGATGCCGCGTTGTCTAGCGGTAGGGCGCTCCACAGTTAGTGCCGGATTTGACCTTTCTCCACGCCGACGCCACACTCGTCTGCGGTGACTATCACTGACAGAACAGAAGCGTGACTCATCGGAGAACACGACGTTCCGCCATTCCCTCATCCAAGTCGCTCTAGCCCGGCACCATGCCAGGCGTGCACGTCTATGCTGTGGAGTCAATGGTAGTCTTCTGAGCGGACGCCGGGAGTGCAGGCCTCCTTCAACCAATCGACGGGAAATTGTTCTGGTCGATATTGGAACAGCCAGGGTGTCTTGCACATGCTGAAGAATGGCGGTTGACGTGGCGTGCGGGGCTGCCACCGCTTGGCGGCGGATGCGCCGATCCTCGCGTGCTGACGTCACTCGGGCTGCGCCTGGACCTCTCGCACGTGCCACATGTCCCTGCGCCAACCATCTTCGCCACAGGCGCTGCACCGTGGACACATCCCTATGGGTATCGGCTGCGATTTGACGAAGCGACCAACCTGCCCTTCTCAGCCCGATCACCATACCCCTCGTAAAGTCGTCTGTCTGCTGGAAATGCCTCCGTTGACGGCGGCCTGGCTTTCTCAGCTATACACGTGTCCTGTGGCACACGACAACACGTTCTACAATGACTGTCGGCTGAGAAATCACGGTACGAAGTGGGCCATTCGCCAACGCCGTGTCCCATTTATCGTTCGCTACGTGCGCAGCACAGCGGCGCATTTCACATCATGAGCATACCTCAGTGACGTCAGTCTACCCTGCAATTGGCATAAAGTTCTGACCACTCCTTCTTGGTGTTGCATTTGCTCTGTCAGTCAGTGTATTTGGATGATGGTTAAAAAATATACTTTCTAGTACGATTTACTAATACATGTGACGTCTAGAGACGAATTATAAATTGCACACCCGGTAACTTCTAATCAAATTATTGTTAAAGGCCGTTCACTTGCCACATGTTGAAGACGAGCGTTAAAATCCATACCTAGCAAGTCGCAGAAGTCATATACACACGAATAGGCGTTTGCCACTCACGCTCGAGCAACTTATTTTCGTGTTACTACACGTTAGTTTCATTTTGCCGTGCACATTACATTATATTTCTCATTTTACTGCGTGCAATTGGCTTGTTTACACACAGAAGCTTCCCAAGCAATTGTACTTTTCACAATCCAACAGTTCGCACGCAGATGAGCTGTTTATAACTCACTTGTTCGTACGCAGTTGACCCGTCTACAATCAATCTGTTCGCCTGTAATTGAGCTGTTTATGATTCGGTTGTACGCGGGCCGTTGACCTATTTACAATCCAGCAGTTCGCGCGCAGTTGACCTGTTTTGTAATCAACTTACTCCCACGTAGATGTTCTGTTTACAATCCAGAACTTCGCGCGCAGTTGATGTGTTTACAATGCACCAGTTCGCATGCAGTTAAGCTATTTTTAATGGACTTGATTGAACGCCGATATCCTGTTCACAATCCAGATATTCATGCGCAGTTCTCCTGCTTATAATGGACTTGATTGAGCGCCGATATCCTGTTCACAATCCAGCTATGCATGCGCAGTTCACCTGTTTGTAATGGACTTGATTAAGCGCCGATATCATGTTCACAATCCAGCTATTCATACGCAGTTCACCTGTTTATAATGGACTTGATTGAGCGCCGATATCCTGTTCACAATCCAGCTATTCATACGCAGTTCACCTGTTTATAATGGACTTGATTGAGCGCCCATATCATGTTCACAATCCAGCTATTCATGCGCAGTTCACCTGTTGATAATGGACTTGATTGAGTGCCGATATCATGTTCACAATCCAGCTATTCATGCGCAGTTCACCTGTTTATAATGGACTTGATTTAGCGCCGATATCCTGTTCACAATCCAGCTATCCATGCGCAGTTCACCTGTTTATAATGGACTTGATTGAGTGCCGATATCCTGTTCATAATCCAGCTATTCGTGCACAGTTCGCCTGTTTATAATGGACTTGATTGAGCGCCGATATCCAATCCAGCTATTCGTGCGCAGTTCGCCAGATGTCCCGTTTGCAATCCAATGGTTCTCGCATTTGAGGATCGTAAAGGTCACAGACCTGTAGGAAGGATTGTTAGTATAACTGTAGATTATCTTCATTTTGTTGAATTGAAGATCACTTTATCTAACAGGAAATGACTTTGAGATAACACGCAGTCATCAAGTTTCTTCACAAATTGTGAGACCCAGCAGCGAATATCGCATCTCGGAAAACAATGGTCTGTATGTAACACATTTTAGCCCCTCTTCCACTGATCGAAGCTATGTTTGACGTGTAATATTTCATGTGGTTTCTTAGCTGACCATTATCTCGATTGCCTTGTATTTTAGCAATAATAACTAACTCTTTGTATCAGTAAATGTTACAGTTCACACATCTCTTGTCTCTTACTAGTCATTCGTGATTCCCTTCTAACTTCTTCCTGGTCTTTTCCCAATTACTCGGGGCTGACACTACTTGTGGATTTGGCCCTTTTTATGGCCAGTTGCATTTTCTTTGTTCAGAGATGTGTTCTCTATACGTGTTTCTGTAGTATTCAGTGGTGTGTTGCGTGTGTGTTAATACGTGTGTATTAAGACGAACACAAACACTTAGCCTCTGAGTCCTAGAAAGTAACCAGATGCGATCAAAATCGTTCACCCACTCAGAAATCAAACCGAGACCCTGAAGTGAAGAACACTAAGCTGACCATTCAGCAAGGACCTCTTTTATCCTTCACAGTTCGATCTTATTCTATGCCATTGTTCAATTCTAATCTCTTATATCATAATCTGTTCAATCCTCCTGCATTCTACCCTATCCTACGTGTTATGTTCTATCTAATATACTGACAACAATCCTTAACTGGGCTAAGGTAATTTGGCACGGATGTTCTTGCTGGTGTTATTCTTTTTCGTATCTTCTCTGTAGAAAAACCATATTTTCCTAACCTGGACTCAAATTAAAGACTCCACATTTGTATACTCTGGTATTAAAGGGTATACATTTTAAAGTATCTTGATATGAATATTGCAGCGTATTAATAATTCAAGTTCTCGATGAAATAAATGGTCTCTTGCTACATTGTCATCGACCTTATGAAGTTCTTTTGTTATAGACTAAGCATACGACACGCCAACCAATAAACTTCACGTGTATTGCAGTATGACAATGCTTCGGGATAAATTTCTCTCAAGAACGTATATAATATCAGGCTAAATTGGGGAGCGGGAGTGGGTTGCTCATAATGCACTAGATATCTTGTGAACGTCGGAGGAATGGTTATTCATTATTCAGCGTGCTCTATTGACACCACTGCTGCCGTGGGGACCTTAGCCTGGAATGTGCTATGAAGTTGAAGGCAATACAGTACGGTACTGCGCTCAAAGAGCAAGGACAATACCTACCCGTAACTTACCATTATTCAGGTGACGTTCCAGTAAGTTTCACTGCACAGCAACATCCCAAGCAGCTATCTGGCAGAGAGACTCCTATCCAGAGGTCGTTCATTACCGCATTATATTAACGTTGAATATGCATCTTAAGCACCTGCAAGACTTGCGATGAATTTCAGTCCTGATCATCAGTATTTTGGCATGTCATATTTTATTATTTTCGATCTAAAGCACATTTTTAGACTCTGTGAACAAAATGACTCGGCTTGTATATGTCATATAAATCTATTTGACTATACTTTATAATTTATTATTATTACAACTTCCCCCATGCGGAGGCTGCCACAAGGACAAAGTATGTCGACTACACAGTATTTTGTCTTCTAAATTACTGTTGACTTTGCTAGTGTGACAGGTAGAAAATTCACCACAAGTCTCAGGAATAAATTTGCAATACGGTTCTTCAGATGTTATATAGATGATTGCGGAGTATGGTCACTGACCTTCGTATTGCGGCGATAGCGATGTCGTGAAGTCGTGTCCGACTGAGACCGAGAGAATCCCATAGCTGTACAAGAAACGCCCTTTACTTTGTGCGGCAACTTCGTCCATGACTGAACTTATCTGTCTCGTAGTATCTGTCGGACCTTCCTTACATTGGGAAGATGGCTATTTTTGGACATAACTCGATCATTCATTTCTATGTCTAGATCTTGCAAACAAATTGTGCGTTCTTGTTCCAAGTTCCTAGTTGCATTAATGTAGCCGTTATTTGCAAGCGATAATTTATTACAGATGTTAACATGCTGTAGTTTGGCTTCCCAAGTGGCGCGAAACAAACCAAGGCCTTCATACTTCCTTTCAGTGTATACTATTTGATCCGGAGCGTCTGCTGGTATTAACCCTTTCGTTTACTATTTATTTCTACTGATCACAAACATCCAGGTTTTTAGGAAGTGAGGAAAGAAACTATACGCAAATTTTCGTGAATTTATTTTACGTGGTTTTGGATATACGCTATGTTCTCTTTTGGTGACAAAAGTACACAATGGATACATCACATGCACATTCTTCACCTAGAATCAGGATGATAGATCGTATATATCAGTTCTAAAACGTTATATTAAAGAGTTCAGTTCTTCATTAAGCATGGCCTATTCACTTCACTGTGTCAGAAGTTGTGAGGCAGATCCTCGTCTTACTTACGGTAAGAATAACCTCACATTTTTGAAAGCGTCATCGTGATTTCCCTCGTTGTGGATGGACAGGTCGTCCATTCCATCAAAGCGAAACTCCCGTATACACCTAGTCTCAACAACCGTACGCTGCCAAGCTGAGGTCTCGTTACAAGAGGGACTGCCTGTTGATTATTATATTATACTCGAGTCGAAAACATTCAAATTTACAGTTAATGTACAAGTCAGTTTGAAGTACACAAAACATAACATATGAGATCATAGTACACACGCCCAGTATTTTGCAATGTCCAATGAAATCGGAGTGGCTGGTTGGAGCTCATCCTCTGTGTAAGATGTTGGGCACGGAGAGCACTGAAGCATGTGGCTCGTAGTTTTTTCTTGTCCACATTCACACATTGTATCACTTGTGTGGAATCCCCATTTCTTGAAATTATCCCTGGATCTTCCCACTCCTGATCGTAGCCTGTTCAGGGCCTTCCACACGAGTTACCTTTCATTATGTCCAGGTGGTAACTGCTCAGCTGCTGGCATCCATCCGTGGAGGTGAGGGGTCCTCTTCTTCCACAGCTTCAGCCTTGCCTTCTCTGGCGAAACAGTAAGCACCTCAGGAAGCTCTTCCGGGATCTCAGCCGTTGCTGAGGAGGACTATATCCATGCAGCTGGTGGGCGCTGTTCTATTCCACTTTAAGCCTCTCCTTGTAGGCAGCTATTTCTCTACGTAAACAGGATGGCGCTTATCTAGCCAGGTAATAGAGCTTATCTGTGGGGGTAGGCTTTAAGCAACCTGTAATCAACCTGCAGATTTTATTGAGAGCCACATCTACCCGTCTGGCATGAGATGAACCGTACCAGACTGGGGAAGCATATTCAGCAGCAAAAAGCACAGTGCGATTGCTGAAGTTCGGATTGTCTGAGGATGAGAGCCCCATTGTGACCCTGCCAATTTTCGAATAAGATTGGTGTGGAGATTTGCCCCTGCGAACCATGTGACCTAGCCGCGGTGGGGAGGCTTGCGTGTTCCAATGAAGCAGATAGCCGAGCCGCAGGTGCAACCATGTCGGATGGAATCTGTTGAGAGACCAGGCTAAGGAATGGTTAATCGAAAGTGGGGGTAGCAGCTTTTCGGAAGTTGTAAGGGCGGCAGTCTGCTTGATTGACTGATATGGCCTTGTAATAATACTCAAAATGGCTTAGCTGTGTTGATACTGTTACATGACTGAAAGCAGCGGGAAACTACAGCCGTAACTAACTCCCGAGGACATGCAACTCTCTCTGTATGAATGATGTACGGTACTGATGATGGCTTCCTCCCGGGTAAAATATTCCGGAGGTAAACTAGTCCCCCATTCGGATCTCCGGGTGGGGACTACACGAGAGGGGGATCATCAGGAAGATGGATACTGATATTCTGCAAGTCGGAGCATGGAATGTTAGAAGTTTGAATCGTTGTGGTAAATTAGAGAATCTGAAAAGGGAGATGGATAGACTAAAGTTAGATGTAGTTGGTATAAGTGAAGTACGTTGGCAGGAAGAACAGGATTTTTGGTCAGGTGACTCGAACTATCAACACAAAATCAAACAGAGGAAATGCAGGAGGTGGTTTAATAATGAATAAGAAAATAGGGCAGCGGGTAAGCTACTACGGCCAGCATAGTGAAAGAATTATTGTCATCAAGATAGACACCAAACCAATGCCCACCACAATAGTGCAGGTCTATATGCCTACTAGCTCAGCGAATGATGAGGAAATTGAAAGAACATATGAAGAGATAGAAGATTTAATACAATATGTAAACGGTGACGAGAATCTAATTGTGATGGGAGACCGGAATGCAGTGGTAGGCCAAGGAAGATAAGGTAATGCAGTAGGAGAATTCGGATTGGGAGAAAGGAACGAAAGAGGAAGTCGGCTGGTTGAATTCTGCACTGATCATAATTTAGTGCTTGCCAATACTTGGTTCAAACACCACAAACGACGGCTGTATACGTGGAAGAGACCTGGAGACACTGGAAGGTATCAAATAGACTTCATTATGATTAGGTAGAGATTTAGAAACCAGGTGCTGGATTGCAAAACTGACGTGGACTCCGACCACACAAAACAAAAGTAATGGAGTGCAGTCGAATGAAGGCAGGTGATGCAGGATATATTAAATTAGGAAATGATGTCTTAAAGGAAGTAGATGAATATTGTTACTTGGGTAGTAAAATAACTAACGATGCAAGAAGTAAGGAGGACATAAAATGCAGATTAGCACAAGCAAGGAAGAGCTTTCTTAAGAAAAGAAATTTGCTCACTTCAAACATTGATATAGGAATTAGAAATATGTTTTTTATGACTTTTTCGTGGAGCGTGGCATTGTATGGAAGTGAAACATGGACGCTAACTAGCTCAGACAAGAAGAGAATAGAAGCCTTTGAAATGTGGTGTTACAGAAGAATGCTGAAGGTGAGATGGATAGATCGAATCACAAATGAAGAGATACTGAATCGAATTGGGAGAAGATCGATTTGGCTAAATTTGACGAGAAGAAGGGATAGAATGATAGGACACATCTCAAGACACCCAGGACTTGTTCAGTTAGTTTATGATGGAAGTGTAGGTGGTAAGAACGGTAGAGGTAGACCAAGGTATGAATATGACAAGCAGATTAGAGCAGATGTAAGATGCAGTAGTTACGTAGAAATGAAAAGGTTAGCACAGGATAGGGTGACATGGAGGGCTGCATCGAACCAGTCTGTAAACTGCTGACTCAAACAACAACAACAACATACTCTTACAAGAGCTCTGCCAAGGGTCACTCCCAGGTATTTTGAAGTGTGACTATGCTGCAATTGGATACCTGACCATTCTAGGCGTAACTCACGATGAGCTTCCCTATTCTTTAAATGGAAGGATTGGGTTTCAGTTGGTTCTGAGTACCGCGACAGATTGTTGATGGACGTCCTCTTTTGTTGCTTCCTGCATTCTTTTCTTGTTTTACCCAATTTTGACGCGAATGTGCAGAATATATCTTCTCTCTTCGTATGGTCAAATTAATGGGGAAAATCCCATGGTGCTACAGCCTTGATGGATCTTGTCCTATCAAACAAGCTCTGGTCGGCGAGGTGATGCGTGGTCAGCGCGACGAAGTACTTCGGCCTTTATTCTTGGATTGCTAAATTAGCGCCGTTACCGTATCATCATTGTTGAGTGGATCTAGGCAAAAGTTCGAACCTGGGGCCTCCGGGTGCAAAACAGGCTCATTACCCCTATTGCGTGGCCAGACCCATGCTCTATTAGACTTAGTATTACAATAACATGCATTGAGGGATGAAAAGTACATACGATATTGTATGAATAAAATTATAATGATGTACTTCTTGGTTCAGAAGCTGTATACTTTGCTTCCTTATGACACGGTGTCCTCAAATGAGGATAGGAGATTTACAATGCTAAAGATTCTTTAATGTTTTCAAAAATGACAGAACGAATGAACGAACATGAAGGTTATATTTTTAGCTATGTTTTCAGTAATAGATTTTAAATTCCTGAAATTATCGGCAGTAGTATAATTGGATGGTTCTGCGGCACCTCCGCCGCCGCACGCCTCCTCCTCCGCCGCCGCCGCCGCCCGCGGGAAATTTGAATTTTGGCGGGAAATTTGAATTTTGGCGCGAGATTTGAATTTGTAAACAAAGCCACGTGCTTTTTGACAGCTGTCATCGACAACAACGCAACGCTAACCTCACTGCTGCCATCTTGACGGGCCTAAACCTCACTAGTGCCAACTTAACCTAACTAGCATGAGGTAAACAAAGCCACGTGTTTTTTGACAGCCACGTGCTTTTTGACAGACAACAACGCATCGCTAACCTCAGTACTGCCATCTTGACGGGCCTAAACCTCAGTAGTGCCAACTTAACCTAACTAGCGCGAGGTAAACAAAGCCACGTGCTTTTTGACAACCACGTGCTTTTTGACAGATTTGTAAACAAAGCCACGTGCTTTTTGACAGCTGTCATCGACAACAACGCATCGCAAACCTCAGTACTACCATCTTGACGGGCCTAAACCTCAGTAGTGCCAACTTAACCTAACTAGCATGAGGTAAACAAAGCCACGTGTTTTTTGACAGCCACGTGCTTTTTGACAGATTTGTAAACAAAGCCACGTGCTTTTTGACAGATGTCATCGACAACAACGCATCGCTAACCTCAGTACTGCCATCTTGACGGGCCTAAACCTCAGTAGTACCAACTTAACCTAACTAGCGCGAGATAAACAAAGCCACATGCTTTTTGACAGCCACGTGCTTTTTTGACAGCTGTCATCCGCCATCTTTAAACTACAGAGCACCGTGCTGCCCTCTTTCGTCACCTGTCATCGGCAGTGCTGCCATCTTGACGGGCCTAAACCTTAGTGCTACCAACTTAACCTCACTAGCTCGAGATAAACAAATCCACGTGCTTTTTGACAGCCACGTGCTTTTTTGATAGCTGTCATCCGCCATCTTTAATCTATAGAGCACAGTGCTGCGCTCTTTAGCTACTTACCTTTGAAATGTGGTAGCGGATAATTTGAAAAATGCTTTTCGACAAGCAGCCATCTTTAATCCAGAGAGAACAGTGCTGCCCTCTATGTGGTGGCGGCAAATTGAAAAATTCCACGTGCTCTTGTTTGAAAACAAACTCACGTGCTTTTTTGACAGCTGTCATCTGCCATCTTTAATCTATAGAGCACAGTGCTGCCCTCTTTAGTTTGAAATGTGGTGGTGGTAAATTCCACGTGCTCTTGTTTGGAAACAAAGCCATGTGCTTTTTTGACAGCTGTCATCCGCCATCTTTAATCAACAGAGCACTGTGCTACTATCATGCGGGCAATTTCATCACCTGTCATCTGCCATCTTTAATCCACAGAACACCGTGCTGCCCTCTTTATGGCTACTACCTTAAGCACGTAGTAGCGGGCAATTTGAAAAGTTCTGTTAGCTATCATCCGCCATCTTTAATCAAGAGAGCACCGTGCTGCCATCTTTAGCTAGATACCTTTGAAATGTGGTGGCGGCAAATTGAAAAATTCCACGTGCTCTTGTTTGGAAACAAACTCACGTGCTTTTTCGACAGCTACCATCCGCCACCTTTAATCAACAGAGCATAGTGCTGCCCTCTTTAGTTTGAAATGTGATGGCGGCAAATTCCACGTGCTCTTGTTTGGTAAACATAGCCATGTGCTTTTTTGACAGCTGTCATCCGCCATCTTTAATACAGAGAGTACCGTGCTGCCCTCTTTATCGTAGTAGATGTAAATTCGTCACCTGTCATCCGCAGTGCTGCCATCTTTAGCTAGATACCTTTGAAACGTGGTGGCGGATAATTTAAAAAGAAAAATTCTACAGCAGCCCTCTCTCGACGCTAATTGCATAAGATGGCGGTTATACATGACTCCTTAAGGGTGCTTACGCAAGATGGCTGCTATACACAGGTTCTTATGAGACGCCCTTGGGATGCTTGCGCAAGATGGCAGTTATACATGGCTCCTTATGAGATGCCCTAGGGATGCTTGCGCAAGATAGCGGCTGCTCTTATGGGACGGCTTAAGGGTCCTTGCACAAGATGGCTTGAGACGCCCTAAGGATGCTTGCGCAAGATGGCGGACACAAGATGGCGGCTGTACATAACTCCTTATGAGACGCTTTAAGGGTGCTTGCGCAAGATGGTTGCTACTCTTATGAAGAATGCTAGCTTAGAGGCTAACGTGTCGTGATAGTTCGATTCATTAAATTTAGGGCTTAAATGCAAAATGTTAAATATATCGAAAACGGTGCACCGTAGAGCAAAACGGACAAAATTTTTCTGCCTAATACCCAGGTTCGCAGTATGAGGAACAAGAAAATCATAGTCTAATGATGGGATCAACGGTTCGGTTCCTACTTAGGCCCTTTGGCATTTGCTCTGTTTTAGCTTGTATTGAAGCGAGTCTTCGTAACATGATCAGGTCTAGCTATGGTAGAGAGTATAACGTACCGTGCAGGTTCGATTCATTAAATTTGGAGGCTTAAATGCAAAATGTTAAATATCTCGAAAACGATGCATCGTAGAGCAAAACGGACAAAATTTTCCCGCCTAATACGTAGGTTCGTAGTATCAGGAACAAGAAAAAATAGTCTAATGATGAGATCAACGGTTCGATTCCTACTTAAGCCCTTTGGCATTCGCAGCTATCTATTTCTACAAGATGGTGGCTGCTCTTATGAGAAACAAGATGCCTTGAGACGTCCTAGGGATGCTTACGCAAGATAGCAGACACAAAATGGTGACTATACATAGCTCCTTATGAGACGGCCTAGGGGTGCTCGCACAAGATGGCGGCTACTCTTATGAAGAAAGCTAGCTTAGAGGCTACTGCGCAAGATAACAGCTGCTGTTATGCATGTGGTGGAGGGTAATTTGAAATTCTATGTGCTTAATCAACAGAGCACCCTGCCGCCCTCTTTAGCTGAAATGTGGTGGTGGATAATTTGAAAAATTCTTTTGACAGCTATCATCTTTAAAAACAATGGCGACTATACATAGGCTGTTAAGGCCTTATCATTCTCCTCCTCCTCCTCCCCCTCCTCCTCCGCCTCTTATGTCAAGGCATAGCTTTATATCGAACAAGTTTAAACCTGCATCGCGAAGGCAAGCGTGTGCAGCGATAACATTATTGTGCATGTTTAGACTTTCGAAACATAAGAAGAGTAGAATCAAACGCTGTACTCGATACGACATGTGATCAGAACATTGATTGATGCGTTCAGAAAACAAAATAAGTGATCAAGACTAGAATCGAACAATGTACTCAATACATCATGTGTTTAGAATATGTCAGGGGATACGCTTGTTCTAAGAAGATCAGATTGAAACATAACAAGACTAGAATAGAACACTGTAATCGATGTTGTTAACTTCAACATGTGATCAGAACATTGATTGATGTGTTCAGAACACAAAATAAGTGATCATGACTAGAATCGAACACTGTACTCCATACAACATGTGATCAGAACATTGATCGATGTGTTCAGAACACGAAATAAGTGATCAAGACTAGAATCGAACACTGTACTCAATACAACATGTGTTTAGAACATGTTAGGGGGTACCCTTGTTCTAAGAAGATCAGAATGAAACATAACAAGACTAGAATCGAACACTGTAATCGATGTTGTTAACCTCAACATATGATCAGAACATTGTTTGATGTGTTCAGAGCAAAAGTACAATTTTGATGATTTGCTTAGTGTAAAATCAAAAACTATGGAAACACACTGTGCACATATCGCGTAGCTAACTCGCTCAGTAAGCAATATTGCAAAACTACAACTTCAATGATTTGCATAGTGTAAAAATCAAAAACACACTGTACCCATACTGCGCAGCTAACTCGCTCGGTAAACGATATAGCCAAAGTATAACTTCAAATTATTTACCTTCCATCATTCGTCTTGTGTGTAAAAATCAGTCGAACAAGTTATCGCATAAACATAGCTGAAAAAAAATCGTGATAGGGTATGGAACCCAGGGGTTACATCTTATCAGAAGGGCAAAAAGGATGAAAGGACTCTTCCTCCTCCTTACCGCACATTCCTTGTAGGGCTAATTGGCTGAAGGGCTAATGGGCAAAAGGGCTAAAGGGCTAATGGGCTAAAGGGCTAAAGGAGCAACAACCTCGTCGATCGCTATCAGCAAGAACGCTTGTACTTTGTTAAGTGTAGAAAATTAATCTTTATTTGTAAATGGTTTCAAGTTCAGAACAAGGAATGGAACCTAGGGGTTACGTCTTACGTAATAAAATCCCCGAGGTGCGATGAGTTACGTTTTTCGAACTAGTGTTTGGAACACTGAACTTTTCAAGATGATAGCAGAGAGTTTAGCAATGTTCTGTTGTTGGATTTTAAATTCCGCGCTACAACATGCATAAGGTGGTAGCCTTGAGGTTTACCGCCGTAAAGATGGCAAGAGTGAGGTTAACAATGTTCTGTTGTTGGATTTTTAATTCCGCGCTATAACATGCATAAGGTGGCAGCCTTGAGGTTTACCGCCGTAAAGATGGCAGCAGTGAGGTTAGCGACGCTCTATTGTCCTTCAAAGTGAGGTTAGGGTTCGTCAAGAAGACAGCTGTCAAAAAAGCACGTGGCTATGTTTACCAAACAAGAGCACGTGGTCGTGACGTCACGGTCACGTAATCAATCCTTAGCTCGACGTCGTTAAGAGCAGTATTAGGGTTAGCTATGCTTAAAAGTCTTGGGAACAGAGCAGTAGTATGAATTGCTATGTTTCAAAGCGTGTACACATGACCTATCGATTTTACATGCATCGACCATCGAACTAAACTTCACCCGCTAGATCGTGCTGCTATCTTAGCATAACCTATACCCGTAAAATTAAAGTACAATGAATAGCCATGTTTCAAAGCGTGTACACATCACCTATCGATTTTGCACACATCGACTCTTGTACTAAACTTCTTCCGCTAGATTGTGCTGCTATCTTAGCATAACCTATACGCGTGACCTTAAGGTAAAAAGAATAGCCATGTTTCAAAGCGTGTACACATTACCTATCGACTTTGCATGCAACAAATATCGTACTAAACTTCTTCCGCTAGGTTGTGCTGCTATCTTAGCATAACTTATACACATGAACTTAAAGTACAAAGAATAGCCATGTTTCAAAGCGGGTACACATTACTTATTGATTTTGCATGCATCAAATATCGTACTAAATTTCTTCCGCTAGATTGTGCTGCTATCTTAGCATAACCTATACCCATGAACTTAAAGTACAATGAATAGCCATGTTTCAAAGCGTGTACACATCAACTATCGAATTTGCATGTATCGACTCTCGTACTAAACTTCTGCAGGTAGATTGTGCTGCTATCTCAGCATAACTAAGACGCATGAACTTAAAGAACAAAGAATAGCTATGTCTCAAAACGTGTACACATTACCTATCGATTTTGCAAGCATCGACTCTCGTACTACACTTCTTCCGCTAGATTGTGCTGCTATCTTAGCGTAACCTATACGCATGACCTTAAGGTACAAAGAATAGCCATGTTTCAAAGCGTGTACACATTACCTATCGACTTTGCATGCAACAAATATCGTACTAAACTTCTTCCGCTAGGTTGTGCTGCTATCTTAGCATAACTTATACACATGAACTTAAAGTATGAAGAATAGCCATGTTTCAAAGCGTGTACACATTACTTATTGATTTTGCATTCATCGAATCTCGTACTAAATTTCTTCCGCTAGATTGTGCTGCTATCTTAGCATAACCTATACCCATGAACTTAAAGTACAATGAATAGTCATGTTTCAAAGCGTGTACGCATCAACTATCGATTTTGCATGTATCGACTCTCGTGCAAAACTTCTTCAGGTAGATTGTGCTGCTATCTTAGCATAACTAAGACGCATGAACTTAAAGTACAAAGAATAGCCTTGATTCAAAGCGTGTACACATTACCTAATGATTTTGCAAGCATCGACTCTCGTACTAAACTTCTTCCACTAGATTGTGCTAAAATCGTGTAAGTGTGCTGCTATCTTAGCATAACCTATCGATTTTACATGCATCGACTATCGCGAGCATAACTAAGACGCATGAATTTAAAGTACAAAGAATAGCCTTGTTTCAAAGCGTGTACACATTACCTATCGATAATGTATGTATCGAATATCGTACTAAACTTCTTCCGCTAGATTGTGCTGCTATCTTAGCATAACCTATACGCATGACTTTAAGGTACAAAGAATAGCCATGTTTCAAAGCGTGTACACATTACCTATCGACTTTGCATGTATCGACTCTCGTACAAAACTTCTTCCGCTAGGTTGTGCTGCTATCTTAGCATAACTCATACACATGAACTTAAAGTACAAAGAATACCTATGTTTCAAAGTGTGTACACATCACCTATCGATTTTGCATGCATCGAATCTCGTACTAAACTTCTTCCGCTAGATTGTGCTGGTATCTTAGCATAACTTATACCCATGAACTTAAAGTACAAAGAATAGCCATGCTTTAAAGCGTGTACACGTCACCTATCGATTTTGCATGTCTCGTACTAAACTTCTTGCGCTAGATTGTGCTGCTATCTTAGCATAACCTGTACGCATGAACTTAAAGTACAAAGAATAGCCTTGTTTCAAAGCGTTTACACATTACCTAATGATTTTGCATGAAACGACTATCATACTAAACTTTTTCCACTAGATTGTGCTAAAATCATGTAAGTGTGCTGCTATCTTAGCATAACCTATCGATTTTACATGCATCGACTCTCGTACTAGACTTCTTCCGCTAGAGCATTTAGCAATCGCTTTTGTGTATCCCAAACCCATGTGCACGAACTTAAAGCATAAAGATGAGCTATGTTCTAAAGCGTGTACACATCACCTATCGATAATGTATGTATCGAATATCGTACTAAACTTCTCCTGCTAGAGCGTACGAGTATCGCTTGTGCGTGACGAACTTAAAGCATAAAGAATAGCAATGTATAAAAATCTTGTAAACAAAGCAGCAGCATTACGTATAGTCAAGATTAAATGCGTGCACACATCATGTATCCATGATGCACACAGTACTAAACTTATTCCATTAGAATGTACAAAGTTCGCATGTGTTTGTACTGCTATCTTAGCATAGCCTATGTGCATGAACTTAAAGCATAAAGAATAGTTATGTGTAAAAAATCTTGTCAACATAGCAGAGTGTTAACTACGTAGGTGTAGACATTGAACTTTACATGCTGAGGCAACATACTACGTGACCGTGACGTCACGACCACGTGCTCTTGTTTGGTAAACATAGCCACGTGCTTTTTTGACAGCTGTCTTCTTGACGAACCCTAACCTCACTTTGAAGGACAATAGAGCGTCGCTAACCTCACTGCTGCCATCTTTACGGCGGTAAACCTCAAGGCTGCCACCTTATGCATGTTATAGCGCGGAATTTAAAATCCAACAACAGAACATTGTTAACCTCACTCTTGCCATCTTTACGGCGGTAAACCTCAAGGCTACCACCTTATGCATGTTGTAGCGCGGAATTTAAAATCCAACAACAGAACATTGCTAAACTCTCTGCTATCATCTTGAAAAGTTCAGTGTTCCAAACACTAGTTCGAAAAACGTAACTCATCGCACCTCGGGGATTTTATTACGTAAGACGTAACCTCTAGGTTCCATTCCTTGTTCTGAACATGAAACCATTTACAAATAAAGATTAATTTTCTACACTTAACAAAGTACAAGCGTTCTTGCTGATAGCGATCGACGAGGTTGTTGCTCCATTAGCCCTTTAGCCCATTAGCCCTTTAGCCCTTTAGCCCTTTTGCCCATTAGCCCTTCAGCCAATTAGCCCTACAAGGAATGTGCGGTAAGGAGGAGGAAGAGTCCTTTCATCCTTTTTGCCCTTCTGATAAGATGTAACCCCTGGGTTCCATACCCTATCACGATTTTTTTTCAGCTATGTTTATGCGATAACTTGTTCGACTGATTTTTACACACAAGACGAATGATGGAAGGTAAATAATTTGAAATTATACTTTGGCTATATCGTTTACCGAGCGAGTTAGCTGCGCAGTATGGGTACAGTGTGTTTTTGATTTTTACACTATGCAAATCATTGAAGTTGTAGTTTTGCAATATTGCTTACTGAGCGAGTTAGCTACGCGATATGTGCACAGTGTGTTTCCATAGTTTTTGATTTTACACTAAGCAAATCATCAAAATTGTACTTTTGCTCTGAACACATCAAACAATGTTCTGATCATATGTTGAGGTTAACAACATCGATTACAGTGTTCGATTCTAGTCTTGTTATGTTTCATTCTGATCTTCTTAGAACAAGGGTACCCCCTAACATGTTCTAAACACATGTTGTATTGAGTACAGTGTTCGATTCTAGTCTTGATCACTTATTTCGTGTTCTGAACACATCGATCAATGTTCTGATCACATGTTGTATGGAGTACAGTGTTCGATTCTAGTCATGATCACTTATTTTGTGTTCTGAACACATCAATCAATGTTCTGATCACATGTTGAAGTTAACAACATCGATTACAGTGTTCTATTCTAGTCTTGTTATGTTTCAATCTGATCTTCTTAGAACAAGCGTATCCCCTGACATATTCTAAACACATGATGTATTGAGTACATTGTTCGATTCTAGTCTTGATCACTTATTTTGTTTTCTGAACGCATCAATCAATGTTCTGATCACATGTCGTATCGAGTACAGCGTTTGATTCTACTCTTCTTATGTTTCGAAAGTCTAAACATGCACAATAATGTTATCGCTGCACACGCTTGCCTTCGCGATGCAGGTTTAAACTTGTTCGATATAAAGCTATGCCTTGACATAAGAGGCGGAGGAGGAGGGGGAGGAGGAGGAGGAGAATGATAAGGCCTTAACAGCCTATGTATAGTCGCCAGTAGTATAATAGACGGGTTCGGCCGCCTCCTCCTCCTCCGGCTCTCGGAAGAGGCCTCCTCCTCAGCCAGTGGCCTCCTCCTCCTCCTCAGCCAGTGGCCTCCCAGTGGCCACCTCCTCCTCCTCCTCAGCCAGTGGCCTCCCAGTGGCCACCTCCTCCTCCTCCTCAGCCAGTGGCCTCCCAGTGGCCTCCTCCACCTCAGCCAGAGGCCTCTTCCAGTGCTGCCAACTTAACCTAACTAGCGCGAGATAAACAAAGCCACGTGCTTTTTGACAGACAACAACGCACCGCTAACCTCAGTACTGCCATCTTGACGGGCCTAAACCTCAGTAGTGCCAACTTAACCTCACAAGCGCGAGGTAAACAAAGCCACGTGCTTTTTGACAGCCACGTGCTTTTTGACAGATTTGTAAACAAAGCCACGTGCTTTTTGACAGACAACAACGCATCGCAAACCTCAGTACTGCCATCTTGACGGGCCTAAACCTCAGTAGTGCCAACTTAACCTAACTAGCATGAGGTAAACAAAGCCACGTGTTTTTTGACAGCCACGTGCTTTTTGACAGATTTGTAAACAAAGCCACGTGCTTTTTGACAGACAACAACGCATCGCTAACCTCAGTACTGCCATCTTGACGGACCTAAACCTTAGTGGTACCAACTTAACCTAACTAGCGAGAGGTAAACAAAGCCACGTGCTTTTTGACAGCCACATGCTTTTTGACAGCTGCCATCCGCCATCTTTGAGCACCGTGCTGCCCTCTTTCGTCACCTGTCATCGGCAGTGCTGCCATCTTGACGGGTCTAAACCTTAGTGCTACCAACTTAACCTAACTAGCGCGAGGTAAACAAAGCCACGTGCAGCCGTCATCCGCCATCTTTGAGCACAGTGCTGCCCTCTTTAGCTACTTACCTTTGAAATGTGGTGGCGGTTAATTTGAAAAATGCTTTTTTGACAGCAGCCATATTGCATCGCAAACCTCAGTGCTGCCCTCTTTAGCTAGATACCTGTGGTAGCAGACAATTCCACGTGACAGCAGCCATCTTTGAGCACCGTGCTGCCCTCTATGTGGTGGCGGCAAATTGAAAAAATCCACGTGCTCTTGTTTGGAAACAAACTCACGTGCTTTTTTGACAGCTACCATCCACCATCTTTAATCAACAGAGCACAGTGCTGTACTCTTTAGCTAGATACCTTTGAAATGTGGTGGCGGCAATTTGAAAAATTCTATGTGCTCTTGTTGGGGAACAAAGCTACGTGCTTTTTCTGACAGCTGTCATCCGCCATCTTTAATCAATAGAGCACTGTGCTGCTATCATGCGGGCAATTTCGTTAGCTGTCATCCGCCATCTTTAATCCAGAGAGAACAGTGCTGCCCTCTATGTGGTGGCGGCAAATTGAAAAATTCCACGTGCTCTTGTTTGAAAACATACTCACGTGCTTTTTTGACAGCTGTCATCCGCCATCTTTAATCCAGAGAGAACAGTGCTGCCCTCTATGTGGTGGCGGCAAATTGAAAAATTCCACGTGCTCTTGTTTGAAAACATACTCACGTGCTTTTTTGACAGCTGTCATCCGCCATCTTTAATCCAGAGAGAACAGTGCTGCACTCTATGTGGTGGCGGTAAATTCCATGTGCTTTACAAACCTATGTGCTTTTCTGACAGCTGTCATCCGCCATCTTTAATCTAGAGAGAACAGTGCTGCACTCTATGTGGTGGCGGCAAATTCCACGTGCTTTACAAACCTATGCGCTTTTCTGTCATCCACCATCTTTAATCTAGAGAGAACAGTGCTGCACTCTATGCGGTGGCGGCAAATTCTACGTGCTTTACAAACCTATGCGCTTTTCTGTCATCCACCATCTTTAATCTAGAGAGAACAGTGCTGCACTCTATGTGGTGGCGGCAAATTCTACGTGCTCTTATTTGGAAACAAATTCTACTCGCTCTTCAGCTGTCATCTACCATCTTTAATCAAGAGAGCACCGTGCTGCCCTCTTTGTGGTGGCGGATAATTTGAAAAAATTCTTTTCGACAAGCAGCCATCTTTAATCCAGAGAGAACAGTGCTGCCCTCTTTAGCTACTTACCTTTGAGGTGGTTAATTTGAAAAATTCTTTTCGACAAGCTGCCATCTTTAATCCAGAGAGAACAGTGCTGCCCTCTTTAGCTACTTACCTTTGAGGCGGTTAATTTGAAAAATTCTAGCTGCCATCTTTAATGAAAAGGGCATCGTGGTGCTATCTTGCGGGTAATATTTTACGTCACAGCTGTCATCCATCATCTTGCATTGCTAACCTTAGTGCTGCCCTCTTTAGCTACTTACCTTTGACAAGCTGTCACCCGCCATATTGCATCGCAAACCTCAGTGCTGCACTCTATGTGGTGGCGGATAACTTGAAAAAATCTTTTTGACAAGCAGCCATCTTTAATCAACAGAGCACCGTGCTGCCATCTTTAGCTACCACCATCTTACATCGCTTACCTCGCTGCTGCACTCTATGTGATGGCGGTTAATTCGAACAAGTTTAATCACGCATCGGGTAAGCTAGAGTAAGCACGTGCTGCAGTGATGACGTTATCATGCATGTTTAAACCCGTTCGTTGACTAAAAGCTTTAGTCTTCGGGAAACAGTGATAGAGTGTGGAGTGCAAACATGACGAAAACATTAATAGTTGATGTGCAAGGCTTTAAAGTAAACGGAAACAAGTTTGTGTTTAAAGAGGTGGCTGTGTTAGATTGCTGTGTGTTGTGGGCACCAAAACTTGTTAGTTTAGTATTTAGTCCACCGTTCCCTTACTGTTTGCAAACAGATGAAGATAAAAAGCAGACTCAGTGGATTGAAAACAATTTAGGTTTGAAGTGGGAAGAAAAAGGAATACCTTATCGTTTTCTACCTTTAATGATGAATGCACATTTGTCAAGAGCAGATCTTGTTCTTTTAAAGGGTTGTGAAAAGAAAGAATGGTTGCGTGATTTTCTACCATCATCATGTGAAGTTATCGACATGCATGAATTGGGGTGCCCATCATTTAAAACTCTTCCGAAAGAGCATAGTAGAGAAACAACTAAACAGTCTTTACAACATGTATGCATGCTCTTTGATTGGTTGTGTCGCAGTGCATGTCGGGAAGTGAACAACATATGTAAAGTGCAGTGTCGAAATAACCTTAGTGTAAAAGAAACATTTGTAGAGTAAAGACATCATGTCATTTCTAACAGATACTAAGTGTAACGCAGTTGAAAAGGCGATCGTAAAGTTTTATGCATGCAAAAAGAAACTAAACACTTTTACTGAAGAAGAGTTAAATGCATTACCAAAGGCATTTTTGGTCAATGTAGCTGCGAATGCTGTAAAGAAGATTTGGGATAAGGTGCCTCGTGAGTGGACTCAAGATCCTGTTTTGTCAGAGCTTCAAACGTGTAGTTTACATCATGAACACGTGAGTTTAGCTAGAAGACCTTCTGTGAGACAGTGCCGTACATGTCAACTAATTAAACTGTATCACGGACCTAAAACTAACGAGTTGTCTTCGCTTATAAACACTTATCATGGCTGTCAAGAGAGTAAACAAGGAAAAGGTGAAGAAACGTGCTGGGAGAAAGATGAGGAAGCATGTTGGGCGTGGACTCATCAATAGAGTGATTGATCTTCTTTTCTTCGTGCTTCATCTCCCCTGCGGCCCTAGAACACGTTCGCCTGATACGTAGTTACATGCTGCCTGCATAGAGTGTAGCTGTTAAAATCTGCTTCGTAAAGTTATGCTGTGTATGTGTGTGTATGTGTTATTACCTAGTGCTTTAGCTGCTCAGAAGAATATAGCAGCACTTGTCGTTGTTGGTGCAATAAAACGAAAAACTGAGTGACAAAGACCGTAACATGAACAAAGGATAAAAATGTATGTATATAGTCTAAAATAAATATGAATTGTCAAAACATATTACAGGTGTTGTTTAATCCTACAGCATGTCCTAGTGACTTAGAAGAAAGGAAACGTAGAGGATTAAAAGAAAACACACATAAGATTTAAAGTACATCCTCTTTATTAATCCATGAATTAAAGCTGTTATTAAAACCAAGCCATTTAACATACAGTTTATTACCACGACGTCGAATAACACGTTCAACTAAATAGTGATCAGGATATTTTGTTTTCTGCAGTTCTTCGATGTAGAATCCTCCTTCAATAGGCTGTCCTCTGAGATCGCGAAGTAAATACGTAACTGGATTAGTAAGCTTAACACTTCTGATTTGAAAAATTTCAGTGCTCCAGTTAGGTGTGTATCCTTTTGCAAAGATAGACTTGTGTTTGCTGATGCGAACGAAATCACCTTCTTTAAAGCGATAGCGACGTGGATCAGCTGTTTTGATTACAAGATGAATAGCATCTAGACGAGGTGTATTCTTTGTAACAAGACGTGGCTTTGTTCCGATAGTGCGATGAGGTGTATCGTTGTAGGTAGATAAAAGTCTAGGTAGCAGATCAATCCAACGATATGAACCTTGCGCTGTAAATTCTCGCCACATCATTGTTTTGAGTGTACGATTAAAGCGTTCTACAACACTTGCCTTGAGATTACTGAACGTAGAGTAGTGTTGAATGCCAAGTAACTTGAGGTAAGAAGAAAAATCCTTGTTGTAAAACTCTTTACCTTGATCAGTTTGAAGAAGCCTTGGGCAGCGTTTCGATTCTTCAACAATATGTTTAAATGCTTCTTTAACTTGAGCTGCTGTTTTAGAACGCACGGGTTGTGCAAAAGCAAACTTTGAGTACACATCGATAACAGTAAGTAGATACTTATAGCCCTTATTACTAGAAGCATATGGAATCATTTCTACTAAGTCTGCTTGCCAGAGATCATCTTTTCCTCGTGTAATAACGCGTCTGCGACAGTAGGTGCGACGTGCTGGTTTATGTAACTCATGTGCGATGTTTACCTTTACAGGTGAGATCTTCTCTTGACGAGCCATTATAAAATAATACCGGCATAACGTAGTTCTCTTTCTATTTCTAGAATTTCTGATCCGTGACCAGTGTGACCAGCCTCTTGCGATGCTCTTAAAAGTTGTAATCGTTCAACGAGTAAGTTTGGGTCATTCCAGTATCTTACATCCACATACGGCAACAAAGGCTTGTAGATAACGTCTAGACTACGTGCAGTCGGAAACAGCTTAGAAATAAACTCACGATACTTGTAACTCTTATTCGCATTTACAGCTTCTGTTCTCTTGTAATTACGTCGTGTTGCATCGGTAGCAAAAAGTATTGCTTTATACTTTTTAAGATCATCTTGTAAAATTATATCCTTGTCAGGTATTCGTGAGAAAAGAAGTTCTAAGAGTCCTTTCGTAGGTTTATAGGTAACACCTTTTACAATGAGTTTGTTGCTATTAATCTTAACATTTGAATTTCCTATCCGGAAACAGTCATCTTCGTAGCGAATACCATAGGTAGTGTCAGTTTGTCCTGTAAAAAGTTTTTCTATATAAGGTGCAAAGAGAGATCCATAGGTATCTTGAATAAAAGTTCTAAACTGATTGCGATATTCTGGTGTAATCATAACCTCAGACAAAGATGGTAGATTTTGCGTCGATGTAGTAGGTGTTTCTGCAATAACATCTGTAGTTAAAAACTCAACACGCTTAGATGGTGATGCATCATTAAGTTCTTCTTCTTCCTTATCTTCCTCTTCTTGATCTACATCCTGCTTCTTCTCTTCCGTATCTTCTTCATGCTTTTCTTCTTCATGCTTCTCTTTATGATATGATGTTTGCATAGAAGCAAAACTTGAAGTAGACTGCGGTAATGAAGTAGAATTAAAAATTTCTTTGAGTGGTGTACTTAGTTGTGTTTTTAAAAATAAATCCGTGTCTGCTTGAATACGTTTAAGCTCTTTAAATTTCCGTCGAATATTGTTTCGAGCTTGGATGATATGTTTTGTGATCTCCTTGCTAGATGTTAACATGATGGTGGTTTTTAATCAAGTAGTTACTGTAATTCTGTGTTAATGCATATAAAATGATCGAAACCCATGCGATATCGTCCATGCTGTACATCACTTTCTTTATCAATAACTAAAAAGCTGTAACGGTGTAATGACCAACATTTAGCACACATACGTTTAAAGTCATCGAATGTCATATCAGTGTTAACATGATCGTTATACACATGTCGCATGTTGCGCTCATCTTGCCGAAAAAGCACAATAACATTTGCGTTGTCGCGTATCAACTGCTTGGGCACACGAGAATAGGTTTGGCACAAATAGATGCAATCAACATATTTATGTCGACCCATACTAAAGAATGCACGAATAACGTTTTGCTGTTCTGTTGCGACATCATCAAAGATCATTAGAGAATTAGGAAGCACATCGTCTGGTGATGGTACTTGCTCATGTGAATTAAATTTAAAATATCTTATTCCATCTTTAACTAGATCGTGCATTACAGTTTGTAGAATAGTATATAGCGGCTGATAGAGTGACTTTGCGAAAACGTAAATATTCTCGAAGCGTATACCATTTACAGAAGTAATAAGTGTGAGTAAAAGATTTGTTTTACCGCATCCCGACGGACCTGATATAATACATCGCACAGTAAAAGGAAACAACGTTCCATGACGTTTTCTTGTAGTTGTACTAGAACTAGGTAAGAGATGTGGTACAATGTCGGTAACAGGTAGCGTGTCTTGCTGCTTTATAATCTTCATGATAACTGAATCATAAAGTACGTAATAGTAATATATATATTAAACGAAACAAGAGGCAACGGTTAGTTTATGATTTGCTCTTGACTAGTAAAGTCGTGTCCAGCATGGTGAAACAACGATATCCAAACGACATGAAGAAGAAGAAGAAAGTAAAAACTGTTGGATGGAAAGATGTTATAAAGGCTGCGCAAAAAGCTATTCGAGGGGAATACAATCCTCGTGTAGCTATTACTAAGGCGTTACGCGCAGCAAGAGCGAGAATTTCTCCAAAGTGCAGAGCAATATTTAGTAAACGTGCGCGAATTATTCCTGTACCAAAACGAGGAGGATTTCTTCCTGCGCTGTTTGCTGGCTTAGCAGCTTTAGGGTCATTGCTAGGTGGTGCTAGTGCTGTAGCGAGAACTGTCAAAGCTGTAGAAGAAGCGAAACAACAGTTGAAAGAGAGTGAACGTCATAACAAGACGATGGAGGCAATTGCGTTACGAGGCAAAGGTGTGAACATGAAGCTAGCGCCATACAAGAAAGGGCTTGGTATCTACATTTCTCCAAAAAACGTCTACTGAATGCACTGCCATATCGAGCTCTAACGCATGATGAAGTTTTTACGTTTGCTAAACAACTAGGAATTCATTATTTTCGAGGAGTGTATATGCGTGATCAACTACCAGCACGTCCACGTGAACGTGAAAGTGCCGTAATTAACTTGGACGACAGCCGTGGACCTGGAACTCATTACGTTGCTTATGTAAAACGTAAATCTAAAGTATGGTATTTTGATAGCTATGGAGATTTACCTCCTCCTTTTGAGCTCATACGTTATTTCGGAAGCAGTGCAGACATTGTTTACAATAAAAACCGTGTGCAAAACTTTAATACACGCATGTGCGGACGATTATGTCTTATGTTCTTATATCAAACCCGGACAGTAGAGAAAGTGCATTAGTGTATGCGTGATGACGAACAGTGAAAGAACGTTTGCTGTACGTGGAGAAGGACCTGAAACAACCGTCTATTTTAATCCACCAATCGAACTTGGTTATCAGCCGCATAGTCTTGGACTAGTATCGTTTGAAAGCTACAATAAAATCTATAATGTGCGTGATGGTTTAAACAAGTTCTATTACGATGAGTATGTGCTAACACTACCCTCAGGTAGTTATACAGTAGATGATATTCACGACTATATTGAAAGTACGTTAATTGATCAGTTTGGGGAAGATAGTTTTAGTAATCATAATTGCAAGTTCTCAATCACTATAAGCAACATTACGCACAAATGTGTTATTGAATCATCATTTAAGATTGACTTCAAATCACAACCTGATTCGATTGGACCACTGCTTGGATTTTCATCGAGGGAGCTCCTACCGAACGTACGTTACGAGTCTGATCAACCTATAAAACTCTTCGATGATTATAATGTGAACATTACTTGTAATATTATTACAGACTTGAATAGTAATCTACAACCTTCGCACGTCCTGCACGACTTTATTGTTACAGAGGAACGTGGATATACTATTTGTGAGAAACCAGCAGTAGTTCTTTATCATCCTGTGTCTGTAAAACACATTAGCAACATTACTCTTAGACTTGTAAATAAACATAATCAGCTTATTCATTTAGATCAGCACGCGTACGTAGCTTACAAACTACATCTTAAACCAGTATGAAAACCATCTATAAAACACGGTGTACATTCCGAAGGCATACTACATGTGTGCAGAGACTCATCGAGTTAACAGATACCCATAAGCAGATACTCCAAGATTTAGGATATACACTACTACAACAGAATGGAAGAAATGCTAGACATTACGAATACAGTAGAAAGTCGTGAAGGTGTAGTACGAAGTGAGCTTCATTCTTATCAACCTTTTACGTTTGGATTAAATAACAATGATGAAATTCATTTTATTATTAATCAACAAGATGTTTACACCTTACCACACGAAAGCTACCTCTATATTGAAGGACGATTAGAAAAGTCTGATGGAAGTGGACCAAGCACTTCACAACTAAACAACCATGCTCTAGCTTTTCTCTTTTCTGAAGCGCGATATGAAGTAAATAATGTTGAAATAGATCGAACGAAGAATGTTGGTATTACAAGCGCAATGAAACTCTACCCTTCTTTCTGTGATGAAGAAAGTAATCTTTTGCGGATGGCTGGATGGTGTCCAAAATCTACTAACAACTGGATGATTAATGAGGATGGAACTTTTACGGGTATGTTATCACTGAAACATATTTTTGGATTCGCAGAAGACTTTACACGTATTATAATCAACGTAAAACAAGAGCTTATTCTAATCCGTGATCGAAGTGATTACAATTCTCTTAAAGCAGTAGAAACACCTGTAGAATCGAAAATAACACTGCATCGTATACTGTGGCGGATCCCACATGTAACCTTATCTGATCGTGAAAAACTTCGATTGCTCAAGATTGTAGAAAATGATACACCATTACCTATACGTTTTAGAAGTTGGGAGCTGCATGAATATCCTGTGTTACCACCTACAAACAAGCATAGCTGGGCAGTTAAAACATCACGTTTTACTGAGAAGCCCTTGTACATTATTTTTGGATTTCAAACTAATCGTAAATTCAATCACGAAAAAGATAGCTCACTGTTTGATCACTGCAAATTAAGACACGTTAGACTATATCTCAATGGAATTACGTATCCCTACGAAAACATCGACATTAACTTTGAGAAAAATAAGTTTGGGATGCTCTATGACATGTTTTGTAAATTTCAATCATCGTATTATCAGAAAGAAGATCGTCCGCTATTTACACCTCAAGAATTTAAAAATAAAGCACCGATTGTAGTTATAGACTGCTCTTATCATGAAGAATCTATAAAAGAATCTCCAGTTGATATTCGTTTAGAATTTGAAACATCTGAAAACATTCCTGCTAACACAGCAGCCTATTGTCTTATTATTCATATGAGTGATGTTACTTACCATCCGCTAACGAATATTGTTACGAGACTATAAATAAGAATAGATCTTTATCATTTTCATTAGTGTGTGCTTCGACATCGTACGCTATGGAACAAAACTGTAAATGTGCATGCTGTTTGCATGCTCATACGCAACATCTTATTTATGTTTCACGAGTGAGTGAGGCTATTAAGATGTTCTATAAACGTAGATCATCGATGCCGAAACATCTTATTCAATACTTACCACCAGGATTTTTATATACGTACGCTGCCTCTTACGTACATAATTTTTGGGACATCCTTCCTCTACACAGTAAGATGTCAATCGAAGTAGCTTTATGCAGAACTTGTGAGCGACATTACAAGCATCGAGGAGAAAATGGTGATGATGATTGGGATGGACCAAATCCGAGGATTGAACACTGTACACAGTGTATGAATGAACTTTCTCTAGTACTTCATGATGATGATGATGATTCCGAAAAGGAATAACAGCAAGGTAAGAAGTACATGATCTTCTCTGTAAAGCATAACATACTTAGTATAATATATTTCTAAATGCTTTGTTTAATTTGAATGTTGCAGGAGGCATTTCGGAAGCATACGTTGTTAAGAAGCACACCAACCTTGTCAGCAGCAAAAACGAACACTGTTGTAGTACATTTGTAAATAAATATTTGATCGCATTCAAAAAATGTTGTACTTATTGCATTGCTTTACACCGACTTACTCTTAAGAAAAACGATCAGGTCTAAACATGCACAATGACGTCATCACAACAGCACTTGCTTACTCTAGCTTTCCCGATGCATGTTTAAACTCGTTCGAATTTACCGCTACCACATTCCTTTACATCGACTTACTCTTAAGAAAACGGACAAGTCTAAACATGTATGATGATGTCATCACAACAGCACGTGCTTACTCTAGCTTACCCGATGCGTGATTAAACTTGTTCGAATTAACCGCCATCACATAGAGTGCAGCAGCGAGGTAAGCGATGTAAGATGGTGGTAGCTAAAGATGGCAGCACGGTGCTCTGTTGATTAAAGATGGCTGCTTGTCAAAAAGATTTTTTCAAGTTATCCGCCACCACATAGAGTGCAGCACTGAGGTTTGCGATGCAATATGGCGGGTGACAGCTCGTCAAAGGTAAGTAGCTAAAGAGGGCAGCACTAAGGTTAGCAATGCAAGATGGTGGATGACAGCTGTGACGTAAAATATTACCCGCAAGATAGCACCACGATGCCCTTTTCATTAAAGATGGCAGCTAGAATTTTTCAAATTAACCGCCTCAAAGGTAAGTAGCTAAAGAGGGCAGCACTGTTCTCTCTGGATTAAAGATGGCAGCTTGTCGAAAAGAATTTTTCAAATTAACCACCTCAAAGGTAAGTAGCTAAAGAGGGCAGCACTGTTCTCTCTGGATTAAAGATGGCTGCTGAATTTTTTTCAAATTATCCGCCACCACAAAGAGGGCAGCACGGTGCTCTCTTGATTAAAGATGGTAGATGACAGCTGAAGAGCGAGTAGAATTTGTTTCCAAATAAGAGCACGTAGAATTTGCCGCCACCACATAGAGTGCAGCACTGTTCTCTCTAGATTAAAGATGGTGGATGACAGAAAAGCGCATAGGTTTGTAAAGCACGTAGAATTTGCCGCCACCGCATAGAGTGCAGCACTGTTCTCTCTAGATTAAAGATGGTGGATGACAGAAAAGCGCATAGGTTTGTAAAGCACGTGGAATTTGCCGCCACCACATAGAGTGCGGCACTGTTCTCTCTAGATTAAAGATGGCGGATGACAGCTGTCAGAAAAGCACATAGGTTTGTAAAGCACATGGAATTTACCGCCACCACATAGAGTGCAGCACTGTTCTCTCTGGATTAAAGATGGCGGATGACAGCTGTCAAAAAAGCACGTGAGTATGTTTTCAAACAAGAGCACGTGGAATTTTTCAATTTGCCGCCACCACATAGAGGGCAGCACTGTTCTCTCTGGATTAAAGATGGCGGATGACAGCTAACGAAATTGCCCGCATGATAGCAGCACAGTGCTCTATTGATTAAAGATGGCGGATGACAGCTGTCAGAAAAAGCACGTAGCTTTGTTCCCCAACAAGAGCACATAGAATTTTTCAAATTGCCGCCACCACATTTCAAAGGTATCTAGCTAAAGAGTACAGCACTGTGCTCTGTTGATTAAAGATGGTGGATGGTAGCTGTCAAAAAAGCACGTGAGTTTGTTTCCAAACAAGAGCACGTGGAATTTTTCAATTTGCCGCCACCACATAGAGGGCAGCACGGTGCTCAAAGATGGCTGCTGTCACGTGGAATTGTCTGCTACCACAGGTATCTAGCTAAAGAGGGCAGCACTGAGGTTTGCGATGCAATATGGCTGCTGTCAAAAAGCATTTTTCAAATTATCCGCCACCACATTTCAAAGGTAAGTAGCTAAAGAGGGCAGCACTGTGCTCAAAGATGGCGGATGACGGCTGCACGTGGCTTTGTTTACCTCGCGCTAGTTAGGTTAAGTTGGTAGCACTAAGGTTTAGACCCGTCAAGATGGCAGCACTGCCGATGACAGGTGACGAAAGAGGGCAGCACGGTGCTCAAAGATGGCGGATGGCAGCTGTCAAAAAGCATGTGGCTGTCAAAAAGCACGTGGCTTTGTTTACCTCTCGCTAGTTAGGTTAAGTTGGTACCACTAAGGTTTAGGTCCGTCAAGATGGCAGTACTGAGGTTAGCGATGCGTTGTTGTCTGTCAAAAAGCACGTGGCTTTGTTTACAAATCTGTCAAAAAGCACGTGGCTGTCAAAAAACACGTGGCTTTGTTTACCTCATGCTAGTTAGGTTAAGTTGGCACTACTGAGGTTTAGGCCCGTCAAGATGGCAGTACTGAGGTTTGCGATGCGTTGTTGTCTGTCAAAAAGCACGTGGCTTTGTTTACAAATCTGTCAAAAAGCACGTGGCTGTCAAAAAGCACGTGGCTTTGTTTACCTCGCGCTTGTGAGGTTAAGTTGGCACTACTGAGGTTTAGGCCCGTCAAGATGGCAGTACTGAGGTTAGCGGTGCGTTGTTGTCTGTCAAAAAGCACGTGGCTTTGTTTATCTCGCGCTAGTTAGGTTAAGTTGGCAGCACTGGAAGAGGCCTCTGGCTGAGGTGGAGGAGGCCACTGGGAGGCCACTGGCTGAGGAGGAGGAGGAGGTGGCCACTGGGAGGCCACTGGCTGAGGAGGAGGAGGAGGTGGCCACTGGGAGGCCACTGGCTGAGGAGGAGGAGGAGGCCACTGGCTGAGGAGGAGGCCTCTTCCGAGAGCCGGAGGAGGAGGAGGCGGCCGAACCCGTCTATTATACTACTGTCGCCATTGTTTTTAAAGATGATAGCTGTCAAAAGAATTTTTCAAATTATCCACCACCACATTTCAGCTAAAGAGGGCGGCAGGGTGCTCTGTTGATTAAGCACATAGAATTTCAAATTACCCTCCACCACATGCATAACAGCAGCTGTTATCTTGCGCAGTAGCCTCTAAGCTAGCTTTCTTCATAAGAGTAGCCGCCATCTTGTGCGAGCACCCCTAGGCCGTCTCATAAGGAGCTATGTATAGTCACCATTTTGTGTCTGCTATCTTGCGTAAGCATCCCTAGGACGTCTCAAGGCATCTTGTTTCTCATAAGAGCAGCCACCATCTTGTAGAAATAGATAGCTGCGAATGCCAAAGGGCTTAAGTAGGAATCGAACCGTTGATCTCATCATTAGACTATTTTTTTCTTGTTCCTGATACTACGAACCTACGTATTAGGCGGGAAAATTTTGTCCGTTTTGCTCTACGATGCATCGTTTTCGAGATATTTAACATTTTGCATTTAAGCCTCCAAATTTAATGAATCGAACCTGCACGGTACGTTATACTCTCTACCATAGCTAGACCTGATCATGTTACGAAGACTCGCTTCAATACAAGCTAAAACAGAGCAAATGCCAAAGGGCCTAAGTAGGAACCGAACCGTTGATCCCATCATTAGACTATGATTTTCTTGTTCCTCATACTGCGAACCTAGGTATTAGGCAGAAAAATTTTGTCCGTTTTGCTCTACGGTGCACCGTTTTCGATATATTTAACATTTTGCATTTAAGCCCTAAATTTAATGAATCGAACTATCACGACACGTTAGCCTCTAAGCTAGCATTCTTCATAAGAGTAGCAACCATCTTGCGCAAGCACCCTTAAAGCGTCTCATAAGGAGTTATGTACAGCCGCCATCTTGTGTCCGCCATCTTGCGCAAGCATCCTTAGGGTGTCTCAAGCCATCTTGTGCAAGGACCCTTAAGCCGTCCCATAAGAGCAGCCGCTATCTTGCGCAAGCATCCCTAGGGCATCTCATAAGGAGCCATGTATAACTGCCATCTTGCGCAAGCATCCCAAGGGCGTCTCATAAGAACCTGTGTATAGCAGCCATCTTGCGTAAGCACCCTTAAGGAGTCATGTATAACCGCCATCTTATGCAATTAGCGTCGAGAGAGGGCTGCTGTAGAATTTTTCTTTTTAAATTATCCGCCACCACGTTTCAAAGGTATCTAGCTAAAGATGGCAGCACTGCGGATGACAGGTGACGAATTTACATCTACTACGATAAAGAGGGCAGCACGGTACTCTCTGTATTAAAGATGGCGGATGACAGCTGTCAAAAAAGCACATGGCTATGTTTACCAAACAAGAGCACGTGGAATTTGCCGCCATCACATTTCAAACTAAAGAGGGCAGCACTATGCTCTGTTGATTAAAGGTGGCGGATGGTAGCTGTCGAAAAAGCACGTGAGTTTGTTTCCAAACAAGAGCACGTGGAATTTTTCAATTTGCCGCCACCACATTTCAAAGGTATCTAGCTAAAGATGGCAGCACGGTGCTCTCTTGATTAAAGATGGCGGATGATAGCTAACAGAACTTTTCAAATTGCCCGCTACTACGTGCTTAAGGTAGTAGCCATAAAGAGGGCAGCACGGTGTTCTGTGGATTAAAGATGGCAGATGACAGGTGATGAAATTGCCCGCATGATAGTAGCACAGTGCTCTGTTGATTAAAGATGGCGGATGACAGCTGTCAAAAAAGCACATGGCTTTGTTTCCAAACAAGAGCACGTGGAATTTACCACCACCACATTTCAAACTAAAGAGGGCAGCACTGTGCTCTATAGATTAAAGATGGCAGATGACAGCTGTCAAAAAAGCACATGAGTTTGTTTTCAAACAAGAGCACGTGGAATTTTTCAATTTGCCGCCACCACATAGAGGGCAGCACTGTTCTCTCTGGATTAAAGATGGCTGCTTGTCGAAAAGCATTTTTCAAATTATCCGCTACCACATTTCAAAGGTAAGTAGCTAAAGAGCGCAGCACTGTGCTCTATAGATTAAAGATGGCGGATGACAGCTATCAAAAAAGCACGTGGCTGTCAAAAAGCACGTGGATTTGTTTATCTCGAGCTAGTGAGGTTAAGTTGGTAGCACTAAGGTTTAGGCCCGTCAAGATGGCAGCACTGCCGATGACAGGTGACGAAAGAGGGCAGCACGGTGCTCTGTAGTTTAAAGATGGCGGATGACAGCTGTCAAAAAAGCACGTGGCTGTCAAAAAGCATGTGGCTTTGTTTATCTCGCGCTAGTTAGGTTAAGTTGGTACTACTGAGGTTTAGGCCCGTCAAGATGGCAGTACTGAGGTTAGCGATGCGTTGTTGTCGATGACATCTGTCAAAAAGCACGTGGCTTTGTTTACAAATCTGTCAAAAAGCACGTGGCTGTCAAAAAACACGTGGCTTTGTTTACCTCATGCTAGTTAGGTTAAGTTGGCACTACTGAGGTTTAGGCCCGTCAAGATGGTAGTACTGAGGTTTGCGATGCGTTGTTGTCGATGACAGCTGTCAAAAAGCACGTGGCTTTGTTTACAAATCTGTCAAAAAGCACGTGGTTGTCAAAAAGCACGTGGCTTTGTTTACCTCGCGCTAGTTAGGTTAAGTTGGCACTACTGAGGTTTAGGCCCGTCAAGATGGCAGTACTGAGGTTAGCGATGCGTTGTTGTCTGTCAAAAAGCACGTGGCTGTCAAAAAACACGTGGCTTTGTTTACCTCATGCTAGTTAGGTTAAGTTGGCACTAGTGAGGTTTAGGCCCGTCAAGATGGCAGCAGTGAGGTTAGCGTTGCGTTGTTGTCGATGACAGCTGTCAAAAAAGCACGTGGCTTTGTTTACAAATTCAAATCTCGCGCCAAAATTCAAATTTCCCGCCAAAATTCAAATTTCCCGCGGGCGGCGGCGGCGGCGGCGGAGGAGGAGGCGTGCGGCGGCGGAGGTGCCGCAGAACCATCCAATTATACTACTATTGGCGGCTATATAATCTCAGTAAATAATTGTGTCCCCGTTTTAAACTTACGAAGTGGCGAGCGATTATTGTTCGGGAGTATAAGCTCTGTTATAAGAAGTACTTTGGACAAGTAGAACTCGAAGGAGCCTCTTCTGACAAGACCATGGGACACCTGTGATGTCCCGTCGGTTCTTTTGGCGTGTTGTAAAATGAAAAGAAGTTAACAGCTGTTACTGTATCGAGAAGGAAGACACTGTGTGTCCGTATTTTTGTACAAAAGATGGTTATATTTTGAGTATAAATCATAAATTTCTAGACTGTTCTGTATGGCGTCTTCAGTAACGAATGATAGATTACTTCTGCTAATTACGTAACTTGGGATGACGAACTTCAGTGAGTTATGCTGTGGGATAGCTCTCATTCTTTCCTTCGCTAGGCTTGGCGAATGTTTCAAGGTAAGTAGCCGTTCTCTTGAATGGTATGTATTAAGCTACGAGGAGAGGGACACAATCTGATAGTTGTCTTAGTTTCAGGTGAAGAAAGGAGAATTGTTCGAGGATTTCGAAGCCCCCTTAGAAGATGAACTTTCGTTGCTGGAGATGTGGTTGGATTGTTAACAGCATTCGCACCCATGGAATGGAGATGTCCGGCTGAAGGTGACGCGATTCCCTAGCGTGATGGTGAAGCCCCACGGAGGAGCGGAGGAGACCACGAGCTGAATTCAAGACATCTACCAAGAGTAGAAAGTTAGTTTTTATATCGCCTTCTAGTCTGTAATTTTTACCTTGCTTTAGAACATTCTGGATTGGCTGTAGATATATATCTCTCTATGTCCATTTATCTCTGGCAGTTTGGTGTAAATATTGGTTAATTTTTCGTGAGAAATTATGCGTAATCATGCTCAACCCTACTATTCAATGTCTTCAGAGCGGATATTTCCTTAACCCGCCGTCGAGATTAATAATAATAATAATAATAATAATAATAATAATAATAATAATAATAATAATAATAATAATAATAATAATAATGACGAATTATAACTTTCTGTGAGTTAATAATAACATGTCCTACCGTCAAACTATGTGACTTACGCGTTGGAGGTTGGAGTTAGTTAATTATTCGTGCATGTCAAGTAGACAGCCTTGTGTCGGTAGATTTACTGACACGTAAAGAACTCTTCAGGGACTAAATTTCTGCATCTCTACGGTTCCTAAAACCGTAAAAAGTAAGTAATTTGGACATAAATCCAATAACATTGTTATTGAGATTAGGCACGCGTTGTGTGTCGACCACGAGACATCGAGCCTTTATTCGCGAATATTTGTTAAGTTATTGATGAGCACATGCGAATTTATGATTACGATTTATAGTTATTTATAATTTATTCATGTACTGTCTTTACTAGTAAAGCACGGTCCGACTCGTTGGCTGAACGGTCAGCGTACTGGCCTTCGGTTCAGAGGGTCCCGGGTTCGATTCCCGGCAGGGTCGGGGATTTTAACCTTAATTGGTTAATTCCAATGGCTCGGGGGTGGGGTGTGTGTGGCGCATTCAACATTAGAAATCATCCTAGGTAGGATCCTCATGTTCACAGACATGCAGGTCGCCTAATAGGCCGTCTACTTGAAAAAGACCTGCACCAGGCCTCTCCGGAGGCCATACGCCATTATTATTAGTAAAGCATGGCAGTTAAACTGTATGTTGATAATAATAATACATTAACCATCTGGAATAATTTCAAGGAGTTCAAGCACAGATGACCAGTGCAATAATAAGTGTAACGTTTAATGGCATAAACCTGGAAATTAGAAAGTGCTAATGGTGGACTGTATATGAGTTTCCTGCTGTTGACATATTACAGTTAGGTCGTCGATCCTTTATTCGGCAATATTTGTTGAATTATTGATGATCACATGTGAATTTATGAGTACGATTTATGGTTACCTGTCATTAACTTATTCCTGTACTCCATTACTTTTATTCGGTATTTGACGGCATGTTTTGACTGTTTGAAGGATGATTTTGTGTCCTGTTCTTTTCTTAACCATTTATTTTCTCGCTTGGCTTATGTTTTCAAGTTCAAGGGATCGAAATGATCTGTTCGAGTAAGTGACACAACTGATACCAGACACAGATCAATATAGGAGTGTGTGGGATTATTTAGAGCGTATATTACAGAGTCTTCAATTACGACGTGACCCGCCATGATTTACCTTATATAATAATAATAATAATAATAATAATAATAATAATAATAATAATAATAATAATAATAATAATAATAATAATAATGTAGCGAGCTATGTTATTTTGTGCACGTTTATATTTCGGCTCAACGTTGTGATAATTCTTCATTGTTTGTGAGTCGTCTTCTGTAATGACTTTTGCTGACTGTATTTTATGCATCGCTCTGATGATTTTCCAGGGTTTATGGCATTTATTTTCCAGAAATAGAGAGATTAGTTTAAGCTATCGTTATTTTATATTATTTTGAGTATGGAATATTACATGCATAAAGTCGAGATCATCAATAGATTGATAGGATGCCTAAACAACAGTGTTTCAATTACTTTTTCGAAATAATCAATGTTTGAATTAAACAAAACTGTTTGAGCTAAATGGCAAGTTCGAATACCATAACATGGAACTTAAAACCTGTTTGTACTTGACAATGTGACAGTCTCGAGAGTATGAGAGTAATAATAACTCAAGAAGTATTTATAGCAAGTTCTGTGTTCTTGTAAGATGTTAATTTGTGGTTAAGCTAGTAGACACGTGTTAAAGAATTCAGCCAGATCGTAATCTTACATGTTAAATCCAATGCTGATTTAAATGAACAATGGAAGGATTTATTTGCGTCAAATTCATTTTATTGTAAGGTTACTTCCATAATACCGATCAATGTAGATTTATGGTGAATGAGTATTTGAAAGAATTCTGAGATATTAGAAAGAAGAAACGTTAACTGTGTGAAGTTCGACGATTCACTAGAAATTATTTTTACATCAGAGCTTACGGTGAATTTATATGATTAATTTTATTTTCTACTTAATTAACATCAGCTGATGATTGTCTTTCCATGCTATAGTTTTGAATAAAGTTTTATTTATTTCTTGTTGATAATTTGTATTTGATTGCAAGGGTATGTGTTCCTTGGGAATCCCCTTTCCAATTTTCGTACGTTCAACAGACACACGAACTTACCACCCCTGGTGGTGTCGCTTGTGATCTGTTGACTAGTACGGGTAAAATAGTCACCATTCCGCTTACTAGAGAAGTTCATAGTTGATCCAAGAAAACGTGAAATGAATTAATAAAGGATTACCAATGTAGTTGGTCCGTTATTGGACATTATAAATATTCCAGCTAACCCATTCCTGGTTGCCAGCATTTCGCCCCAGTGTGCTAAATTGGGCTCATCAGTTGGTAAATAGCACACCCACCAAGACGCATGGCTAGTGGATGCCTGGTTATCTGTATGTTCCACTTATCTCCGAAGAGATAGATGGTTTGTGACTTGCCAGTACCGGAGCGCTTTTCAGCGCTCCTCTGTCGGCCTGAAGTGGATGTGTAAGTCGGTTGTGTGTGATTATGTGAGTTTGAACTAGTGTGTGGGTGGGGTGGTCACCCAACAGTGGGTGACCACGCCTGATATTACTTAATTAGCCGTTGTGTGTTTGTGATTTCATCTTTCCTGCATACAGTATATGTGTATTTGGTGTTACGTGCATTAGAATGCATATGCGTGCGAGTGACCAGGGGCGGGGGAGGCTATTTACATTCAATGTTGACTGACACAGTGGTCACATGTGTGTCGGCTGTGGTAGTCCTGGTGGTCACCCATCCAGGAGCTGACCACGCCCGTTTGCGTTTGGAAGTTTGCATAGGCTTTTAGCCGACGTCGTGATACAGTGACTAACACTTTGCTGATGTGGTATCAGCTTTAGTGAAAGTGTGCCGTGTTAAATTTTGAAAAACAGCATTGTAATTGGCAGCTTAAGTATGCGGTGCTCCCGCCTCGGTTTCCATGTGTTCCAGTGATTTTATGGCTTAGATGTTATCATTTGAGGAAGTGAGAACTTTTCATGATGATCTGACTTGGCGGGAGTGGGGGAGGGGGGGGAGGGGGGTCCCGGGTTGGGTTTATGTTATTTTGTGATGGTGTTTGGGACTGGGTTTGATCTGTTCTGGTTCGTAAGTAGGTCTAGGAGTAGAAGTTGGAGGAGGTTGTATGTATCTTGACTTGGCTGGGATGGAGGGACTAGGTTCGATGGAGGCGGGATATTCAGGTTTAGGAGGGACGGAGGATGAGTGTGTATGTTTGTGAGATGTTGTTGAAGTCTGTAGTGTCTTTTTACTACCTGTTTAAAATAAGGGCAGCCAGGATATGAGGCTGCGTGACTACCTTCGCAGTTCGCGCACCTCGCCTGGTCCCTAGGTAGCGTACAGACAGTGTGGTGGCGTGAGCCACCGCATATGTTGCAGTGGGTAGCTTCTGAGCAATTTGCTGCAGAATGATAAAGCTTCAGGCAATTGAAGCATTGTGTCCCAGGGTGGGATGGGAGAGTGTGTGGGTTCGAGTTCGTGGGGAGGTTTTTTGTGTTGTCTGTGGTCGTGGCATAGGAGGAGGGTTGGCACGCCTTCTCCCAGTCTGTGTACTTGTACTTTGTGTGGTCAGATTCTTCGCTGTTTCCGTAGATAATTCAGCCTCAATCCAGACTTCTGTGTGTGTTTGACCGGGCTGAGTGGCTCAGACGGTTGAGGCGCTGGCCTTCTGGCTCAGTCCGGTGGTATTTGAAGGTGCTCAAATACGTCAGCCTCGTGTCGGTAGATTTACTGGCACGTCAAAGAACTCCTGCGGGACAAAATGTCGGCACCTCGGCGTCTCCGAAAACCTAAAAGGGTAGTTAGTGGGACGTAAAGCCAATAACATTATTTTTATTATTGTTTGTGTTTGTGCTGGGTTGGTGGAGGGAAGTGTGGGTGTGGGGGGAGCAATGATTGGTGAGTTAGACAGTGGAGGGCGCGTTTGCGCTGAGGGGTCTGAGGTAAAAGGAGTGGTTTGTGTGATCATGTGACGAGTTTTGGTTGTTTGGGTTTGGGACTACTTGGTTTGAGTTGGTTTCTGGTGAGTGACCTGGGGGTGTCAGTAGTTTGGGGAGTGGTTTGGGTACCGGTTTCTAAGATTAAACAGGTAGGAGTAGCTGCAGGAGAGAGATCACGTTGGTTGGTTGAATTTAGAACAGGGTTTATTAAAATGGGTGTGGGGATACCAATGTGCTGGAGTGCATTGAGGATGATGGATATGGACTTGTTACGCAACGGGTTATGAGTAGATGATTATTATGAGTTTCCTCAATGATTGCAATATGGTGCCTGATTATTGGTTGAATGGCAGTAATTACTGATTGTCGGGTGAGTGGAATGGGTCCGGGGTCGGTAAGGGTATGAGTAGGAAATTGCATTTGGGGACTATTGGGAATGATGTGTTCTTCTTAGTGTAGTGAAAGGGACGTTCAAAGGGAGGTTCTTCTTCTTCTTCTTCTTCTACTGAGTCTTGAGTTTCTTCTTGTTATTCTTTCTCTTCGACTTTTAGGTCGGTAATAACTGCGGTGAATTTGGTAGGTGGTGGAGAGCATGGTGGGTTACTTTTCAGTCTGAATACTATTTGGCTGTTGCCGAAGGTTTTCTCGAATACATGTTTATAATCAGGGTTGTTTGGAATGACATGTATACATTTGGAATCTTCTCGGGTACTATGGATTAGTTTAGTGATTGGGGATAGAACTTTAGCAATAAACTGTCTGTATCCGATTAGAGTCTGCTGGTTGGGTACTTGGATTTCGGCAAGAGTGAAATAATTATTAGGATTAGGAGGGCAGGTACGGTTGAACGTGACTGTAAGGGGCAGTGTGATATCAGAATATGGGCCCCGGTTACTCGGTCCACCGGGATTATCTATACTTCTTGGTGGGTGGGGGTGGTTTGATGTGTATAAGAGTGTGGGTTCTGGGTAGGGTCGGGATAAAAGCACTGGAAGTGGTCAAACTCCTTGGAGGACCGGCTTTGATGTTGGTGCAACTTGGTGGGCAACCGTCGGGTCAGGTATAGTTTATGGATCACGCCGTGACAAGACCCGAGCAATTACTTCAGCAAGAGCCTGATGAATTGCTTTCTTCTGGTTTGAACAGCGTAACTGCCTCGATTCTTGGTGGGCATTTGGCGATTGTTGGTTTGAAGTGTGCTTGGCAGGTAGTCTATCCATGTGCAGGCTAGGGGCTCGCTGCTGGCAGGATCTTCTGGGTTCTCGGCAGTGGGTTAGGTACGGCGTACCGAGAGTTGTATGTTGTCGGTGATATCTGTAGTGCTGGTAGCTGGTAGCTGGCGATGTGCCCTGTTCGAGCTCTGGGCTGGGAATGAGTTGTGTGTTCAATGTTCCTGTGTTCGCATGGCTAGTGGAGGCCACTGCGTAGACTACTTGGAGCCACCGACAGTGCAAATGCACTATGAGAGACTTTGACTCATTTCCAAAAATTGATGCCTGCCTGGCCATCAGCTGACGTAGATGTTGATTCCCATAGGGAACCTGAAATAATGATCCCGAATGAGTAAATTTATAATACCAAAATAGTTGGTTCGTGTCCGACTCGTTGCCTGAATGGTCAGCGTAGTAGCCTTCGGTTCAGAGGGTCCGGGGATCGATTCCCGGCCGGGTCGGGGATTTTAATGTTAATTGGTTAATTCCAATGGCTCGGGGGCTAGGTGTGCGTGGCGTATTCACCTTTAGAAATCATCCTAGGTAGGGCCCTTATCTGCACAGACATGCAGGTCGCCTAATAGGCCGTCTACTAGAAAAAGACCTGCACCAGGCCTCTCCGGAGGCCATACGCCATTATTATTAGTTGGTCCGTTATTGGTCATTATAAATTTTCCAGCTAACTTATGCCTGGTTGCCAACGTTTCGCCCCAGTGTGCTAAGTTGGGCTCATCAGTTGGTAAATAGCACACCCACCAAGACGCATGGCTGGTGCATACTGTGGAGGCCACTGCGTAGGCTACTTTGAGCCACCGGCATGTAAGTTCATGAAATATATATATATATATATATATATATATATATATATATATATATATATATCACATATTCAGGCCACTTTCTCACTATGCCTAAGAATTCCAGGCAGTTTTCAGTGATTTCCTCAAATGAGGACATCGTAAACGAAAAGCTTAAGTTACATTCGAACATAATTTCATAAAAGCATATTTTTGGTATAATGTATAATGGACATGTTTTGTCCCGATAATGCCCAGTTATTTTGTTTGTGTTTAGTTATTTTTCAATTTACATTCCTTATAAATAATTCGTGTTTAAAAGAAATTCCGTGAATAGAAACTTGTCAAAATAGAATAAAAAAGAAACCGGGCGAGTTGGCCGTGCTTTTAGGAGCGCGCAGCTGTGCGCTTGCATCCGGGAGATAGTGGGTTGGAATTCCACTGTCGGTAGCTCTGAAGATGGTTTTCCGTGGTTTCCCATTTTCACACGTTAATTAGGGCCACGGCCGCTTCCCTCCCACTCCTAACCCTTTCCTATCCCATCGTCGCCAAGAGATCTATCTGAGTCGGTGCGACGTAAAGCCAATAGAAAAGAAAAGAATAAACGAATGGCAGGAATGTGGCAAGTTTTTTAATACTTTTCTAAACTTCTTTTGGACGATTGATTTCTTTTCCCTCATATTTCGAAGTTTTATATCATAATTTAGAAAGTTTCGGTCATCGAACTCCGAACCTAGTTATTAGTGGTCTGAGAGCTACACTGTGCTCACCAAGAACATTTCCCGTTTTAAGGGCTTAAAAAGAAGGAGAATAAAAATCCATGTGTTATTTCTCTCATAAACTAACTCACTGCCATCTTTATTTCATGACTTCACCCCAGGATCTCCCAACTTTGGAGTGTTGTCTGACGACTACGGGGCCCTTATGTGAGCCTGTCACAGCTTCTACTTACTCGTTCCATTTCTTTTCTCCTGTTCAATTCCGGTGGTAAACTCCAGTTCTCTTGCGTACACGATTGTATTGAGATTGCGACGCCTAGAGTGTCTCTCTTTATCACGCCGTAGGGCCGATGACCTTGATGTTAGGCCCCTTTAAACAACAATCATCATCATCATCATCATCATCATCATCATCATCATCATATCACGCCGTTCATGTTCATTCCCTTCCCATTATTTTGACGAAAATCTCATTCTTGTGAGATCGAATCTCATCCTTTATCTAATGATTATAATTTTGAGGACGATAATGATCTCCTGGAACTTCCCCTTAAAATAACAATTGCCATCCCGACATGGCATTACTACATCTGTTATATGAAACGTCAATTCGTAGACTAAAACAAAATAAACAGCAAAAAGAAGTTTCCTCCAGAATACGATGAACATCTCATATTACCATTACGTTTTCTTGTATTTTTTTTTCATTATTTTCTTGGCCCTCTCTTAATATAGCTTATGGTAATATTGTACTATAAGAGCCAGGCCTGCAATATTATTCATACGCATGCACATTAATGACATTGCTGTGGTCAAAGATTTTGAGATATATTCTAATATCATTACACTGTAGCCTCATGACGAACTGAGAAATTCTTAGCATGTACTTCAGAGGTGATCCCTTATGTAGATTGTTTCCACCTAACTCTGCGACCTCATATGTTTAGAAGTGAAACAAAATGTAAAAATTCTAGTTGCATAGAAATGTACCCATGTCAGGGGCTCGCCCAATGGGAAGGTGTGCACAATCCAGAAAAAGTAAACAAATATAACTTTAAAGTTATATTTCTTAAGTGAAACAGCACCAAAAGTATTATATAAATATTATTAATACTGGCATATATTGTGCCATTTCACTGTTCTCAATGAAGTCTAATTGGAACAAAAATGGAGTCTAAGCCGTGAGAACGTCAGTGATAAAACATCAAAGCATTCCTAAATGTCAAAGGAATAATGTTTTCGTCAGGTACTTGAGGAGAAAGAAGCATAGACGGCGGTGACAAAGAAAGACGCGAGAAGATTGTTAAAATTTACTATTGAAAAAATAACATTCAATTCGCACTGAAGGTACAGAAGTAGAACGTCACTCAAGACTGCTGAAGAGGAAGGATAATATCAAATAAGCGAAAGTTAAAGACGCAAATATAATAAAATTAATTGTCTACGAGTTATTTGCGAGATACTGACGTTGAAGGATATTCAGATCCGTAAAAATATAAAATTACTCCAGCAAACAGAAATACCTCCGCATTACTAAGTCACATTATCCTTGCAAGACGACGTGTTAGCCGACGGAGCTTATTTTAGAATGCTACATATTAATAATAACAAGAGCGCAAGACAGAGAAAACCTAATATCTTAGTCAAATTGAAATATTCACATACATACTGCAAATCCTAAAGCATTATAAAAGATTAATTTAGAGAAGCGGTACTCTTATATTATCCATAGATTATAGCAGGCTGTGTCCTCAAGATGACAAAAGTAACTATGCTGACGTATTATTCTGTTCTAACTGCACAAGAGGCCGAAGACATCATTCACTAAGAAGTGGAGGCAGAGCTACGTGGGTTATGGCGACAAGAGATGACAAATCCAGCCTCTCATGACCGGCAGCGACCCGAGATTGTCCCAGATGTTCCCAAAAGGATGAAGAAAATGCCGTGAACCAAGCCCGCATGTCTAACCACCAAGACATTTGATGACAACGAGGGAATACGGACAAAGATAAGTTATTATAATCATTAATATAAATGATATTTGTTTTCTTTTGGAGAGTGCAATGCTATATTTTTATTCTCATTTATCAAAATGTAAACGAAATGCTAGCTTAACTATTGCCAAAGAAGTGATGTTACATGAGAAGACAACTCATATAGTTATGTTAGAGGTTAGTAGGTACTCATCTGACATAAATATCAAATCCGTTATGTAGGAAGCAGTTAACCAGTGATGATTTAATATTCCGTTCGCAATGCTGTCAGTATTGAGTAAGGGGAGGTTAAGATAATCTCAATGTGAATACCACACGACATTGTGGTAAACATGAGGTTTATTTTAGAACAGGTGCCGTGAAGTTAAGAGGAAATGAGATCGTATGTTGGATTTTCGATAACTCGCTAGAAAAATATGATGATATTTTATGGAATTGTTGAAAGATTGAGAACATAATAAGATAATCGACTGGATGAATAATGATGATTAGTATGGTATACGTCATGTTGAAATGAATTAATGTGTTTATGGTAATGTGAAGTGTAATAGGAGATGAATAATGTGAAGTGAATGATTTACATGCGAATAATGGTATGAGAAGATGATGAATAATGTTGGTGATGATTATTGCTTCGTTGTAGATGAAGTTATGGTTTAGTTTAGCGACGATATTATTTCAGTTTACGTATTTTTGAGATGTAAGAACGTTATGATTTGTTCTCAATTGCCCCTTAATCTTTGGATAAGCCATACATAGCGTTGAGTACGATCTTCATAATGTTCCTATGTTGACATTTACTTAGTACATCATCAAATAATTCCTGATAATAGGAATGGCACAGAATTAGCCTGTACTTATATGTTTATTCTAACCAAAAGTATTCTCACTTAGATTAAGAAAGATAGGAAGTCTACTGTAGTACATTAATTGATATTACTGGTAACTGTTCTTCAAAATTGAAGGCTATTAGTAATTGATAGTATCTTCTACAAGCTAGATCACCTGATATCCAGCATAATTGTGTTAAATGACCGTCAAATATGGATGATAGCACAGTATTACGACACGTATAGTCACTGTATGAGCACTTAAAATAATTTATAGTTACCCCAAGTGAACAATTTGAGTAAATATTAGTTACGATGTTTTAGTCATATTATTTTTAAGGATATAATGAATTAATTATCATTTTCCGTACGAAACGTGACACCAAGAATTTTGGAAGAATGTTGGGAAAGTGTAACACATGTGAACCATGTTAAATAATTTAAATTATTTCTTTAAAAAAATATTTTTTCACAACCAAGTTGTCAATAATTGAGCATGAACAGCTACATCCAAGTGAGTCTATCGTACTGTGATGTAATTAATGTTTGAGGAAAGGCTAGCAAGATTTCAGAAACAATTTCACGCGATAATTGATAAGATGAAGATTTGTGATTTAGTCAGATCTTGGAATCTGCGTCCGACACATTTAATAGCTATCAGTCAATATTGTAAATATTATAATATGATGTAATTTTCTTTATTCAGTTAGAGATCTCTAATTTTAATGCATTTAGAAGATTAATTGAAGAAGCCCGAAGTCAACTATTCCTTATTTATCTTTTCAAGAAATAATTCATAACATACCAAGTATTTTCTTCAATTTCTACTTTATTTTTAAATAAATATTATATTATAAAACTGAATTCCTCTTTTAATGACTTCTTACGTTAAGGATCTAGTTATAAGTGAAGATTATTTGAATATTATTGTAGTTGTAAGTGATTATTTGCGTATCCTTGTGAGTCGAATGCAAAGACTAACCGAATTACGGGTAGGAGACGTCCACTACGTAGGTAGCCAGAAATTTAAAGTATCGAGAAGTTAATTCGAGCTAGCCTGGACCTCATGTGACTCGACCTGGAAGCGGGAACGGCGCAATATGTATAATTTTTCAGACTAATTCACATCAAAATATTAGTATGCTGTGAAACCTCCACGAGCTGCAATGAGAGATGCTATACATCAAAGAGGTCTTGGATGTCTTCCTGGAGAACTCTCTGCCAGACTGATTGAATGCGAGTCCACAAATCCCATACGTGTTCAACAGGTGACGTAACATATTTAGTCAAAGAGTAAGCTACGGAGGAACCGTAATAGCTGTGGTTTGAAGAAATCTTGAACATTCTTTTCAACATGTGATCGGGGGTTGTACTGCTGAAATGTAGCGTCAGGACAATGTAAAAGAAAGGTATAATTTCTGCCTTTACAACTTCCCTGATGTACTCGTTCCTCGTGAAATTACCCTCAATACGTAGCAGCCGAGCTGGTGAATGCTACCCGACGGCACTCCACATCATCACGCCTGGCGTTCGGCCAGTATGACTCTGGAGGATACTACTCACAACGATATCGTTTAATTCGTATACGAACGTCATTGTAGTCCAGTTTAAAGTAAGACTCCTCCGAAAAAGCCCTACATTTTGCCAAACCTCACGCCACTGCATACGCTGAAGAAACCATTGTAGCCTAAGATGTCGATGGTCCCGGATCAAGGAAATCCATTGCAAAATAGCGAGTGCAATCGGTCCTCTACGATACAGACTTCCTCGAATCTTGGAATAAGGCAATGTCACGCCTGTTACAATGCGCAACCGTCGTGCTAGCGTTTGTAAAGAAGCTTTACGATCCGTGATTGCCATGTGAACAAGAAATTTTTTATCCCATAGTGTCATTACAGTTCACGATCCACTGCTAGATTTCTGATGCGTCAAGTTCTCTTCGGTCTACTTCCTCCACACTCACATTAGGTACTGTTGTGGCAGTACGACCCATAAGGGAAGCAATGTCACGGTACGAAAATCCATCTTAACGTAGGCTGATCATTCAACCCTACTTAAAATATGATCTTCTTTATACTGGCCGAAACAGAACTCGAACTCCATCCTAGAGAGCATCGATCTCGTGGTAACAAATGGCAGACCACTGAAACGGTGGATGGAAAATATCAGAGTTGACATACGGGATGTAGATCTCAAGCTCGAAGACGTTTACGACAAATCTCTGTAGAATAGGTGTGGTCGAAGAGCGGACCCCATGAAACGGGGCAGAGGCTATGAAGGAACAAGAAGTTTAAAGTGAATCCTTCTAATATAACGAGACATCAGCAACCTTGGAAGAGATTTACAGGCTGCTGACTCCGATATACTAACTGCTTGCTTCGTCAATAGTCCTCTATTTATACATCTAATATGACAGTCCAGAAAGCATTGCTGGGCCCAAGAATACAAAACCACTCTGAAATTCTAATCCCTTGCTTGTTTGTCATATCCTGCTTTGAATTTACTGTACCTTTCACACGTGTTTCAACCTTCCTGTGGGCCGATGACCTTCGATGTTAGGCCACTTAAAACAACAAGCTGCAACCTTCCTTCGTGTTGTTGTAGTTTTCATTAAAATGAGTATAAAATGCTAATAAAAACATTAGAGTCATGAAGATGTTCCACCTGGAGTACTGCAAAATAGGACCTGGACAGACTGATGGTAGGTCTCCCGTATGTTCTTTAGACCAACACCCGCTCATTAAAGTTGAAAATAAAGGCTTCGTACAATACAGGTCTATATGATGCATACAGACAGACGAACATCGTAAAGTTGTCAGGGATTATCACTCGGATACAAAATAAAACAGCAAAGAATAAAACGTGACACAAATCAAATGCAATGCAAAATGCTACAGACATAAGGTCCGCAGGAAGACCAGGAACGTGATAGGTTGAATTGTGTAAAGATCTTCAGTGAGCAGGACTATTAATGAATGAGAAAAATGATTAAGGACGGACTGAAGTGGGGTTGGGGGAGTGCACTCTCTCATGGCAGTGCGTGGTTCTTTCATGCTCATTGCGTGAAGTAAAGTTTCCCATATTCATAGGTCGTGAAAAAAATTCAGATTTAAGGACATTTTTTGAGGTACAGTGGGGCGTGAAAGCATGGTGTGGAATCATGGGTGATCATCTCACCGGTCCCCATTTCTTTGAGGGCAATCTGACCAGCCAACGCTATCTGCGGTTTCTCCAAGATGAAATACCACCATTTTTGGAACACATGCCACTTCTTGACGGCTGCAGGATGTGATTTCAACATGATGGAGCTCCACCGCACGCGGCGTTGGTCGTCCGGAACCATCTCCATGCGACGTATCCTGATAAATGGATAGGAAGGGAAAGACCTGGCCCATGGCCCACCACATCACCCGATCTTACGCCCTTGGATTTTTTCTGTGGGGCCATGTAAAACAACTGGTGTATGTATAGGAGCCAGCCAGCCCTTGTCTCCTTAGTCAGCCAATGACCGAGGCATGTCGATCCGTTTCACTAGAGATGTTGTAACGGGCCAGATGGTCCTTACAACATCGCGCGAAGCTCTACATCGACCACGGAAGTCTTCAGTTCGAGTAGGTGCTGCGTTAAACGACGTGGATAACTGAAATCCTGGCACATGTTTCCTAGCCTCTAACAACCCAGCTCCATACCAATGGCCCTTTCGAGGGCCAAATAAGCAAGTCAGTCTGTGAAAAATACCGGTATTATCATACAACCTTGCCACATCCCTCGCAACTTGCTTAAAAAGAATATCTGCATGGGACTTGAACCTTTTACCTCTGGTCACCTGGAATTAACTGGTACTCACATTTGGTGTAGGATAAATGAAACTCTAAGTTGACATAACTCACAATTTGAACTGATTGACGAGAAACCGAATTCAGGTTCTTCTGGGTGAATCGAGAACTCGTTCATCGTTTCGGCTTGGCAGCCTCTAACTTAAAAGAAGGGGCCTAATATATTTTTCGAAATCGTCATGATACTCAATTCTTTAATAAATTCAGGCCACGAAGCACATAATTCATGAATTTCAATTCTTAGACTTTGCAAGGAATCCTTTGGTAATGTACCAGGAAAAGTTTTGGGGTAAAGGGCATGAGTAGGACCTCAGGGAGTGGAACTTGGTTTTGGAGCCGATACAGAGTAGGATAGACTCGCAGAGCGAATAATAGATGGTTAAAATTTTTTTTTCAAAACAATTTATTAATTCTCCACCCTGCAATATGATTATTGGACTCAAATCTGGCATTAAAAGTTTGAACGTAATCTTCCTGAATAAATATCACTGATTCCAAAGTCTTTCATATGTGAGAATATGAGGTATTGAATTTCCACCTAAAGTCTTTCTAAACCTAAGCACACACTTGTAATTGTAAGTTGATATGAGAAATTAAATTTCTGTTAAAAGTTTTCAGTTTTCAGTTTGTAAACCTTGATATATAGCACACTTGAAAAGCCTAAAGTCTTTCTGTGAGATATAAAAATGAAATTTGAAATTAAATTAATCACTTCTGAGAAATTATGAGAACTCTGAAATATTTGTTCACACGCGGCACTGAAGTTTCCACTGTTCAAAATTAATGAAAACATTTTAGTCAGTTTGTTACTACTCACTTACGGGAAGAAATGTTGCTACAAAATGTCGAAGGATGGACATCTGGAATGTTCCGTGGAGAATCAGGATCGGCGATGTTTCCTTAACACACCATGTTGACGTTCCCGATGAGGTGATGACGGCTGGAACTGGATCATGTAGAATTGCAGCTTGTTAGGGTGATTTTTCGCACACGAAAAATTCACTTAGTGCGAGTAGTTATCACTGACACTGTCATTTACTGTTGAACACTATTTATGGCGTAATTGAATTTCAAGACGTTAAATAAAGAATCACAGTCCTTCCTGTATGAAATACTATTTAAAGTCGTTACTGAAACGTTCATAATTACACAGTTCACACTTGAAAAGGCAAATCATAGTCGATAATCACAGTCTTTGAACACAGTCATTAAGTCACTAAGGATTATTTTCTGCTTATCTTGTTATTAAAACGTCATATTACCTCAGAAAAAGTTCTTAGTTTTCACTCAAATTACTACTGTAAGTCGTATACTGATGTGGCGTGAATAAAGAAATACAGTTCAATACTCGAAAAGAAATGAGTTCTGGTGATTCTACACATTAGTTTCTGTAGAAGTTCAATATCATTTGAAGTAACCTAAGTCTACACGTAATGACATATTCTGTGAACGTTAAATAGTTGATATTTGCACTTCAATAAGTTCACTCGTATTATATTCTTAAATGTCTTTAGGATTAGACTTTAGTCGCGACGCGATGTACTAAACACAGTGCGACGTCTTTTATAATTCTGTCGGCGATATAACTTCGTGTTCCGGAAATGCGACGGCAAGTACTTTCACCGTGACTGCGCGAACATACTGTACGCGGGCCGGTCTCTCCTCTGTCTCACTCACACACAGCTGTATACTCGTCCTTGTACTGGCCTGCTTGCTGGCTGGCCTTGACATATATAGATACCAGCGCTGGGAGGGGTATCATCTCTTGGCCATGTGACCGTGAGTGCGTAATATCTTTTAGACTTTAAATTATTATAACTCAACAACCATGGGATGAATTAATTCGAAATTCACAGGGATTAACTTTTATGACGTCCGCTACGATTCAGCGTTTGTCCCGTTGAAATTGGTTAAGGCGTTGAAAAGCTGACAAAAGAAAATTCTTTTCGAGAAATATCTCTAGGGGAGGTGAGCTTCGAGCGACAGGTGACGTCACTTGACTCCGCCTAGTGCACTCGTGGGGTCTGGCACATACTGGAACATTCTTTACATAGATGTTCGTACGTCGGTCGGATCTTTTATGCTGGAATAACGTTTCTTTCGATTAATATGGACCAGGACCTAGGCTTTCCTGGTACATCTTCCCCTTGGTTGGACGAAAAGAAAATACGCAGGATTTTCTTTTCCAGGCTTTACTCTTCCTGTGGTACATATTGTTTTAAATTGGCTGAGTTATAAATACCCTCGAAAGTGCCGTCCAATTTTACAATTTCATAAGCCCCGTTTCTCAATACAGTGCGGACACGGTAAGGACCTACGAATAGTGGACAGAACTTAGCGTAAATCCTTCTCTCAGGGTTGGAAGTAGCTGGTCTCCGTATTAAAATAAGGTCTCCAGGATTCAATGATCTTCTGAACTTCCTATTACGCTGGCGTCGTTCTCTGAGGGCGGCTGCATGTCTTAACCTGGTCAGTGCGTCGTTGATCTTAACTTGTTGCGGCACAATAGCATTTGGTAGAGCTGGTAAAATTCTGTCCCAAGGTCGCTCTGGTTTTGACCCATGATGTAGGCTGAGAGGAATGTCATTAGTAGATTCATGCACAATAGAGTTTATAATTGTTTGCATTACTGGCAAGACCTCGATCCACTTCCAGTGATGTTCACTACAATAAATTCGACAGAATTTGGCGAGTTCTCTCATTATTCTTTCAGCAGAGTTAGCTTCCGGATGCCTAATAGAATTCATGATATGTCGAATGTTGAGTTCTTCCAAAGCCTTTTGGAATTCTACGGAAGTGAATTGCGTTCCGTGATCCGTCAGTAGGTATTCAGGCTTTCCCATCTCAGGGATGATGTTCTTTTTCAGCCTCCTTAAGATGTTACCGGCGTTAGCTTTCTGGATAGGCAATAGCATAGTATATTTGGAAAAGACATCCACAACTACAATGACATGTATGTTCCCCCTGGTCGCCTTTGGCAAAGGGCCGTACAGATCGATTGCCATTATTTCCCCGGGCTTTTCCGGGATCAGCGGTTTGGGAAATTCCTTGAGGAGATAATTATTCGACTTGATCCGCTGGCATAAATCACAGGACCGCAAAATTCTCCTAATGTCTCGCCTAAGATATTCCCATGTAAACCTTTCCTTAATAAGGTTGAGAACTTTATCCGTACCAGCATGACCTGAAATTGAGTGACAATGCCATATGATAGCCTTCCTGATTTTAACAGGTGTATAAATCCTGCATTGCGTCTTGGCTAAGTCAATGTATTTCATAAGAATCCCATCCCGTAAATAGAAGTTTGAAGAAAGTCGTTGGAGACGTGGGAATTCATCATCATCGGCGGGAATCGAACCTGATAAGAATCGAATTAATTCCCTACAATTGGCGTCTCTTCGTTGCATCTGGGCAAGGAAACGAAGTTTGTGAAGACATTCTTCGTCATCATCAGTCATGATGTTAACCTCGTGAACTTCAATAACTTCAGCAGGGTTGCGGCTGAGGGCATCTGCTAATGCATTCTTCCGGCCAGGCCTATGTATTACTGTGAGGTCAAACTGTTGAATAAAAAGAGCCCATCGGGAAACTCTCTCATTCGTCATGTCAGATGACAGTATGAATGTCAGAGCTTTATGGTCTGTGTAAATCGTAATGGGATAGCCGTAGATGATTTTCTTCCAATACTGGAGAGAAAAAACAACAGCCAGAGCTTCGAGTTCAGTTATGGTATAAGACTTTTCGTGAGGTCGTAGTTTTCTACTTAGAAACGAGATGAAAAGTCTGTAATCGGGATCTTCAGGTCTCGCTTGATACAGCACTGCGCCTATTCCTACAGAGCTGGCATCACACTCTATGAAGAATGGAAGAGAAAAATCCGGATAAACTAGTTTAACAGAGTTTTTCAACATGTCCTTGGTGGCAAGGAAAGCTCGTTCACATTCTTCGGTCCACTTCCATCTATTATTCTTAAGTAGTAGTTGCTGAAGAGGAGCTACCTTCTCAGTGTAATCTGGACAGTGTTGAGAAAAGAACTGACAAAGTCCTAGAAACTGTCTCACGTTTCTAATGCGCTGAGGTCTAGGAAAGTCAATGATACTCTTAATCTTGGCAGGGTTGGGTTGAATTCCATCACCACTAATTACATGTCCTAAGAATAATACTGATGTTTGGAAAAGTTGACTTTTCTGGGCATTTATCTTGAAATTCTTCTTCTCCAATTCCTGCAGGACCAGATTGACATCTCTCACGTGCTCTTCGAAAGTTCTCGAGGCAATCAAAATGTCGTCAACATAAATCGTAGTTATGTCCTTTACATCATCTGATAAGTGTTTTTCCAAGGCTCTGATCAGAACAGCTCCCGAGTTTTTAACACCAAAGGGCATTTTGTTGAAAACATAGGTCCTATTTTCAAATAAGAAGCCTGTGAATAGCCTACTTTCAGCATCCAATTTTATGTGATAATATGAAGAAGTTCCGTCAAGGCAACTAAAGAAATTCATGCCGTGGAATCTTCTGATGATATCCCTAAGTAGTGGAGGACGGTCATATTCTAAGGTCAGTCGGTCATTTAGGACCCTCGCGTCGAGGCAAATTCTGATACTGCCGTTAGGCTTACGCACTATGGCCAATGGATTCAAGTACTTAGTTACGCAAGGCGAAATTATCCCATCATCTGTCATTTTATGAATTAAGTTACGAACTTCTTCTCGATATTTCTCGGGGACGGGATATGGTTTCTTCTGATAAGGGGACAAGTCATTTACATCAAGATGATATTCATAGCCAGCTATCTCCCCAGGCTTGTCATCGAATACACATGCAAATTTTTGTAGAACGTCATTTTTAGCCTCCTCCAATTTTAATTTAATTTCCGGGTCTTCAACCACACTGGCTATTGACATTATATAGTCCGGACCTATGATGGAGTTCTCATTGAATAGGGACTCTGCATCGTCCTCACTTTGGTCACCCTTTCTACTTTCTGCTACGGCTGGCGCAACCTCGCTTACAGCGGGCTTAATAATGTCACCACCGGCTTCTTCGAAACGGGTTTCCTTCTCTTGAACTTCCAGGTCACTTCGTCCTACCAGCTGTAGTCCTACGGAATTATTCCTTAATCTTACGAGGTTGGCATCATAGTCAATGGTTCCTTTGTATTTGATCATAAAATCTGATCCAAGTAGTAAGTTGAAGTCAAGACGTGATACTACCAAAAATATGTGTTCGAATGTCTGACTGTTAATTTCAAACTCTAAAAATGCCTGGGATTTACATTTAACAATTTTATCAGGAACTATCCCTCTTAATTTAATCTGAGCTGCAGGCAATAACAAAACATTGTTCTGATTTTTAAGTGAGTCTACAAGCCTATCAGAAATTAAAGAAGCTTGCGCTCCAGAATCGATGAGCGTAATCACCTGTAGGTTGCCTGTGCGTACTGTTATGACAGGTAATGAACGTGTAATAATTGGCCTTAGTGTTTGTGCGTCTTCGAATAGTAATTCGGAATCGTCAATATGCCAGTAATTGATAACAGCAGTACAATAATTTGAAATCTCGTCCTCATCGTGTTCTGCAGTTAATCTCCCTATTGCGAGATCGGCGTTTTTATAGCGCCTGTTGATTCAGGATCAGGTGATCTTTGTTCTCTTGGTCCGAATTGACGTTGGTATTCCAGGGATGTAGCTCCAAGCTCATCAGGATTACGATTTCTCTCCCTGATGTATTCCCGTGTATCCTTCCATCTACTTTCAAGTTCTCGTCGTCTGGACTCACGATTTTCTTCAGGAGTGCTTTCGCGCTGTCTCCATAAATTCCTAGGTTGGTAAGGGTGTCTATCCTGATTCCTCTGACGTCTAAAATTCCGGAATCTGGTTGGGTTGGTAGGGCTTAATCTGCCTTCTTCACGTGTCCTGGGTTCCTCTCTCTCCGGCGGTTTTATTTCCGCAGAGTTCGTATTTATTTCTCGACTCCTGTTAGTTTTCGGACTAGATTGGGTATTAGCCGTATCTAACCTACGCAAAGTAGCGTCAAAATGCTCCAATGTTTTAATGTTGGCAGCGACTAGTATCTCTTGAACATGAGGCGGATATTGAAGTGTCAGGATCTGAATAAGTTCGATATCTGGCAAAGGTGGATCTAAAAACTGTAGCTTCTTTAATTGCATTAGGCAATAATCGGAATATTGGGAAGTATTGACTGAAGTATTGTATTTACTAGAGTAGAGTTGCATCTTGACAAGGTGCTGTCTTTCTGAATCCCAAAAGCGTTTAAGAAGTGCCTTTTTAAAGTCGTCATAGTTTTTAAAGTTGCTCTTAAAAGGTATGAACCATGATAAGGCTCGTCCTTCTAGAAGTTTGGATACTACTCTAAGTTTCCTATCGTCATCTACCCTATTCTCTTCCAGGTAATCGTCTACATTTAACAAAAATTCTCGAGCAGTATACTCGTCACGTCCTGAAAATTTGACTGGTTTGTCATCTGGTATTTTAATAAGGGTTGTTGTGCTGTGTACTTCCCTCGACGAACCAGGAATTGTGACGTCAGTTGTATGTTCTTTGAGTTTAATTTGATTCATTTCTTCAGACAAATTTTTAAGTTTAGAATTAATTGAGGTGTCTAAATTTGTTATTTCATTTCTCAAGTCAGTTTTAATGACTTGTACGTCTTTACAGAAAGCAGCTATCTGGGTATGCGTGCTGTCTAGCTGTCCTGTAATACGCTTGTCGAGTTCTCCTTGCGTGCTCTTAATTAATCCTATCTCGCTTCGTAATTTACCCACATCGTTCTTTAATGCATCTCGCAAGGTTTCCTGCACCTGAGCTAGCTTTACTTGAGTTTGTGAGATGTTACCATGAGATTCTTGAAATTCAGTCCGTAAATCTTTGAGTTAGGTGGAAAATGCTTGAACGGAAGGAAGAACATTTCTAAGATCTTTGTCTAAAGACTTGACGACCTCTGTCTTTATTTCTTCCTTAATAGACTCTAAGTTTTCAACAAACTGATCCCGCATGTTTTTCAATGTGGCTTCGACTTGTGCACTAGAATCAGTAAGTTTCTTTTCGAGGCGAGTTCCAGCTTCACGGAATCGTTGCTCGATAAGGGCACTAGATTCAGTGAGCCTTTGATTAATGACTTTATCCGCTTCAGCAAACTTAGTGTCCAAGGTCCTGTCAATTTTAGAAGTTAAGTCTTCAACCTTACTATTTGACTCAGTTAACTGCGCCTGAAGTTGAGTATTTTGAGTCTGCATTTGTTGTTGAAGTTGAGTATTTTGAGTCTGCATTTGTTGTTGAAGTTGAGCCTGTAATTGGGAATTAGACTCTACCATCTGCGCCTGTACTTGAGAATTAGAGTCAACTATTTGTGACTGTAGTGTGGTTATTTGTGTGTTTATTTGAGCCTGCAATTGGGAATTAGACTCTACCATTTGCGTATTAATTCGATCTATTTGCGTGTTCATTTGTTGTTGAAGTTGAGTATTTTGAGCCTGCAACTGGTTATTAGACCTATCAATCTTGGCATTCTGATCGTTAATGCTAAGCCTGAGAGCTTCGATTGCTGCAAGTAAGTTATCCATGTTTCCGGAATATTCGAATAAGTCAAATACAACAAGTTCTTCGTGTTCGTAATAGTTGCAGTCGGATCCTGTGCTCACAATACAATTTATTATGACTTGAATCGAACCCTGAATGTTGCGATTATTATTGGCGCATCATCTATTATTATGGCACGGCTCCAAATCGAGCCCTTGAAGTTGCGGCGCCATCTATTATTATACTATCCTCTCTGTACCAGGAAAAGTTTTTGGGTAAAGGGCATGAGTAGGACCTCAGGGAGTGGAACTTGGTTTTGGAGCCGATACAGAGCAGGATAGACTCGCAGAGCGAATAATAGATGGTTAATTTTTTTTTCAAAACAATTTATTAATTCTTCACCCTGCAATATGATTATTGGACTCAAATCTGGCATTAAAAGTTTGAACGTAATCTTCCTGAATAAATATCACTGATTCCAAAGTCTTTCATATGTGAGAATATGAGGTATTGAATTTCCACCTAAAGTCTTTCTAAACCTAAGCACACACTTGTAATTGTAAGTTGATATGAGAAATTAAATTTCTGTTAAAAGTTTTCAGTTTTCAGTTTGTAAACCTTGATATATAGCACACTTGAAAAGCCTAAAGTCTTTCTGTGAGATATAAAAATGAAATTTGAAATTAAATTAATCACTTCTGAGAAATTATGAGAACTCTGAAATATTTGTTCACACGCGGCACTGAAGTTTCCACTGTTCAAAATTAATGAAAACATTTTAGTCAGTTTGTTACTACTCACTTACGGGAAGAAATGTTGCTACAAAATGTCGAAGGATGGACATCTGGAATGTTCCGTGGAGAATCAGGATCGGCGATGTTTCCTTAACACACCATGTTGACGTTCCCGATGAGGTGATGACGGCTGGAACTGGATCATGTAGAATTGCAGCTTGTTAGGGTGATTTTTCGCACACGAAAAATTCACTTAGTGCGAGTAGTTATCACTGACACTGTCATTTACTGTTGAACACTATTTATGGCGTAATTGAATTTCAAGACGTTAAATAAAGAATCACAGTCCTTCCTGTATGAAATACTATTTAAAGTCGTTACTGAAACGTTCATAATTACACAGTTCACACTTGAAAAGGCAAATCATAGTCGATAATCACAGTCTTTGAACACAGTCATTAAGTCACTAAGGATTATTTTCTGCTTATCTTGTTATTATAACGTCATATTACCTCAGAAAAAGTTCTTAGTTTTCACTCAAATTACTACTGTAAGTCGTATACTGATGTGGCGTGAATAAAGAAATACAGTTCAATACTCGAAAAGAAATGAGTTCTGGTGATTCTACACATTAGTTTCTGTAGAAGTTCAATATCATTTGAAGTAACCTAAGTCTACACGTAATGACATATTCTGTGAACGTTAAATAGTTGATATTTGCACTTCAATAAGTTCACTCGTATTATATTCTTAAATGTCTTTAGGATTAGACTGTAGTCGCGACGCGATGTACTAAACACAGTGCGACGTCTTTTATAATTCTGTCGGCGATATAACTTCGTGTTCCGGAAATGCGACGGCAAGTACTTTCACCGTGACTGCGCGAACATACTGTACGCGGGCCGGTCTCTCCTCTGTCTCACTCACACACAGCTGTATACTCGTCCTTGTACTGGCCTGCTTGCTGGCTGGCCTTGACATATATAGATACCAGCGCTGGGAGGGGTAGCATCTCTTGGCCATGTGACCGTGAGTGCGTAATATCTTTTAGACTTTAAATTATTATAACTCAACAACCATGGGATGAATTAATTCGAAATTCACAGGGATTAACTTTTATGACGTCCGCTACGATTCAGCGTTTGTCCCGTTGAAATTGGTTAAGGCGTTGAAAAGCTGACAAAAGAAAATTCTTTTCGAGAAATATCTCTAGGGGAGGTGAGATTCGAGCGACAGGTGACGTCACTTGACTCCGCCTAGTGCACTCGTGGGGTCTGGCACATACTGGAACATTCTTTACATAGATGTTCGTACGTCGGTCGGATCTTTTATGCTGGAATAACGTTTCTTTCGATTAATATGGACCAGGACCTAGGCTTTCCTGGTACAGTAAGGAACTATAAAAGTTAGCTAGTGCTTGAAATTTACGCCAATCTAGACAAGTTCTTTGCTGTTGATGAGGTGGGAAAAGGCTAGGACTGGGAAGAAATTGACCGTGGCGTTAATTAAGGTACCGTACAACCACATTCACATAGTGTGAAAGTGGAAAGCAACAGAAAATCATCTTCGGGGTTGCTGATAGTGGGATTCGAACCCAATATCTCCTGAATGCAAGCAAACAGTTACAAGGCTCAAACCAACCAGCCATCTCACTCGGTTGAAGTATTAAAACGATACCTAATAATGAAGATAAAGTTATTTTCGTCTTCTTCTTCTTCTTCTTAATCTGTTTACCCTCCAGGGTCGGCTTTTCCCTTGGACTCAGCGAGGGATCCCACCCCTACCGCCTCAAGGGCAGTGTTCTTGAGCTTCAGACTCTGGGTCAGGGGATACAACTGGGGAGGAAGACCAGGCGGCCTCACCTGCTATGCTGAACAGGGGCCTTGCGGGGAGATGGGAAGATTGGAAGGGATAGACAAGGAAGGGGGAAGGAAGCGGCCGTGGCCTTAAGTTAGGTACCATCTCGGCGTTTGTCTGGAGGAGAAGTGGGAAACCACGGAAAACCACTTCCAGGATGGCTGAGGTGGGAATCGAACCCACCTCTACTCAGTTGACCTCGCGAGGTTGAGCGGACCCCGTTCCAGCCCTCGTACCACTTTTCAAATTTCGTGGCAGAGCCACCGGGCCTCCGGGAGTGGCAGCTAATCACACTAACCACTGCACCACGGAGGCGGACAAGTTATTTTCATACTTGCGAAATTTAGACAAATTATGATGGGTATTGCATGGTATTTTATTGTTAAGGTATTTTTCTCCGACTTTTTATCTATGGTCAGAAAATACGATAGTCTATGGTACCTGGAGAGTGAAACCTTTCAATATAACAACAATCAAGAATTTGAATTACGCCGTCTAAAGAGCTAAAGTGTGAGACAAAATACATACAATTGTAAAACTAAATGAACTGATAATCACGTAGTACAGTACATTACACCAAAGCAAGTAACAACGAAAACAGAATTAATCAAATATCCATTAAAATTATCGCCAAGGAGGAGGAAATTCGAGCACAAAACGTTGTCGCAATAAAATATCCAAGATGTCTGAGAATCGACTGTGATAAAAGCTTTTATACCCAAATGAGCTATTTCCGGTGTGTTATGGCCCTTTAAATCGTAAATAAATTTTACTGGAATGTTACAGTCAGACATATGATAGACTGAACCCTCAGGCTGCACGTTGATACGAGGTGCTCGGTAACGATTGTTGGAGTACGTGCCAGAGAGCACGTCACCGCAGCCTGGCCGACCTGGAGCTGCACTGCTGGTAGCATAGCTGCTCCTATTACAAGCGAAAGACCATCAGTTATACCTCGCTAACAAGGGGCAGATCGAAGGTTCCAGGTCTGCTTCAGTTACCGTGTTCAGTGCTTTGCTCGTGCCTGACTGGTTAGCAGGCTGGTCTTTGGTCCGAGGGTTCCTGGGCTCGATTCCTACCCGGGTCGGGAGTTTCATTGGTTAATTCCTCTGGCTCGGGAACTGGCTGTTTATGCCATCTTCAACATTAGATTTTCATCCTAGGCAAGGCCCCATGCACACAGACACGAACATCACTTATGGGCGTCAAATGGTAAAACATTCACTAGGCATCTCCTGGGACCATATGCTATTATATTATACCGAATTCCGAACAATGCGTTGTTGCCGCTTTTCGTTGAGCGCTCTTGTTGATCATCCGGTTATTAATGAGAAATCTACGAAAGTTACGATGGACTATATTCAGCAGTTGTTGGGAACAGCGCTACACGTTTCTCAATGACCCTGAAATATTGCAACGCTGGTTCAGCTTTGAGTAGATATGCAGACATCAATATCCCTTTCAGACCTGAAAGAAAACTGGAGGTGTGAATTTTTGTTTGTACGTCAAGAACTGACTAAAATGCTCCTCAATACACATATTAATAGTTTATTTTACAAAATAAAAACTAACATCCGAAAAACAGGACCCACACAATTGTGCGTATCAAAATTCAAAACCTCGTTGTATCACGTACGATGGTGTAGCTTCAAAATTTACGTTCACTAACCAATGTACACACTTCATTGAATATATTCCGGTATTCAGTAAAGCTTCTAGATTAATATAAACGCAGTAAATAAATACTTACTTTCGGCATTACTGCTTCCTGCCATCTCGCCGATCAACTGTGCTTTTTAAACTCTTCTTCCTTCGCCCTGGCGGTCAAGCGCATACTAAAATCAATTGAAATACACGCCACGTGTCCTGCACAATCACTGCAGTCCGGTGTAGCGCCGAAAAAACATCAAATACGGTCAGGGATAACTAAAATACGAACCCGCACAATTGTGCGTACTCGGTCTGAAAGGGGTATGCTGCTGCTTCATTGCTGTTCGGGAAGGAGACAAATGACCGCAGCCTATTGGTGCGGTTCGGCTACTCCGCTACACTTGTCACTTACTGTCACCAAAGTCCTGCCGGACGTTAACGAGCATAGTGCGCCTATAATATCTGCAGTGTTATTGTAATGCTGTATGTGGGACCCACCGCCTAGAGATAACGATCCTTCCTCTTACCGGAAGTCACAAGTTTGATTCCCAGGCAGACCAGGGATTTTCTACCTGGCTCTGAGGGATAGTTCGAGGTCCCCTCGGTCCACATGAGAACAATAGAGGAGCTGCCTGATTATGAGATAGCTGTCCAGTCTGGAATAGCAATCTGCAGACCTTGGGGCTGAGCAGTGGCTTCGTCGTGTCTGTAGTGCTAAGGGGTTTGTTTTTGTTATTGTAAAATCAAGAATTCAGACGGGAGCATTATCCGTAGCCTAGAAAGAAGCTTGAAGTTTCATTTCAAACGTTCTGGGATAATCATGCTCTCTCGAGGGAAAAACTATAATATCCCTACTTGAAAATTCTTTTTGTCTCACTGTTCTGCCACACCTAGTGGTCTTAATATTTTATTCCTCTTGTTATTCTATTCTCTGATATCGATATCATATGTCTGTTATTTGAATATGGTAACTGTTCTCTGATTTGACATCTACTTCCACCCGGTTATGACAGATGGCGCCTTATGCCATTATGAATTTCTAAAGCATTTCTTTCTATTCTAACATTGCTTTGTATGAGAAAAGAATGGAAGCCTTGGTTAAAAAGATGGGGAGGCAGAGCTATGAAATGTGTTTCGTATCATTTAAATGGTACTTCAAAAATATTTATATTTTTCCATACGTGGCTCTCTGCTTTGAGTCAACGTACAGGATCTGTTAATATGCGTGGATTCTTATTCCTGTTATTTAATTTTTTAACTACTTCCCTTGGCTTGTCACAGCTCTACTAGGCTAGTGTTCCTTGTGATCCCGGCTATGTTCTTTGTTCTTCATTTTTATTGTGGCGGAGTCATTTCCACTTTTCCCTTTAATTTATAAATTACTTGATATATATATTTGTAACTACATAGGGACAAAAAAGGTAAACACTGACCTGTTGATAGAGGTGTGTGTGATGATGTTTGATTATGAAGATTTTTCATTTGAGACCGGTTTCTTTCTCTCCTACTGCGACGTCTTACTTGACCTCATATTGTGATGTGTGTTTAATTTCTTTTGCAAGTTGTTTTACGTCGCGCTGACACAGGTCTTATGGCGACGATGGGACAGGAAAGGGCTAGGAGTGGGAAGGAAGCGGCCGTGGCCTTAATTAAGGTGCCTGGTGTGAAAATGGGAAACTACGGAAAACCATCTTCAGGGCTGCCGACAGTGGGGTTCGAACCTACTGTCTCCCGAATACTGGACACAGGCCGCAGATGTGTGTTTAAAACGCTAATTCCGAACAATTCGTGTTCACTACAGGGTTGATGAATATTTTCCATAGCGTATTTGTGTTTGATTATTGTAATGACTAGGTGAGCCTTGCTCTGTATTGCGGCCATCCTGATTGTTTGATCTGGACCCTCAGATCGAGCTCATGAGCCTTTGACTCACTTTTCTCATGCTACTGCGGTTTTTATTGCGGTGTGTCTTGATTCTACATTTTATGTTGCCTTGCGCATCTGGTCTCTACGTATGCATGTGTGGATGCGTTGTATGAATGTCTGGTCTGTGTTATTATTTTGGTACCTTATAGATTTACTTCAGTTTTACTGTTATGGTTGTTTATTTGATTGCCTTGTCTCAGCTCCTGGCTGTTTTAGCCGTTTTATTTTTATATTTCGGAGTCTTAATGTCTTACATATGATCTTTGACTTTCCTTCACTTCTGTAGCTATGGCAAGGCTTCCTTTTTCTTCCTCCCTAAAACCTCTTTGTGTTCTGTGATTATTCTTTTTGTCTGAAGTGCTTCTATTTCATTTTAGATTCTGAGAGAGGCTACTGTTTGGAGATTGTAGATGTCTTGGGAATTGAAGTTTGGTCTCGTTTTGTTCTGGAGCGGTGGCAATTACTTTTTTGGATTTAATTGCCGAGATATATATATTATTAATCATATGTTCTTTGATTTAGGTTCCACTTTCACGATAGGAATGTTTTGTGACAAATTCAGAGTACCATTGGTTGGTATTGTCTGAATCTATTAATATTATCCTTCCTATGTACCTATAAAATGAGATGAGAGAAGAAGTTGATGAGATTATTCCTGAAGTAGTAAAAGACTACTATGCCTTTTAAAAGAAAATAGCCTCCAAGCCTATGTATATGAGTAACATTTTTCCTTATGTATCCTTTTGTTTGTTATGTGCCCATATCATATCTGCTTCAGCCAATTTTATGATAATAAACCCTAATCTATTTTAACCTATTTCTGTCTTGGGTTCTTGCCTTTTATGCTTTATTCATTTGTATAAGAGGCCCAGGTTCAGTTCCTGGCCGTCTGTCGCCAGTTTCGACCAGTCCGCGATTAATGTCCTCGTTAGAAAGGGGTAGTGGGTGGATGTTGAAATTCATAATGGCATGAGGCGCCATCTATCATAACTGGGAGGAAGTAGATGTCAAGTCATAGAACAGTTACCATATTCAAATAACAGTCATATGATATCGATATCAGGGAATAGAATAACAAGACCATTTGAGGAATAAAATAGGTGTGGCACACTGTTTAGTCACTAGAAATGAATACTCCTCCATCCCTAACGTCTATTGTCTTTTAGTGGTCCCTTAATACCATATGTTCGGTCTTCAGCCCTAAGGCTGGTTGGATCGTCAACAGCTCTGCCATCAGCTGTCATAGATGGCCTAGCCATCACTGAAGAGGTATACTAGGTAAATGAGGAATGAGGTAGTTTCCCGTTGCTTTCCTCACCGAGCCAGAAGTAGCTATTACATATCAGTCTGCCAAACCCACTGAAATGCATGCAGTAACTGACCCTATGAGCAATGTTTTCACATCATTCATAGCAGGGTCTGGCTGCACAAGGAATCGCATTACTAGCATCGCTCATATCTCAGTCACTTTCATATTGCCAAAGCCAAAGGTAAGACAGGGACAGATCAATGAAAATAACAAAATTGCTCTAGCCCATACCAGAAGACATAGTGCACTGTAAACACTAGGTCCTGCCAGCAAAGGCATTTAACACCATATAACCTTGTATAATTATTCTTAGATGTACTCTCGGGACTACTTCCTACTGAAATCCGTCGGTATTATAAACTTCATTAGTTCCATTTCTCCCATTTACTCCATCTGTCAGTCAATAATAGGCCTAGATGTCGATCTCCGAACTGACTGATTGTTCATAAATGGTAAACCTGTGAGGAACTTTCCTCGCTTGTTAAAAATTCCAGGACAAATCCCATTATTGTATATAACCCTTCTCCTATTTCTAGTACAGCCTTTGAACATTTCGCATCCGGCATCATTGACGTCATCAAATATTCGAACAGGTTAATGTTTTTAATTTCTCAACTATACAACATTCAATCAAGCTTGATGAACGAACTGTGAATAAATAGTACTATACTTTTCCAGTCGCAAATGATTTACAGTTATCAAAACCACAGCTGTAAAATTGAAGCTACAAAATAATTCCCTTTATCGTAAAAAGGTATGTTGAGAATCAGTCCAGTCATATAAAGGTATTGAGGGTTATAGTCTTATTTAACTATTCAATCATTGACGGTTGGCAGCACTTACACAATTAAAATATCCAACATCCTTTAGCCAAACCCAAAATTCTCGGATTCCATATGGCTTTTTATTTGGCTCAATTTCATTGAAAGGGAGTGTTAAACGCCAACATTAAAGCTGTGATACGTTTCTTGACAGTCGAAGTGTATTTCCCATCTCCACCGCTAGAAGGTTGTAGGACTCCGACTTCACTGTTGTGTTTTCTATATTTTTTATTTTTTCGGTGTATGTCCACGCCGTGCTTATGTTGATTGTCATGGCTTTAGTAACCCATATGATTGATGTTTCATTTTATTAGTTGTGCTTCATCTTTTTGATGTGATTTTATTTTGGGTCGAGGCATAAATACCGTTTCCCTTTGAACATTTCGCATCCAGCAGCATTGATGTCATGAAGTATTTGAACAGGTTAATGGTTTTAATTTCTCAACTATACAACATTCAGTCAAGCTGGTTCAACGAACTCTGAATAAATAGTGCCATACTTGTCCTGCCTCAAATGATTTACGATTATTGATGCACCCTTTCTGGGGTTAGTTTCTCGCCGAGGTTCCATCGTGTGAGAGATCGTTGTGCGTGTTCGAATATATGTTATACATGGAGTCTTTATTTTTCGCTAGGGTTTTGACCTGGCATTTCGTCCGCTTCCTGGTTTTGTGCGAGAGGGAATTTTACGGCTCTCATATGTCAGAAATCTTCCTGTTGCCTGTCCCCTGATTGAGACAGTATTGGCTGCCTTTTAGGGGATATATCCAGGAGATTGGTACTTTCTATGACTGAGGAAGTGGTGAAAACATTGTAGCTGTGTTTGGTTATCACGGCGTACCATGTCAGGACTTTACCTACGGGGAGTGTCGAGCTTCGGGTCTCCTGAGGCGATCATTTCCTTTTGCCCGCGACAAAGTGTTCCGATTCCTTGATTGTAAGGGTCGTTGTTTGTTATGGATTGGGCTCTCTTCCGATCATCGTCCTGTGTGAATGTGATTCGGTATGAATGTTTTTGCACCTGGGAGAAATGTGTGAATTAACTATTCCTTATTTCCTTTATCGTACCCTTTTTATGTCTGTAATTTTGTTTTAACTCTTAGTTTAATTCTTTCTTGCGGGTTCACTGATGAACGCCATGATAATATTTGGATTCAATCGATTGACTGTTCGTTTATTTCTCTTGGGCCCATCATCGTATCATTTAATGACCATGTGACCGTTTTTACTCTTTCTTTTTCAGAAAAAATCAAAATGTAAAGTTTGTTACCTTCTTTAATTTTATTGTGACTTCAATATACGAAAGAATGCATTCAAATATATCAATACAGAACACAAAAATACGCATTTTATTACAGCTCTAGCTGAAGACAACACTCTTAGCTGGGTATTTTTCACATCCATGCGGTTTTCTCCGTATAATACAGAATACGTGCACTAAAAGACCACTCATCTTCTGTTTCATCGTTTATTTTATTCTATCTTTCATGGTACATAAATATCTTACATTCAAGGTCATTTCATAAAAATACATTCCTGTACACTACGTCTGATGTCTTGTTTTCTGGCACATGTACAAACACATTTTCTCTTTGTCCGACACTTGAGAGAGCAACGTAGAGCTGACCATATGTGAAACAGGAATCCTTCAAATTAAATCCGCAGTATTGGAACGTTTGGCCTTGATCCTAAATAACAGTCATACAAGCTAATCTCATTGTAAATTGTAATCATTTCAAACAAAGGGACAAATCATTTGAGATCAATAGAATTCTTGGTATAAAAACAGTTTTTTCTTTTCCTTTGCCGGTTAGGATTACTGCCTAGTGATATTGTCAAGAAACTATTTATCTTCTTTATATTTAAGAATTACAGAAAATACTCACAGATGTCCTCAAATAGTAATCTGATATGATTCTGAGATCACCATACTCCTGCGAGATAAATCAAAAATGGTATATAAAACCAAGGAGTACACAACACAGCCTTCTAGAGTACATTCTCACTCCGATCCTTCTACTACATTCTCACCCATTTTAAGACATTCAATGACGAGGTCAGCCACTTTCAAGCCCCACATCTTCCACACCATCACAGCTACAGACACGCAACCACGCAGTGTACGGTGGGAGAATCGAGGTTAATCCCACACACAATCACCAGTGGCCTGCGTTGGGTAGTTGTGGCTGCAAGGTGAAATATACTAACACATCCGTCTATTTTAATCGAAATCGACTTTCAAACTATTAGGTCGTGTTACACACATTTGGTACGTGTTGAAGAGCTGTTAAGTACAGAACTAAAATGGGCAACTGGACACCGTGTTCGGATGCCACTGGTATTCTGTACTTAACATCTCTTCAACATGTACCAAATGTGTGTAACACGACCTAATAGGTTGAAAGTCGATTTCGATTACAATGCGGTCGTAAAAATTCAATATTCATTACGTCTATTTTCCTTATATATAGTCGACAGTTTCAACCCCGATATTTCCCACACCACCACATCTAACGACACAGGACCACTACATTGCACGATGGGATATCCGAGGCTACTACCACACACAAACACCAGTGGTCTGCGGTATGTATTTATGACTCAGGTAAAATATACGAACACACACGTCTATTTTTATATATAGTCGGCCACATTCAACCCATACATCTCCTCACAACCATAGCTACTGACACACAACCACTACCGTATGTATGATGAGAGATTTGAGGCTACTACCACACACAAACACCAGCGGTCTGCGATGGGTATTTGTGGCTGGAAGGTGAAATATACCAACAAAAACGTCTATTTTTATATATAGTCGGTCACTTCCAACCCCCACATCTCCCACACCACCACAACTACTGACACGCAATGGCCATAGTGCAAGATGGAAGACTCCAGGCTACTACCACACACAAAAACAGTGGTCTGCCATCGATAGTTGTGGCTGCAAGGTGAAATATACGAACACACGCGTCTCTTTTTATATATATTCGGCCAATAGCTACCCCCATATCTCCCACACCACCACAGATACATACACACGGCCACTATATTGCACGGTGGGGAACTCCAGGCTACCAACCACACAAAAACACCAAGTGGTTTGCTGTAGGTATTCATGGTTCCAGCGTGAAATATACGAACATACGCGTATATTTTTATGGCCGGCAGTTTCAACATCCACATCTCCCACACCACCATAGCTGCTGACACGCAATAACCATAGAGCACGAAGGAAGACTCGAGGCTACTACCACGCACAGTCATCAGGGGTGTAAGATGGGTAGTTGTGGCTACAAGGTGAAATATACGAACACACACGGGCATTTATATATGTATAGTCGGCCACTTTCAACCACCATATCTACCACACCAGCACAGCTATACACACACAGAACCTCTATAGTACACAATGGGAGAATCATTGCTACTACCACACAGAAACACCAGTTGTCTGCGGTGGATAGTTGTGGTTGCAAGGTGAAATATACTAACACACACGTATATTTGTTTGTATAGTTGGCCACATTCAAACCCCCATACCTACCACGCCACCAAAGATACCGACACGCAACCAACATAGTGCAGGGTGGAAAAGTCGAGGCTACTACCACACACAAACACCAATGGTCTGCGGTGAGTAGTTTTGGCTGCAAGGTGAAATATACGGACACACACGTCTAATTTTACACATATACTAGCTGAAGAGATAAGTACTGCATCGATGCCCTTCAGATGTGGTGTTTGAGAAGGATGCTCTCCGTACCTTGGACGGAAAGAAGAACTAATACATCTATTATTCAAGAACTGAATATAAGGAGAATCGTCCAATTCTTCATATTGTAAGAAGGGATAGTGAAAATCCGGAGAAGTGGATCATGGAAGGCAGAGTTTTGGGCAGAAGACCACGAGAAAGGACATCGAGCAGGTGGATTGATCAAGTTCGGCGTACCACCGGTCTGACTCTTCAGCAGGCTTTAAGAGAAGCTGAACATCGTCAAAGTTGGCGCCGCTTAATCAAGAATATTATGTGAAGTCAAATGGGGCCACGACGCTTAGCAATGAGTTACATGACTCATGAGGATGACTAGCTGAAGATAACCCGCTTTGTTGGTTTTTTTGTACATCTCGGTTTTCTCTGTATAATACAGAAGACGTGCATTAAAAGACCACTCTTTTCCTGTTTCTTCTTTTACTTTTCTTCTTCGGGGTACATAAATATCTTATATTCTAAGTCACTTCATAAAACGGCTTTCTTATACACTACATTTCATTCTTCCTGTCTGGCACATGCACAGACAGATTTTCTGCTTGTCCGACACGGGAGAAAGTAACGTAGAGCTGACCGTGTATCAAACAGGAATCCTTCAAATTAAATCTAGAATTATGGAACGTTATAACCTGAGCCTTATTGATAGTCATACTATAAGCTAATCTCACTGGAAACTGTAATCGTTTGAAACAAAATGACAAATCATTTGAGATCAGTGGAATCCTTGGTATAAAAAACGGTTTTCCTTTTTCCTTGCCGATTAGACTTACTGCCGCAATGATATTATTAAGGGTCTGTTTCGGTAAGTATTGTACCGGATCACTAGATCACGGTCCAGATAGCATCAATTGATATAGTTGGAATATTCGATTATATCACTATGCAAAGCCCGTACTCCGTGCTTTAGGAGGGGATGACCTCGAAGTGCAAGCTGCTGTCCTTGCGATTACATGTGGTGGCTCCAACGGGAAGCAAGTTTTATTTCAAACTTACTCGTGACTCGTATAGATCCCGTAGATAGCGTTACCATGCGAAGCAGAGTAGGAGAAAGGAGATCGCGAGACAGTGAGAGAGAGGTTTGAATTTGTCACGTGAAGCGAGTAGTACCAACTACACGTAGCCAAATATGAGAACTTGAGGCCTGTCAGCAAGCAACACAGTTCTAAAAATTAGGGGAGCATGTCTTTGAACGTATGCTATGCTCCACAAAACAATATCTCACACCCAGGTATACTACCAACTAAATCATTCTTCTTTACCGTTGGAGTATACAAAAGAATATCTTTGGATTCACGTTCATTTTCAAAACACAAACGGAAATGTCCAAATAGGGGCGAAGACAAAGTGATAACAGCCCTCCAGGGTGGATTTATATCACAGTTGGAGAGCTTCAATACGGCGCATGTCCAGCAAGAACATTTATCATAGCTCGGTACCTATGTGGCAAACTCCGTAAAAGTCGACGGAGGTCACGTTGCGGTATCATATCCCATCCTTCAATAAGAGCCTGGTCGAGGTCTTGGAGAGTCTGTCGTGGAACAGGACCCCCACGAACACTTCTGTCAAGCCTATCATACACATGCTTGATGGGATTAAGTTCGGAACTCACTGCTAGCCATTCCATCTCTTGAATGTCCAGTTCTCGCTAGACAGCTCTGGTGATGCGCGCTACATGAGCCCTGGCATTGTCGTGCGTGGTACGAATTCAGGGCTAACACCATATGCAGCAACCAACACATACTGTAGCAGCATCTGTTCGATGTACCCCGCAGCGGTAAGATTACTGCGGACGGCGACAAGATCCGTACGGTCATCAATACTGATGCCACCCCACACATCATAGAACCTTGTCCGAATCGGTCACCTTCCTGGACAACATTTGGCATGTACTGCTCACCACGGCGTCTCCAACACGTTGACGTCCACCACGCTGTGTCAGGGGAAATCTGGACTCGTCTATGAACAACACAGGTCTCCATTGGCGAAGTTTCCAGTTGACGTGGGTACGGGAAAATAAAGGGCGAATTGCGCGATGTTGTTGCGTTAAACGGGGCACTCGAACAGGACGTCTGGATCGTAAGGACACTTATCTTAATGTGTTCCTTCCTGTCTGGTCAGACACCGTGACTTCAGTGACTCTCCTGAGGTCTTGTTGCAGTTCTCCGGTAGTTACTGAACGACACCGCAACGCACAGATGGTCAGATATCGGTCATCCTGTGGGGTTGTCATGCGTCCACGACCTTGTACAACCCTCCTTGTGAACTGGCCTGTCTCAATGAAGCGATTCCACAAACGTTGGATAACTGATGGAGTGACATTGGGATCCACAGCAACACAACGAAAAGTCAAAGTGACGGCCCTTGCGACTTGAACCTCATTAAGATGTCTCATGGGATGTGCTGGTTTACGTACAACGTGCTCAAATGACCGCAGTAGTCTGTGTACCTCACAACGACACACGATCGCACCGCTATTCACTTTGTTTTGAAAGGTCACCTGACAGTTTAATGCATGGCTATGCCTACAGATGGAGTATAACTTCGATTTGACATACCCTGAGTAGCTAAGGTTTGCAGGCATGTTGTACGACCATTGGAACCGCATCTACCAATTAAAGTTCAGATACCAGACGTTACCAAACATATTCCTCTAAGTTTTTTGAACTGTGTATTAGATCAAGTTATTTCCATTGGAGTGCCAGTTCCATCATTTTTGAACACTATAGATTTGATTTATGGGAGAACTATCTGCACCATTGCGGTGACAAGCAAACAAGTTAAATGTTTACTCACTCAAATTCAAACGGCCGTTTTAGGAGACGCCGCCGTTCTGTAGATAGGCCGAGGATGTAGCGACCCTAACGGGTTCGGGCAAATGCTATAAAGGGAAGTCAGCCGGGGGAGCAATAGGCTAGTGACTGCAAGACCGGTACGGAGTGCGATTAGCTCATATCGATTCATCGAGACAATGTGCATATAACGTAGTGCCTTAAACCAAGCAATTGCAAAGTTTTATTTAGGAAATAAACTAGCTCGCCCGAGCCTGTACTGTGAATAGATGATATCTGAACTAGACCAAGTCCGTCAATTTAGTGCGTTTCGCGGGAAGATAGCTGCCAAATAAACTTGTTGTGATCGGGTTTTCAAACACCTAATAGGCTCTACCCGTGATCGAACTCACATCGTTACTAGGAAATTACCTCAGCAATCTTGCCTAGGTCGCGGAATTAAGTGTATATACATAAAAGGCAGTGAAGAATAATATTTGATTGCAGCATGCAGTTTCCAGGACTTGCGGATGATACAAAGATGAAGAAGGCAACTATAATGGCGTTCTTATGAGTCGAGTGCCAGGCTTCAAGATCCAACGTCCACAGTTCTAGGATGTGGTAACTCCACAACGTAGCCCCGGATGGTATGCTGAGGCAATGTCAGAGGATATCAGATAAGATAAACTTCAATTTAAGCATGATTCATAGTTGTAAATTCGGCTCATTGCCTTTTCAATAAATAAATATTTCATTATGTAAGTGTCAGTGCCTTAATCATGTTTATTTCAAGTGTATATTAATTAATTGAACTCGGGCCTGACGGCACGCGCCAGCAATGTTGTGCTTATTAGGTTTGCTAAAGATGATTTGAGGGTAATGATAGCCTAATAGTGTTTACGTGTTTTGTATGGTTATTTCCTAAGCACCATTTTGGACGCTAGGGATGTATTGATGTCATAGTCTTAAGCCAGATTTGGAGGTCAGCTCACCTCTAGAGTTTCCAACGGGGAACTCGGAATCGAATACCAGATAGTTAATACCGTTAGGATGTGCATGATTTGCATGTAGCACGTTTTCCAGCTTGCCGCGAGACCAGAGAGATATTTCCACCGTTGTAAATGAACGAGGGTCTTTTAGAATCATATGCGACAGACTGACCGTGGCCGAGTGTGAGATTGGAACCCAGAGAGGTATATGCGAGGCCAGAAACAGCCCATATATATGTGTGTTTTTTGCCATAAGATATTATTGAAATTAGCCGCAGGGAGGTTAGATAAAAGTCCAAGAGAAAGCCAAGAATCTTACCTGTATATTCTAGATGCGAGGCGCGAGGAGTCCTAATGAGTGTGACCCATCCTCAAGAGGTATGCGAGGTAAGTGTAAAGTACAGGTTAACGTGAGCCCTGAATGCGGAATATTATGTGACAAAATTCTGTTTGTGTGTCAGTACGGAAGACAACAAGGCTTACTGTGCCGCTTTCTTTGTCAATGTGATGGTAGTTGATTCTCTTCCCTAAGCTAAATGGAGAAAGGTCTGTTAAGGAAAGCGGGTAGTTAGAGAACTTCTATGTCGGATGCTCGAGCCTCTATGAATGAATTGGAGTGTACACACGATCCCGGATAGGTGTTAAATAAGACATTAATTACTACACTGTTACCTAGTTTCATGCATTGGTTGCCCTCTTCGTTACACCCAGTCACGAGGCACGACACACTAATATAGTTACATGGTAAAAGGACGTTGCTACATGATTTCAAGGCGTCATGTTTTGTGGATGATATAACATTTTGCTAAGGGTCAGAATCGTGTGCAAAATGTGCTCACTGAACATTAGTACCATACAGTACGCCTGCAGGCGAATAGCACCCCTATAACCATGTGCACGTTAGTTGAGCTGCAGCAAACATTATTGGAAGGGGCTGCTGAATCACGCTGTATAGTCGATTAATTTCAACCCCAACATTTCCCACACCACCACAGATACCGTCACACAACTACTATAACGTAAGATGGAAAAATCGAGGCTACTACCACACACAATCACCATTAATCGACGGTGGGTGTATGTGGCTCCAAGATGAAATTTACGGACACAGACGTCTATTTTTATATATCGTCTTCAACTTTCAACCCCCACATCTCTCACACCAAGACAGCTACCGACACGCAACCACTGTAGTGCACGATGGGAGACATGGGGCTACTAAACCAGAGGTCTGTGATGGCTAGTTGTGGCTGCAATGTGACGTATACGAACACGCACGTCTATTTTTGTATGTAGTCGGCCAATTTCAACCCCCATATCTCCCGCACCACCACAGCTACCGACATATAACCACTATAATGTATGATGGTAACCTCGATGTTACTACCACACACAATCACCAGTGTTCTGAGATGGGTAGTTGTGGCTGCAAGGTGAAATATACGAAAAACCACATGTATTTTTATATATAGTCACCACTCTTAACCCTCATATCTGCCACACCACCACAGGTACATATAGCTGAGACGGGCTACGCGTATCCAGCGGCATTCAAAGAGTTCGGCAAACGTTTGATCTCCCTGGCCACTCACTTGCCTAGTAAGGGGTGATTTATGACGGCAGTGGGCTTTAAAACGGAAGTTCGCATTCCCCTTCGGAAACCCTCACAGCTCTGTTGCCAATGCACCTCTTGTTAAATAGACGTCAGTCTCTCTTTTCAGCTCAGACAATTCACACTTGCTTTGTTCACTGTTTGAAAGTTTTGGTTTATTTCTTTGCTTCGTTAATTAATATTTGTGAAGTGTGTTCTTTTTCACTTCGCTTCACGCAGTAATATGGAGGCCATGGGAATCACACCTGGAAATTATCACATCAGAAAATCCTGAATTAAATCTGCCAGTGCAGGCAAACGATCCTCAACCGAGCACCGGTAACAGTGATATTCGACCGAGTAGTACTGGTTCCGTGTCCGCGAGTGATACTCAGCCGAGCAGCAGTTGTTCCGCGCCCGCGAGTGATATTCAGCCGAGCAGCAGTGGTTCCCTGTCCGCGAGTGATACTCAGCCGGGTAGCAGTGGTTCCGTGCCCACGATTGATATTCAGCCGAGTAGCAGTGGTTCCGCGCCCGCGAGTGATACTCAGCCGGGTAGTAGTCGTTCCGCGGAGAAAAGAAAGGCGACTAAAACTTTTAGTAAGCAAAGTCAACGGCTGGTATGTAACGCATACGAATTCGTTATGAAGAACAACCTTCGCAAGGGTTATATTTCTGAGACAGCTAAAATGTTGAAACTTAACAGGAAAACTGTAAGTAAAATAGTAAAGAGGGGACCTACAACTCCGAAAAAGTGTGGTAATAATAGGGTTATCTTTAATAAAATTGATGATTTTTGCTGTGACTTGGTGAGACGCGAGGTATATGCATTCTTTACTAAAGGTCACCAATCGTACAGGAACTGTTAAAACATTTGAAAAATGTGTGTGGCTTTCCTTATGAAAAAACTACTCTACGACAGCTGTTCGAAAAACTTCCGTATTCTGAAGAAAAAACAGATTGTAATGGAATCTGCTAGAATAGTAGCTTGGCGATATAAATTCACAGACCGTCTCCGGAAATTGCGTTCCGAGGGATGCAGAGTTGTCTATCTAGATGAATCTTGGTACGATACTCATGACATTGTGAAGAAAGGGTGGGATGATGGAACTTGTAATTGCATACTGAAAGCACCAAAATCGCGAGGCAAGCGTATTATGGTATTGCATGCTGGAGGCAGTGAGGGGTGGGCTGAGAATTGTCTTTATTTATCGCCTAAAAACATTGGAGACTGCAAAGCTGATAGCCATGACGAAATGACAGCTCAAGTTTTCGAAAACTGGTTTAGGTCTCATCTTCTAGAGAACCTACCACGTGCCCGAAAATGTGTAATCGTGATGGACAACGCGAACTATCATTCGCGGCAGCTGATTAGGTTTCCTTCCATGAACACTAATATTAAGGACATTATTAAGTTTACGGAGTACAATAACATTCCCGTGCCAAAACCTGTACCCATCAAGACAGTTATGTTGCAGGAAATCAAATCAGACAATATCAGTAAAAGATGCTCTGCAGAGGAGATCGCAGCCTCACGTGGACACGAAGTTGTACGACTCCCTCCATATCACTGTATTTTAAACCCCATAGAAATGATCTGGTTTCAGCTGAAGACGTATGTTAGGAAAAATAATGTTACGCCAACTTTGAGTGCTAGTGTGTGTCAACTTCTTCGTGAAGGACCTGGAATGATCGGTCCTGAGAGGTGCTCTGCTTGTGTTCGAAGCACTATTAAGACAGAAGAGAAGTACATGAAACACGACACGGATAGCAACCAAGATAGATTTGTAATTCACCTAGCAGACAATGACGAGGACGACGAATGGAGGTAAGGTAAATACTGCATTTGTTTTAAAAGTAGCTAAGTTTGTTGGCTACTTTTTGTCCGAACTACATACTCCGATATTATTATTATTATTATTATTATTATTATTATTATTATTATTATTATTATTATTATTATTATTATTATTATTATTATTATTAATCTGCTTACCCTCCAAGGTTGGCTTTTCCCTCTGACTCAGAGGGATCCTACCTCTACCGCCTCAAGGGCAGTGTCCTGGAGCGTGAGACATTTGGTCGGGGGATACTACCAGGGAGAATTACCAGTACCTCGCCCAGGCGGTCTCACCTGCTATGCTGAACAGGGGCCTTGGTGGGGGATGGGAAGATTGGAAAGGATAGGGAAGGAAGTGGCCATGGCCTTAAGTTAGGTACCATCCCGGCATTTGCCTGGAGGAGAAGAGGGAAAACACGGAAAATCACTTCCAGGATGGCTGAAGTGGGAATCGAACCCACCTCTACTCAATTGACCTCCCGAGGCTGAGTGGACCCCGGGTCAGCCCTCGTACCACTTTTCAAATTTCGTGGCAGACCCGCGAATCGAACCCGGGCCTCCGGGGGGTGGCAGCTAATCACACTAACCACTACACCACAGAGGCGGACAATTATTATTATTATTATTATTATTATTATTATTATTATTATTATTATTATTATTATTATTATTATTATTATTATTATTATTATTATCACAGTCCCTAGTTCGTGATTTTACTTTTCCTTTGCCAGGCGAGTTGGCCGTGCGGTTAGGGGCGCGTAACTGTGAGCTTGCATCGGGGAGATAATGGGTTCAAGCTCCACTGTCGGCAGCTCTGAAGATGGTTCACCGTGGTTTCCCATTTTCACACCAGGCAAATGCTGGGGAAGTACCTTAATTTCCCACTCCTAGACCTTTCCTAGCCCATAGTCGCCATAACACCTATCTGTGTCGGTGCGACATAAAACAAATTGTAAAAAAATGTTGCACTTTTCATTTCTTTACTGAAAGCGAGACACTGATATTAGGAGCACAAAATTAATATTTTAATGGGCCTACCTTGGTATCAATTTAAGTTTAGTCTTTGTCGAGCTTATTTGCCAATGCGTTCTTCCTGTTTTTTCTTTCTTTCTTTTTTTCTTTCTTTCTTTCTTTCAACATCTGCGACCACCGCACGGGTTAAGCACGAAAAAAATTATTCTGCGATATTGGTTTGTGCTGTGGTTCATTATCAAGTTTTTATATTTATATTTTGACTTTAGAATAAATTAAATGTTAACATGTTTAAATAATCGACGAAAAATATGACAACTTTGCTTTTGACAGCGCTCACTTGCCTTTTAAACGACACGCGCTTCTTGTGTCCAGAGGAAAGGAGCCGACTGTCAACCCTCATTATCACTGGGGCGGGCAGACTGACAACCATCATTATTACCAGGGTGGGCCAAGTTTTGAGATCAGAAGATACCGCTTGAATATGCGTTGAGCGTCAGGACTATACACAGAACTATAATGCACGATGGGAAACTCGAGGCTACTACCACACACAATCACCATTGGTCTGCGATGGTTAGTTGTGGCTGCAAGTTGAAATATACGGACAAACCCGTCTATTTGTGTATGTAATTGGCCACTTTCAACCCCCATATCTACCACACCACCACAGATACCGACAGGCAGCCACAATGGTGCACGATGGGAAATTCGAGGCTGCTACCACACAACAACATCAGTAGTCTGCGCTGGGTATTTTTGGTGCAAGGTGAAATATGCAGACACACACGTCGATTTATATACATTGTATGTAGTTGGCCATTTTCAACCCCGATATTTCCCACACAACCACAGCTACCGACATGTAACCACCATAGTACCCACCATAGTGCACTATGGGAAACTCGAGGCTACTGCCACACACAAACACCAGTGGTCTGCCGTGGGTAGTTTTGGCTACAAGGTGAAACATATGGACACACACGTCTATTTATATATATATAGATTTATATTTATTGTCTATTACTAACAAAATGTAGTACATTATTTACAGGAAAAAATACGTGAATGTTTTTTATATTTGTTTTTCAACAATGCAAATTCTCTAATAGATGAGGAAAGAGAATATTTTTATTGATAAACCTTTTGTGTTCTTGTGGCCATTCGTATTATGTATCCGAGATGACCTCGGTCCACATCACCTCGGATATTCGGGATTTTTCTCTATACAAAGAGGTAGAAAGAATGATAATTTTCGCCCTGTGGAATATTGTCCATTGGAACATTAAACGTCTAAGAGTTCTAAAGTGGTATCTGTTCGGAGGTAGCCCCGCCTTGAGTCTGCTTGAGTCCGTATCGGGTGCCTCAATTAGCCGGTCCCTAATTACGCTAAGTGTAGACAAAGACACAGCTGGGGTTTACCATCCTAGTTAACTGAAAGGCCACATAATTACTAGTTTGAGAGTAAAATTTCTGAATGTGACAACGTAAATCTTGGCTTAGTGTTGGTGTATATATCCATCAAGTTTTCTAAGCGAGGCTAGTTAACCGTGTGTGTGTGGTCTGATATCACAAATTTGTGAGATTTGTGTCAGTCTTGAGCAGATAAAGTTTGTAGGAAATGTTCATTAAATAATATTTATGAATGTGTCAGGTACGCAATATTTAACGATGTAAAAAGCATTCGGTGGTTGTCCGACAAAATTTATGAAAATTCAGAAGTAGGTCACCCAATAGTGTTCTGATATTTTCTGTCACCAAGTGTAAAAGTAAACGTTTAGTCGATACGCAGGTAGCTTAAATGGTGTCAAATGGTGCACACGATAGGAGTGGCTATACGATTATTATTATTATTATTATTATTATTATTATTATTATTATTATTATTATTATTATTATTATTATTATTATTATTATCGATTACATTATTTCATTAACTTGAACATAACAGGTAATGGATCCCAGTTGCAATGTCTACGACAATTATTGCGTATATATTTACGGTTCGATTTTAGGAAAGTTCATTCCAGTGAGGCTCAACTTTCTGGATTGCGAAAAGACGTAGCTGATATTTGAGATTAAAGAGAACAAATGGACTGCATCGCCATTGATCTATCCTAGGCATTTGTTTGATTAGATACTGGTTAACTAATGATGAAAATGAGGGCTATTGGACTAGATGAAAGCGTGTCTTAATGGGTGGCTATATGTCTTGGAAACAGAAGTCAGAGAATTGAATAGGTGAAGAATTATCTGATCATGTAATGATTAAGAGGGAGGTTCCACTAGGCGGCATTATTGGACCTTTAGATTTTCTTATATATCGATGGCTGGGTGCACAAACACTGTAGGTTATTTCTTGGCCATTTTGGAGTTAATGTCATATTTGGATGTCTCTTAAACATGGCCAGATAATTTACAATTATGGTATGCCCAAGTAATAGGGCACATGCTTATTTCCAATGTGCAAATATTGCATGTTCTGGTAAAGCAACAACTCTACTGCACTAATGTTTTACGTCCCTTATAATAACTTTAGCCTATGCATGTCTGTTTGGTTTCCATTTCACCTGAAGGCACATATTTTTTATGTCCGGACTTAATATGTTGCTGAAGATTACTAGTACTTCTGCCTTGATGGAGCGCAAATATTGTGGGCCGATTGCAGAAACGATGTTTAGACGATGTCTACGGTTAAACAATACCTAAGTATGGTTGCCGCATTGCAGAGACGTTATTTATCACTTAGACACTGCCTAAAACCGATGTTCAACCGGTCATGTTTAAACACTGCCGAGAGCACTGTTTAACCTCAAATGAGAGGAGTGAATCACAATCAGAGGTTATGTACCATGAAACATGTAAATTGTATTATCATGTTGAGACGATTCCGGGAAGAAAGGTTAGGTCGACAGCCTCTCTGTGGGTCGCGCTACTAAATCGCTGCAATTCATTTGACATGTACGGGGAGATAGGTCTTAAAATAAGGTTTCACTTTTCAAGAGACTTGCTTCTTGCGACTGACAAAGGGACCGTCCGGTAACTGTCAACTTGATCCGATCGTCAGAGGGCTGTCACATACATCAACCGGGAGGGATTCACTTATATTTACTGCCGAGTAAACACACATAACAGTGAAAACAAAAAAAGTAGGTGGTTTTTATATATATATATAATCAGATAAGATTTCGGCAACTACCAGATAGGAAATGGCAGTTGGTAGTGATGGTGGTGATTATTGTTTAAAGAGGAGAACTTGGGAAGAAGAGCCGTGCCAAAATAACAGCCCTAGTATTTGCCTGGTGTAAAAAATGAAACTACGGAAAGCAATCTTCAGGGCTGCCGATGATGCGTTTCGAACCTATGATCTCTGGAATGAAAGCTACATCTATATGGGCCGTACAACACACTCGGTTACACATTATTATTGCATCATCTTCCCTTCGTCGAAACTACAGTATTTATGAGTAGACTACACTCACTGTAACAACGCTATAATCAAAGCTACACTTCCCCGTACTTGGCGTGTCGCAGTAGTGTCCATAATATTATGAGATTTAATTTCCACCGAAAGCGATACTCTTATCTGTGGGCAAGTCATGCCTATGCTTGCCATATTTGAGTAATGTATAGGAAGACAAAGAGCTGACTAGCGTTCGGCGAGCACACCGACGAATTTCAATGGTTCCGACAAACAAAGAGAGGCATGAAAGATACTTATATCTCCATTTTCAAACCGATATTGAAATTTTAAATGATGTCTAGTTAAACAACGGCTAAATATTGTTTATGCAATGGAAGATCGTGCTCGATTTAGACATTGTTTATGTAGACGTTGTCTAAGGCTTAAAACTAGCCATCGTTTCTGCAATCCGCCCTGTATGTCCCGGACATATGGACTCTGCTACATATGGAGAGGGCAGCACTGTTGCCTCGACATGCAACTTTGTGTTTGTAGTTAATTGAGACAGTGAGTTGTTCTATGTGTGCGATTCCTCAAATAAAGTTTAATTATTACCTGTTTCTCATAAGTATTTAAATCCTAGCAATGACTAGCAGAGGAAAAATGATGTTAGAATTTTTGAATATTGAATTAGGTGATGATTTTGAAGAGAGAGGGAGATTTATTAAAGGAGTAAATCTTCCGTCCTCCAATGAGGGTGACCATTCAGATCCGGAATACAGTCAGCTCACAATTTCAATGGAGTTTAAAAACACGTACATGAAGATGCAGCTCCAGATAATATATAAATGTAAATCAAGAAATGACTAAGCAGGTAAGCAGCATATATCATTAATTTGGGCATGTAACTAGTCATTTACAAGATAAAATATTACATATTATTAAAATAATTTACAGAGAAGTGTATTTGATTAATTTGTTAGAGAGTATGCTACTTCAATAATATTGTAGTAAGGTCATTTGCTCAAATGAACAGGGTGGCATCAGGAAAAGAAAACAAGGGAACCATCACACATAATGATATGCTATAATATTAATGTTTAGCTTAACACTAGCTTTGAAACTGGCACACAGCATTGTTAAAACAATCTGAAGAAATAATTAGTTGAACTTAATATTAATATTTAATTTTAATTCGTAATATTATGTTTTCTAAGAAATACTAGAATTATTATTGAAGTTCTTCCACTTGAGCCAAATAGCATAGTTGCTGTCTCTTTAAAAGATGGCCTCTCAGCTCCAGGGATTAATATTGATACAGTTGGTTCTGATAAATGTTCAGTTCGGCCTCTTTCCACTACTTGTGGTTGAGGATGTTTTGAATGATCAAGGTAGTACACCAAGCACAATTTTAAATGAACGAGAAACAGAAAATTATCTTAGCACAATGAAGATCGGATGAAATAGAAACGGAAAGTAGATTCAGCCTCGTGGAAGAGAAATGCTGCGTTTATCAGGGAAATCATACGCCGACAGAAAAAGTAGATTTGTTGGTGATAAGGAGCCTAAAGAGACTGATTATTCCTTGCTCAGAAAATGTTTCTTTTGAGAAGCATCAGATTTTATGCCATGAGTATTGATTGGTCTCTTGTTACAGAGAAAATTATACAGCGTGAAAGGAAACGAGAACCTGACAGTTCAAAGGGAAAGAGTAAGTCTCGACCGTTTACCTTACCTCCTGAAGATGGAGTAGAAAATCAGAGGGTATGATTTTTTAATATCTTTGCAACATCATTTCAAGTAATAGACCTTACCATTAAATACAATTTGAAGGTGGTTCTTACATGGGAACTGATGGAAGATCAGTAAAATACACAAGAAATAAAATAGGTAATGAAGACATGGATTATGTCAAGATGCACATAGATAGTTTTTTAAGAACGGTATCATACTATCACCGTAAAGATTTGAAGAAATTGTACTTGTACCCTAAACTGAATGTAGCGAAGATGTATCGATTTTACTGCGATAGATACAGTCCAAATAATAACATCAAACCTGTCTCAGAGTGTGTGTACAGGTCTACATTCAAGAGCTATGCTCCGGAGTAATACTTTCAACTGCCTAAAAATAATGATTGTTCAAATTGTAACCAGTATTACAGGGCTGCTGATAAAGCACTCTTACAGAATGAATTAAAGGTCATCAGAAACTAGAATTAGCATCCTTAAAAATGAAAAATGAAGACACATTCAGAGCAATCGGAGACAACGTCTTATCACAGAGTGCAGTAACTTTTGATCTACAGTCTGTATTGTCTGTACTATTTACAGATGATGCTCAGATTCATCACAGAAGGAAGGTATCAGCCTTATATTTTACGTACTATATACGATCGCTGCAAATCACAAGGAGGTGATGGACACTGGTATATTAGGAACGAGACAAATGCTGGAAAAGTTTCATCAGAAGCAGGGACTTCTCTCTTGGACTACCTTTCTAATTTGCCTGAACGTGACACGCGTTTTGGAAATCAGTTCAATTCTGAACAACAGTCAAAATGAAATGAAACGTATTCTTACACTTACAAAGAACACGCTAAGAAGATGTTTGAACATAAATACAATTTACCAAAACTGGAAAATCTGAGGTTTGATCAATAAGATGTTATTTTATCTGAAGCAATATATCGCAATACAAAGTTTTATATTAACTAAAAGGAAAATTTAATATTTAACAAAATATAAAAAGCGAATATTTTACTTAGAATGATATGGAATAATTTTAATTTCAGTGTTAACATAATAACTATCAATAAATTAAAAGAGATTATTATTATATTATTATTATTATTATTATTATTATTATTATTATTATTGTTATTATTATTATTATTATTATTAATGTGAGGCCACGAATTTCTAACAATAAATTAACTCATTGTGTATCCACTTTATTCATTATTTGATGTACATGGAGAGGTTAGAAAGGTTATATACCAAAATACAGTAATTTATCCACATCTTGGTCTCCTAAGTGTACTACCTAGAAAGCCTTTACTAAATATTATCTATTGAAAGAAGATTTCTAGATCGCCTTCAGTGTGAACATTTCAGGTCAAGAAAGGTGTGGCCTTAATGGCAACTCCTACACATAAGAGAGCTGTTCCATTCAAAGGTCAGCAACTCACCGTGACGCCACATCTTCGAAGATTAAAAGCTAGGTCATCGAGGAATGGAAGAATTTGCTATTGATCACACGCGATATCACCACAATACTCTAATAAAGAGAATGCTGAAAGTATTATGTAACCTAGATATAAGCTTTACGAAGGTGGTTACGTGTATCCAGACATCTAGTTGTAATTTTCACATATCAAAGAGAAAATAACGAATAAGGTGTGGTACCAAGCATTTATGAGAGATTATGTTGGCAGAATTCATAAATTGGTGAAGGTTAAAAGTATTCCGAAAACGACCTGTTTCATGGATGAATACAACAAAAACCGTTAATTAATGAAGAATTCCTTTGCATACTATGTAGGCTAAATAACCTCCATTTCCCATAAGCCACTGTTATTATTTTCTTTTGTTCTAATTTTAGTAATTTCGTTCTCTTGGATGTTGAGGCCTTTCTTTTTTAGGCATTTCAGATAACTAGATTATCTCCTTGCTAATTATCAGCATAGATCCTTATTGCAAACAAGTTGACCAATTTTAATGTTTCTAATACATACGATCAACCACTGCGTTGAGCAACGTGTAGCGCTGTTCACAACAACTGCTGTATAGTATAGTCCATCGTAACTATTTAGATTTCTGAATGATCGACAAGAGCGCTTAATGAAAAGGGGCAACAACGCAACCACAGCATATAATGTTTATGTTAATGGCAACTCCTACACATAGGAGAGCGTTTTCATTCAGCAAGACTCATCGTGACATCATATTTTCAGATTTCAAACCTCAGATTTTAGTTTCATTTTCTCTAATTATTGTTCTGTATATTGCCTTCAATGTAGATACTATATAAATGGGCTCATTAGCCTCAGTGGTAAATTGTAACAAATAAAATCAAATTAAATTTTAACACCTACCATACAACTTGAAATGTTAACTTCATAAGTGAAGCGGTTTCAGAGAAATGAATAGTTTTGTCATCGGCCTCACCCGCAGTCAAAAACCTTTAGGGGTGCATTGTTTTTATTTAACATCTGACATAGAGGAGCAATTATGATGCGACATCTCAATCTGTTATGTCAACCGGTTTCAGAGAAATGAAAATTTTTGTCATCTGGACCTACCCCACCTCCGCTGCCAGTCAAGCCTCCTTACGGGTTTATTGTCTTATTACCACTTATTTAACATGTCATATAGGAGCAACCATCGTGTAAAATTTTAACCTTGAATTGTACCCTTGGAAACGCCGAAGTGGCGGTAATCTGGTCTAGGGTTCTGCCACGGCGCTTTGCAATAAAATATACAGTACTTACCACTCAGAGACTCTCATCTTCTTGGGACGCGATCAGTTCGATATTCTTCTTCAAAATTGGTATGCAAATTAAATACTACGGGTACTATCGCTCCTAAATGAGAGTGGGACAGACCAAATTTTAACAAGTTAATTTATTATAAACGTGAAATTAATTAAATTCCCAAGGGGGTCGAACGTTGCTTCACGTCCGTAGATAAAACCTTAAATTACCCTACACGTGTCCCCCAGATGGTGCTAAGAAAGAAACAGTGATATGATGCCGGCGTACTGCCCCGTGGAGCCTCACGGCCATGATAGTAGAAATAAGACAAAAATTCTTTCTAAGGATTCAGCATTCAATACTCGGACTCTGGGCCCTCAATTTAACATTGATAGCATTAGTAGAGCTTAATGTGAATATCTATCCAAGATACTCGAGGAACAATCAGTAGATGTATTGGCACTGCAAGAAACATACACAGAAGATGATATTCAGCTGTCTAATAGGGTTAACTTTCCGGGATACAAAATTTCGACAGAACTACTTCACCCAAATATGGTATTGCTATCTATATTAAGAGTGATATTGAAGACTATACAGTCTTGCCACCTGATATGCGTCAGAATATATTCTCAGCTTCCATCAAGATACAGGATGTTACCATCATAAACATCTATAAGCCTCCAATTGTCTGCTGGCCAGATCCTGTCACCATTGTACCTGATGAAGATAGTATAATACTTGACATTTAAACATCAATCATACTTCTTGGGGATACGACAGAAATGACGAAAATGAGGATAAGTTGTGTGAATGGATGGATATACATTATCTTACACTGATATTTGATGCTAATGATCGCGGGACATTCCATTCTGTTCGTAGAACAAGTACTATTCTCCTGACCTTTGCTTTGTCTCACAGAGCCTAATGACTCCAACACCACAAATCCAAAGACAACTTTTGAAGGACTTTCCATGCAACCAGCGCAGACCAATCATTCACAACATCGGTATGCATATCCCTGTAATAAGATATGTACCCCAAATTCGCTGTAACTTCCAAAATGGTGACTGGGATAACTACGCAAGATATACAGATGCTAATATTAGATGGGTGCAGCCAACACCCTAGAACTATGACCGGTTTGTTGGCTTTATCAAATCTGCTGCCAAAAGAAGCATCTCTAGAGGTTTTCGAAAAGACCTTGTCATAGATTGGAATGAAGAAACAATTCGTCTAAGCTGTGAATTTGAACAAGACAGTACTCATGAAAAAGAAATTGAACTTCTGAAATCCTTAGACAATGCTAGAAGAGAGAAATGGACCAAGACTGTTGAAACCTTGAACTTTACTCACCCAAGTAGGAAAGCATGGTCGGTCGTACGAAAACGGACCCAGTTCAATCAGTTAAAACAGGAAGTCAAACCATATCCAGAGTACTCACAGCCATTCACTTTAGACGAGATACAAAAGGGTTTAGATGGTCTCCAAACTGGCAAAGCAGCACGATTTGATGGTGTTTATCCAGAGTACCTTAAGAAGTGTGGCCCAGCAACCAAGCGATGCCTTACGACCTTCTTCAGCTCCATTTTGAACTCAGAACGTCTGCCTCCATCTTTCAAGAAAGCCAACATAATTATAATATTAAAAACAGGAAATGATCCAAAGATACCACCAAGCTACCGACCAATTTCCTTACTTAGTGTCAACTACAAACTACTTGAAAGGCTCTAACAGAATAGAACTGCTCCTGCAATTGAGTCATTGATTCCTAATGAACAAGCTGGATTTCGCCAAAAACGAGACTGCAGCGATCAAGTTCTTGCCCTGTATTCCTACCTAGAAGTTGGTTTTGAGAAGAAGTTCAAAAGTGTTTCTGCCTTCCTGGATCTCTCAGCAGCCTATGACACGGTCTGGAGAAGAGGAATTTTCCTCAAACTTATAAAGACAGTTCCTTGCCTTAAAATAGTCACACTGATTGGCAATATGCTGATAAGCTGAGTAACAGGCTATTCCATACGAGCAATAATGGTCTAGCGCAGCGATCCGTTCTATCTTCTCTGCTATTCAACTTGTATATTCATGATCTACCCGAAACTCTATCTCGCAAATTCATCTATCCAGACGATGTGAATCTTACAGTTCAAGCAACCACCTTTGAAGAAGCTGAACATATATTAAATGCAGATCTTGGGAAGATGCATGAGTACTTAAGAAACTGGCTACTCCAGCCAAGTACCTCAAAATCTGAGGTTGCCACATTTCACCTTAGTCTCCTACAAGCAAACTATCATTCTAGAGTGTTTAGTAATCAACACCTAAAGCACAATAGCTCTTCTAAGTACTTAGGTGTGACATTGGACAGGACACTGACCTACCGAAATCATATGGAAAAACGGCTGCAAAACTGAAAAGTCGTAACAACATACTTAGTAGGTTAGCTGGAACATCATGGGGTGCGGATGCCAGTACGCTCAGGACTGCTGCTTTAGCTGTTGTATATTCCCCAGCTGATTATTGTGTAGGCATTTGGTTAAATAGCTCTCAGTAACAACTAGTGGATATTCAACTTCGCCAGACAATGCGTATCATCGCTGGTACTCTGCGTTGTACTTCCTCCCAGTGGTTGCAACATCGCTCCACCCCATCTTAGCAGACAGCAAGCTCTTGTTTGCCTGCGGTGTAGGATCATGGAAAATGATGCTCTTGCAATTCATCATGATGTCAAACGTCTTTCTAAACCGAGATTGAAATCAAGAAAGCCAGCTTGCAAGACGGCTGTAGATCTTACGTCAAGCAGGTTCAACCTCCGAAATGCCTGGAGAGATGAATGGTTAAACTCGACACCTCATGGCCTACTTTCAGTCAGTGATCCCACTACAAAGCTTGCTGGCTTTCATCTACCCCGGACAGTCTGGTCAATGTTAAACAGGATTCAATGTGGTACTGGTCGAACTGGTGCATCCCTATATCAATGGGGTTGTATAAATTCTCACCAGTGTAAATTCGGTTTTGAATTGCAAACCATCAAGCATATTGTACAGGAGTGCCCTCTACGTGCATATCCCGGATACTTGGATGAACTCCACTCAGCATCTCCAGAAGGAATTAAATGGATTGCAGACCTTTCTATCCATATTTGAAAAGTGGTCTTAATGCTGTAAGTTGTATATATGTAACAATATAATTTAATGTAATTCTTATTGTCTTATAAGAATCATACCCTAAATAAATAAATAAATAAATAAATAAATAAATAAATAAATAAATAAATAAATAAATAAATAAATAAATAAATAATCAATTCCCAAAAGTTTAAGTAGACAACAAAAATCATTAAGTTTACACAAATTGTAGAACAACAACAATAGTTAGGTTACGCCATAAGCAAAAATTCCCCATAAATCTCTTAACTAAATGCCCTTATCAGATCGCCATTTATTAAAATGATTAACTAATTCGAATTTGATTGATGAAACCAAACGTGTGCCATATTGATTAAATTATTGACGTAACGTTAGTTATATTTCATTTTAAAGTGTCAAATACAGTAATCGTTACATAAGGCAACTCTGAGCAGTGTTAAAGTTATCTTTAATTAAATTGAAAGTTATCAAATTTAAAATAAAAAAATAAAAGTTAACACTGATATTTAAGAATTGAAACTGCTCCAATAAATGACATGAGTTCGCTGAGAACACACCTCAGTTTGGGAGTTTACTGCTCCCTGTTATATTACCGTTATCTAAATTAGCATAAATTACATATGACCTCAACTGGCCTTTCATGATCTGGTATCGGATGAATATTCGAACACAATTACATCAACTTATTACATTGCATAATCGACCTGAGTTGGATATAAACTGAAAAGGTAACTGAGGTAACTATAGCCTGCGTGATTTGTATACGAGCAAGTTGTAAAGACTTATGAGCACTTATGATCACTGTGTTGTCCGGCTCCATGGCTAAGTGGTTAGCGTGCTGGTCTCTGGTCACAGGAGTCCCGGGTTCTATTCCCGGCAGGGTCGGGAATTTTAACCTTCATTGGTTAATTTCGCTGGCACGGGGGCCGGGTGTATGTGTCGTCATCATCATCATTTCATCCTCATCACGACGCGCAGGTCACCTACGGGTGTCAAATCAAAAGATCTGCATCTGGCGAGCCGAACATGTCCTCGGACACTCCCGGCACTAAAAGCCATACGCCATTTCATTTAATTTCATCACTGTGTTGTATAGATGGATTCTGTGGGACAAATACTATTAATGTTTCCCTTAGATCAGCTGTACAGACCTGCCTAACATTTACATATTAGCATTTTACACACTTAAATTTTTAACCCGATTGGGTCTGCATGATTCGCAGATATTTTACCCCAGTTACTAAGGAAACGCATTGAAGTCTAAGGTTTTACATTTGCCGTCGATTTTATTTACACTTTACAGTACAGAGGTCTGTTCAGTGATTTAATTATTCAATTGCAATTTTCTTGGATACTGTAAGCGAAATATTGTTTTAAAAGAAGTAGCCAAGCTGCCTTCCTTCCCTAAGATTACTGACTTCATTTACATTACGGTGTGGGTGAATCCTCCCACGTTAACCATAAAACAAACTAAATGACACGAGAAAGAATCAGCTAAGCCTCTGCTGTCCTAATTCTACCATTTAAATACACTCCTGGAAGAGAAGACACCCTATCATTTCCAACCTATACTATTTACACAGAGCAACAGAATGACGTACCAATCTAACTGCTATTTACTTCTAAGATGCTGAGCGCACCTGCCATTCAATATGACTGAATATTACTAAATATTCCGATGATTTCACTCGTCACAGTGGCTATGGTGATGTCTCACCGTGGACGGTGTGTGACCCAGTCAAATTATGTCATGTCATATCATGGTCACCATAACAATTTAACTTAGATCGAAATGTCGCTTAACTTTATCAACCAAAGATTCATATTGAAATAAATAGGCATATGACCTACTTCACGAAAATATATTCGGTTGTAAGATCCTCTTATAACATCCTGTAATTAATCTTCCTAGATAAAATTACAAATGAAAGTTCATGCAAAATAATAGACATAAGTATTATTATTTAACTTTAGTAGCAAAATGCTACCGCGACAGGTATTTTTCACTTTATTATTATTATTATTATTATTATTATTATTATTATTATTATTATTATTATTATTATTATTATTATTATTATTATTATTATTATTATTATTATTATTATCCACAGGGGTAAGTTTAAAGTGTAAAATAATTTGTTATCTATTTAACTCTGCTTCATATCAGAGGGCACAATCTGAAATTAACTATATATAACTAAGTATTCCCAGTGCGTGTGGATGTTGTGATTATGACGGTCTTTATATCCTGTTTCCGAGCATTTTTAAGCAGGCCTCTGCCTTTCTCTATCACAAAGCGTCTTGTCCCTATTCATTTCATCTCCTATTTCCAATGTACATTATAATTTCTACTTCTCTCATTATTTCCTAGGAGCTTTATTTATATTCTTTCCATCCTTACTCGTAAACATTTGCTCTCATAACGGAGCGTACCACTGGTACCTCAAAGTAACACTTTCCTCTCACTTGCGGGATTCTACTACTCTCTCACTGTGGGGCAAAATTTGTTTCTTGCTCGACATTATTTATTTCGGATCTCAGTTCACTTCTATCCATCCTGTCGGCACTGTATCAATTAACTCACTGTTTATGTAAACAACACAAGATATTTATCAATTATTTCATAGAAGTTCCCAATTATTTTATTACTGTATGGCATTCAACAACAAATAATTCCATGCACCTCAATATCCTCATATTCCGACGTTATGTTGAAAACTTCGTAAATTCCTTAATTTAGAGTCGGAAAATAACGGTTTTAACGGAATGTTATTAATGAGCTCAAGGATAGGCTAGCGAACTTGGAGACTGGTGAATACACAAGAGGTTGACATTTACCAAAATATTCTCTCTACTACTTGCTATGAACTTTCCTCTTGCCTCTGCCGAATTTAGCATCTCCAATACAACTGTCTTTAGAACAAACTGGCTACCTTCATCTCGGCATTGTATTTTGCATATTTTCTTATGAGATCGTACGTTGTCTTAGGTAATGGCGTATTATTAAGCTAAGAAAGTCATCTGATTAGAGCCTATCCTCCTGGCTGAATGTGAATAAATATAGTTTGTGAGTATTCACTTATATATTTCCAAATTATATTGATGTAAGTCGTGAATAATCGGTCACCTGGCGTTCACTCGAAGTCGCATTGACACAGAGGAGTTTTTTACACGCACACGGCTGATCGTACCGAGACTGAGGTAGACTGCCTGGCTAAGTGGTTGACTGAATGACTGCTAACTAACTGACCGAGGGTTCGGTACACCCCTCTGTTATAAACCTTCGGTTCGACTACGTGACTCTGCCTCGACTTCCGGTGTATTACGGAGCGTCAAAAATTAATCCAGGAGCTTCGACAAGTCATTTGCAGGTGTCCGTTGTTCCTAATTTTGCTGGTATCACGGAACGAAGCTGGAAGTACGAGTACCGCTTTGAGTAAATCACTTGGCGTGGGTTCCATTAAACTAAACATCAGCCATTTGTTTGATGGCGGGACTTCCTCACTTCCATTTCTATTCACGCCACAAACACGACGTCGTGATCAGTCGCACATGATGACTGTATTTCAATTAGGTTGTAATTCATTTAAATGAGTCCACCAAACATGACCGGTATATTCACTCTGATACAGACATTAGAAGCCCAGTTGACGTGCAACATTTTACTAACAGCCGAGATAGACTAGATATTCTCAGCGAGAAATTTCTGCGCTTAGAAATGGAGCAATTTCTTTGGTTGAGCCATTTTTCTTCGGGGTCTACCCATCTGATTCAAAGGATTTCGGCTATCCTCTTTCCTTGTCGCACATCTCAGGTTTCTCAGTCTAACAAAGATGCGTGGAAAATTTAGAAATTTTCGATTCCCATAGCGTGGCGGCTAGTGCAGCCTCTTGCTAAGTTCCTTTATGACATAACTGCTTAACAACTCCAACCGAACGTGCTCCAATTCTGCTACGGTGGATTAAATTTTCTACGCTGGTGGGTTGTGACAAGTTCTGCAGTACTTGCTAGAATTGTCGAATGCTCCTTTATTTCTACCCCAAAATGAATTAATTAAATATTCCACAATATCGCCTACGGCAATTTGGGTGCAATATATAAAACAGTCAAAACCTCTTGGGGGTGTATCTGTTGTATACAAGATAAGGTATACTGGAACACAACATATATTTATTGCTTCAATATGACTTTATACAATATATACATGAATTTAACTTAAACTTTTCTTGAAGCTGAGTAAATTCGCAAGTAATTAATCTTGATAGTAGACTGAGAGTCTGTAGAAATGTACACTTTATACACATTAACTTTATGTACACTCGAAGCTATCTTGATGAGATAGTTTGTAAAAAGGTAGAGTTCATGATAGTCGAAAACTATCGGTTTCATAAGCGTAAATTGCCATGAAAGTTCCTACGAACATAATGCAGTTATTTCCGTTGGCTTGTCATGAAATGACATGAATATTCACAATTAGAGAATCTAATGTAGGTGTCGGAGCCTGAGTGAGGACTGAGGATGTGTAGAATACAGGCATCGGGGCTCGACGTGGCTGCAGGAACGGGAATTGAGGCAGTGGCCCGAGGTGAAACCTCATACAACCAGAATTCAGTCCACCTGGCCGAGACACATGTTTAAGAGGGATAACCTCCGTGTTCGACGTTCAGTGTAATCTGGTGCTGGACACTGCGGAGTCCTACTAAGTGGCTGCGAGGTGCTCCAATTATAGTGCAGACTGACGTCACAAGCAAGCGCACTGGAGTCGTCTCGTAGAGTCTCGCATAATCCAAGCTGCGGCGTGCGCGGTTCTGGCTGGTGCAGAGCTAGGAGCGCGAAGGACACACAGCAGTATCGTTTTAAAAAAATATTTTATATTTTTAAGATGTGAAGGAGCAGCCATCAAGTGAAATTTCAACCTCGTATGTCAAACGGTTTCAGATAAATTCATATTTTTGTTTTTAGGTATTGACCCCCATTTAACCCCTTAACGGGAGAATGTTTTCCTAAACTTTTCTTTTTTAACATCTAGTGCATAAAGGAAAAACCATTGCACCAAATTTCAACTTTGTTCCGTGAACGGTTCGGTTTTACCCCTATTTCATCCCCTTAGAGCTTGAATTCCTTTAAATCCTTTCTTAGTGAGCACCAAACACAGAAGACAAATCACCGTGCGAAATGTTTTTCCTAAATTTTGTGTTTTTAGAGATGCAGTGATCAGTGAGTGAATGGCATTTGGCTTATGCATAGACACAAAAATTCACAATTATTTCGGAACTAAGACGAGTATATAGCTCTAGCGTGGAATGGAGTGCTGTAAACTGATATGAGTCTAAATGTACGTGAAAAACTGGTTTAAAAATGTTAAAACTTTTGCAACATTTTGTCGTACCTCTCTCAAAGCAATCTAATTTCCAAGTGAAGGTTTGATATAAGACTTAACACTAATTTAGTTTTAGTGAACATTATAACGGGAATAGGCCTTGCTATTTATGTGAAAAGCTTCGTCTCAATTACTAGTTAAGTACAGCTACAATCAATACAATAAGACAGTATACTTCTACCTTCTGTCATCATGTCCGAGTTAAAGTGCTTGTCACCTTCATAAACATGATTTAATTATAATTTGCTACTAACTTTATCACACCAAGACTGAATCAAATCGCACAACTTTGTATCAGAGCACGAACATACCGAAGCGACCTCAATTGGGAAGCTTGGTGGAAGGGTACACGGTCCCTTTGCCACGATTTTCATTGTCTCCTGCAGACACCTAACAGTCAAACTTATATGACATTCAGTTAAATAGGTTGGTAATATCCAGTTGAGTCTTTGTTTGTGTTTATCATAATTAGAGACTGGCTAACTGAGTCATCTGATATGTGTTAGGTTCCGGAAAGGCTGACTACCTCTTACCAATAAGTCATTAGAAATCTCGGGAATTTATTATTCCAATATAAAATATCTCACTGAGTGGAAAACATGTATTCATTCTGACTGTTTGTTTAATAATAATAATAATAATAATAATAATAATAATAATAATAATAATAATACGGCCTATCCGTAGTTGTAGGCATAGCTTCTAATGCCTGCAAATAATGAAGGCTCACGGAGACGAGCTGAACTGAATGAGATAGAGAGAATCCACGAGAGAAAGCTGCCCTAGAACAATGGGTAACGTAAGGTAACAGTAGTACGGTATTACTAATAGTAATGCACTTAAAGCCATACCAAATTTAACACTATTTATCTTAGGATAAAATGAGCTTACCCATTTAAAATTTTTAAATTCCCGTATTGTAAAGCTATCCCCGACGAGGAATACTTTATTTATCTTTGTATGTACTGTATAAACGGTGATTTACTACTAACAGCGAATTACGTAAAACATCTAAATAAATCTCTTTTAAAAATGAAACAGGGCACCTTTCCCACGTATAAAGCTGTAGATTTCTCAATTTCTTCCGAAGAGTCTGTACCTTAGATTGTTCATCAGGAGCGACGCCAAGCCTTCTCAGACTACCCTTTATTTCTTGTCGAATATTCCTTGTTTGTGCCAGAAGGGGGTCAACAACGGATTCCAGACTGTAACAGATGTTAATGCGTTTAAGTAAAGCTTCCCACGACGCTCTCAAAATGCCCAATACACGAACTATCTTTTGAGCTGTAGAACATAAAATCTGGACAAACCAATGGTAAAAACCAAATATTTCCTTCACTGTACTTCTGGTTAATTTATCAACATCATCTAAAAACCCGGGTCTGAGTTTCGGTAAGGGTGCACACTCTAAAGGGCAAATCAAACTCGGCCAAATGTATTGATTTATAGGCTAATATTGATTTCTGATCTGGTTTAAGAAAAACTGAGTTCACAAGTCTTCATAAATTGTCGTTTAGTTTAGTTTTAATATGTATTATTATTCCGTTTATATATATATAAAACACCCAATATTTAATGTTTTCCTACTTTTCTATAGATGACACCTGCAGTCCAATGACAGTCCTAATAACAACGTCTATTCTCACTAACTACAGCTTTTGATTTGGAAGTATTCTGTACGAGCACTACTTGGAAATGCATTGGCGTGCTGTATCATAAGCTCTGCTGATTTTTTATCTTTAGATATTAACTAGCAAATGTATCCGTGCTTTGCCACGGTATTCTACGTTGTAAACGGATATCGAAGTAAATTACTGTACATGCAGTGAATGAGATCTTTTAATTTGCATGCCACTTAGCGTTATCCAGAAACAGCACGGGGAGGTTCTCATACGTTGTTTCCAATGTAAAGTGCGAGTTGTGGAGTTGCGATGATAACGACAGGCTCACTTGCCTACTACCATCCACAATAGAGTGAGAAAGTTTTCATTATAATTGGAGGTTAAATTACCTACTGCGCAGTCACAATCGATTTTGGGAGTTTTCGTTACAATGGCAGGCGCCCTTTCCTACTTCCACACAGATTACAGTTGAGAATTTTTTATTATAAAATCAGGCACCTTCCCTACTGCCAGTCAAAATTGAGTTGTGCTGTTATCATTATAATTACATGCCCCTTTTCTTAACGAGAGTCACAGTGAGTTGGTAAGTTTCCATTATAATAGCAAGAGCGCTATACCTAATGGCAGCCACATTTTAGATGGGTAAATTTGTTTATAATGGCAGGCACACTTGCTTACTCCAAAACACAATCGGTTATGGGAGTTTAGAATGAAATTGCATGTTCCCTTGACTTCTGGCAGTCAAATCGAGAAGTGAATTATTCATTACAATTGTAGCCCCTCGTTACATGTTAGATACAAAGGAGTTGGAAAAGGATCCCATTCCTACTGCCAGTAAAAGTCCATGGGGAGAGTAATGATTACAATAGCAGACGCTCTCCTGCTGAGAGTCAGTATCGATGTAAAATATTAATTATAATGGCAAACACACCCTTTGTACATCGCTACAAATCAACTTCAGTGTATATATGTAGATCGGCATACGAAGTATATGCATGTTTACAATATTGCAGAACTTCACATACAGATTAACTGCAGCTAAACGATACATCATATCGACAAACGGAGTGCACTATAAGACGCCTCATTTAGCGGTCCAAATGACTGGTCTTAAGATATTTATTCCTTTCTAATCTATTTATGGGTGAAATTGAGTTAAACGTTGAATAGGGTAAAATTTGATAAGTGTTTCTCACAGTGCATCACTTCCCTAATCAGCTACAAACATAGAATTTGGCTCACGTATGGATACTGGGTAGGCCAGTCTCGTGTAGAATTAGATGATTCTGCCTTTCGTGTAAGTGATTTGAACTACGAATTATACGTGTACAAAGAGCAAAATGTATGTATAATCGAGAAATATAGGCAAATCTAACATATTAGGGACAGGGATACGACGAAACGTCACAGGACCAAAGTTGTAGATCACTCCAAATTGAACTGAAATTGTGCCATACGTTTTGTGATACGACTTACAAGTGATCCAGCAATTCATTTCCTTTAGTTTCGCGTCTTGAAGTCAACTGTTGACCAAATATGAATATATGAATGCAGCTGGTGTAGACATAAAACCTCTTTGAAAGGTCTAATTTTTCTTTCCGGAGTTCTTTCAGTGATCCTTCTTAAAATAAATTAAATTAAATTAATTAATTAATTAATTAATTACTTAATTAGTTAATTAATTAATTAAATAACAGAATAGCACGACCTCTTCTAAAGCTTCACGGAACATAATCCCAGGTTACCAATATTATATTTGCTGCTGGTTGATGTACCCGTGCTTCGCTACGGAATTCTGTCCGACTCGTTCGCTGAATGGTCAGAGTACTGGCCTTCGGTTGAGAGGGTCCCGGGTTTGATTATCGGCCGAGTCGGGGATTTTAACCTTCAATTGGTTAATTCCAGCAGCTCCGGGGCTGTGTGTTTGTGCTGTCCCCAACATCTCTGCAACTCACACACGGCACATAACACTATCCTCCACCACAATAACACACAGTTACCTACACATGACAGATACCGCCCACCCTCATCGGAGGGCCTGCCTTACAAGGGCTGCACTCGGCTAGAAATAGCCGCAGGAAATTATTATTACGGAATTCTACATTGTATACAGAATTGTAGGTTAGGTGTGCACACGTTGTGAGTAAGATTGTATTAAATTGCGTAGCTCTTAACGTTACCGTAGAAACGCGACGGGGAAGTCACCAAACGTCTTTTCTCATGTGAAGACTGGGGTAGGGAATTTTCATTATAATGGTAGGCCCTCTTGCTTGCCATCACTAACAATCAAGTTGGGAAGTTTTCACTGCAGTGGCAGACACTTACTCTCCAGCTGTCTTTTTACATCCTCAGAAAGACTGCATTTATGGTTTTCTCAACTGAATTCAACATAGGTCATTATAATGACGTCAGTAGGAATGTCGTGATTAAAAGCGATGCTATAATATGAAATACTCTATCAAATGAAAAACCGCACATCTTCTCACTTTTAAAGAACAGTACTACGCTGCCGATCTAACCGTGCAAAGTTCCAGAGCTGGAATGACCATGCCGCAGACAGCTGTGGACACTCCATTTTTGCGAGGGGCGAATCGTGGAGAGTCCCAGGGCTAAAACCATGCTCTTTTACTTATATGTTTCCAAGGAGTACCCGATGAGTCGGAAAATGTCAATTCATCACACTGGCGGGGGAAAAAAACTATCTGACAAGGAGGCATTTTTTCCTCCAAGCCATAGTGACTACTTTGGAATAAAATGAGTGTAGAATTTAATAAAAGTGAAGAGAAAGAAGCTTTTCTTAAGAAACGGCTGTTTTCAGGGTTGAATTCTGATTTATTTAGTGAGTTGTGGCTCTATAATTTTAAATAGGTCGAAATTGTAATTATATACCAGATCATAAGTTAGCCTCTGCTTTTATTCCGTTAAGTCCGTACACTGCTCATTCCAATCAGCGCGTCAAAGTAGGAATACAGTAGAACAGCTGGAATAGTATGATGTACCAGTGTGTTACGTACCAACAGTATCAGAAAATTTATGATCCAGAGAAATGGCATGCTAAAGAATAAAGTTTTTAACTCCCCTGCTATTTCCCGCCAGTATTCAGGCACGCCGTTTTACTCAGGACGTAGCAGTAATCCCATCTACCGGAGATGAGTGGCAGCATATCAGACGAACAACATTACAACAAACAATGGTCAACGATATGTTATTGTTCATCAATTGTATGAGCTTTCGATATTTTATTCGTTCACATTTAGTTTTCTTCCGACTCTGAAATACACTCTTATCATAGTCGGTAACGTAAAACTGAATAAGACATAAATAATCGGACGTTGTATTCTCTATACCTTTTGTTATGTAGTACTTTCCGATAAAACCAATAACATAGGTATTTCAAAATTAAATTTTAGGTATCTTCCCCTAAACTACCATTTCATCCAGAGTGAATAACATTGTTTATAGCTTAGACTGTAGTTTCTCAAACGCGAATCTACATACGACGTTCATTAAATTCTGTTTACCCATTTTCTCGTGCCTCGGCGCTGATATGGACTTAGCAACAAAAATACAGATTCATGAATATCTCTGTTAGCATAGCCGGTACGGTAACAATGTATACGAAATAAATGATCAGAAATGTAATTCTATATAACTTTAGTTATGTAGTATTTAGCAACAGAACCATTAATAAGAGAAATATTTGAGAATTAAATTTCAGTCTTTCCCCTAAGCTACCATTTCACTTAGCGTGCATAAAATAATTTATAGCCTAGATTATTTTGGGCCATTTCCCGACTTTACATACCGATTTTCATTAAATTCTCTTCTGCCGTTTTCTCGTGATACGCGTACATACATACATACATACATACATACAGACAGACAGACAGACAGACAGACAGACAGACAGACAGACAGACAGACAGACAGACAGACAGACAGACAGACAGACAGACAGACAGACAGACAGACAGACAGACAGACAGACAGACAGACAGACAGACAGAAATGAAAGAAAAAATAAAAGTTAGTTATGTAGTATTTAGCAACAGAACCATTAATAAGAGAAATATTTGAGAATTAAATTTCAGTCTTTCCCCTAAGCTACCATTTCACTTAGCGTGCATAAAATAATTTATAGCCTATTCCTTGTTACTGTGGACATGTCCGATACAGAAATACCATTCTTTTTAAATTCTGAGCAATGTACAGACAAAACTCTTATTTTATATACATAGATAATACTAATTTTGGAGCTCTTCATTTCCTTAATAACCTCAAAAAGTACTCGACCAGGGCATGGAGAAGTATCAATTTTTTTCCCTTAATTTCTAGTTGAATCTCCTCGTCTGTCACGGAATAGTCATATTCATTATCCTCGTCCTCAGAAGAAGTGCAGTTACTTAGAACAGTAGGATATTTTGTGCCTACGGAATATGAATAAAAGTCATAAACTTCCGAAGCGAGGACTGTTTATTCTCGGCATTTGTCATAATATTATGAAAGGCCTTCTTTCTTCTATAATAGTAATAATGTCGAATGAGATCATATTTGTAATGATTTCGTTTATTATCCCTGAACAATTTATCATGGCGCTGACGATTATTATTAGAATATTTTGAAGGTTCACGTTTAATTTGCCTAGATTTTCGAGCTCTGAAAATATTTTACTGCTGGAAGTTCAGGACCTTTGCATTTAGATGTTGCCCTACGCGAAAATTCAATGGGCTTCTCTATTAGACTGTCAAGTGTTCATTCATCTTTCACTCCATTTATTATTTCTAAGAACTGTTGCTCCCAAACATTAAATTATCTTAACCGGAATTAGCGTCCGAATTATATGTTTTGACAGGACGGGGTATCGAATCATCCTGCACCCCATATCGCAGGGTAAGGTTTTGTCTGTGTATCTCGGAATGAGCACGAACTACATGAATATTGACGCAACTAAATGTGTTACCACTTTATGGACAAGTAACAGAATCTTTCAGTTCAGTATTACTCCGTTCCCATTCACGGCCGCGGTGTTCCTTGCTGTTGCTGGCAGTTTCAAATAAAATATTGACAGAAGAATTTAAACTATCATCCGATTCTGAATCACATTCTCTATAATCAGGGCAATAATATCTCTCCAGATAAGAATTAACTCCTGTGTCTGAAGGTGATGTTGAGGGTAGGTCTGACGTCAATGCTGGTAGGAATGAATGAATCATGTTCATTAAAATATGTCACTACTCTTGTTTCTGATTGCCACCTAGCGTCGTGGATTTGTGTTCAACTCAGTTGAGAATTGCCTCTGTTTTGGGTTTGGCGCATACTGGCTGTTATTTATAAACCAACCAATCAGCACCCAGCTCGTCCCTATAAATACCGTAAGCTTGACTCTTATGTATCTATCAGGATATGAGACTGTGCAACGTTAAGTAAGGTTCTCCTCCCAGGAGATGACGGATGAGACTGGGGCAGCATGAGGTAGGCAGCAATTTGACTTTCATTTCCACAGATCACTAGAGAGAGAAAGCAATGACTTTCAGATCTGATTTGCCACACGAAACAGTTGCGCTGGTCATGCCAGCCCCCACAGGTAATTAAGACATCATAACAGGATTGTAGGTGGCGAGAACACCCGATGAATTCAAAGTTATTGACTCCCAAAGTTTTGTAAATGGATTATGCCATTATTAATAGAGGCCCCTGCTCACCTAACATGGATAGTGAAGAACCGCACAACTGCCACGCGGTTCTCTCCTAGTCAATCACAGCACGATGCTGAACAGTTTCTTGGGGTTTTACCTCAGTATTTGTACGGAATGCGAAGAAGAGGTGATACAAAAATAAATGAGAATTGCCCGCATTGATTCAACATTGATCAGTGAGCGACCAGGTGATGTAGAGGTCGCATGATGTAGACAACCTAGTAATAAGTCGACGAGGCAGGTAGGCATATTGTTTTTCAGTTAGTTGGTGCAGGAATTCTTTCAAGTCAACGTGAAGTCCTTGGAGCTAACTAGAATCTTCATAATGCCGAATAAAATAGGCCCAGAAGCTGGATTGGTTGCTCGGCGTGGTGAGGACATTCTGAATCCCAACTGCCAGAGCCGAGCGGGTGAATTTGATAGAGCAGTAAGCCAGTTGTTTGCAGGGAGGACGCCTAGAGCGGGTGAGTGATCATTATAACACTTGAACTTCAGGTCGAGTTAGCACAGCACTCTAATCTATATATTAAAATAGTTTACAAAAAACAGTTTTGGGGCAAATCGTCTGTCCATTCTGCTGGACCTATTTACAGTACTTCATTTTTGTTTTATTCTCTCAGGAATTACCTGCCAGTGAATCATGAGGCATTGATAGATCTCTAAGTTCAGCCAATTTTGAATAATTATAAAACCAAATCATAAACGGTACTCCAATAATTGCAGGCGAAATCAATCTTACCCTAATTCGCAATACATTCAGTACTTAGCAGACTGCTAAGCAAATAACACTTTCATATTCTGATATATGTGATTTTCATCCAAAGAAATGTCACTGCATGCAGCCATGGTTGAATACTACCTGCCAATCCAATCCTCTGTTGATAGAAGGATATAATTCTATTCTATATTCTCTGATTCTCTGACCATCCCGAGCTTCTAAATATTCTCAACAGATGGAAGAACGTTCCTAATAACTTACATGCTGCTAATAGAAAACATCGACGTACGCACAAACAGGAAGGTGTCAAGTCGACCAGCCTGCTCTATAGATGCTATAAATGCTGTAAATTCACGTGTATAGTGCCTCGTATTTTTTGGTTTACCAGGTTATGCATCGATGGTCTCCCTATTTAAACCCCACGGACTCTTTCTTTCTTTTGCGTGATCAAAAGCGCAAGGACAACATCTTGAAGGAGTGGGTGTCTACTTATCCGAAACAGTATTCAGTCGTGGCCAATTGTATGTTGCACTACGTCGGCCAAGATCGTTGGAAAACGTCAAGATCCAGATACGTCCAAATGGTCGAATACTGTTATAACGTTACAAACCACATTACGAATGAATTAATTATGAAAAAATTAAATGGCGTATGGCTTTTAGTGCCGGGAGTGTCCGAGGACAAGTTCGGCTCGCCAGATGCAGGTCTTTGACTTGACACCCGTAGACAACCTGCGCGTCATGATGAGGATGAAATGATGATGACACATACACCCAGTCCCCGTGCCGGCGAAATTAACCAATTAAGGTTAAAATTCCCGACCCTGCCGGGAATCGAACCCGGGACGCATGTGGCCAAAGGCCAGCACCTTAACTATTTAGCCATGGTTATGCACCGGTATTAAATGTCCATAAAACTATTGGAAAGGGCACGAAAAACAATATGACTACAATAGTCATATAAGGAGGAGTTATCTGACCTATGTATAACGAATGCTATGGAGCATCACGGGTCCACTAGTGTTATTATATAATTGATGCCATGAAAGAAATAATTGTCATGCCAAATTTTGTACGGAGGATTAATAAATCTGAATTTTGGATAGTACAGTTTCATAATTCTATTGTTATTGTATATTCTGGTGAGCAACAAAGGCGGATCACTTAGAGAGAAAACCACTTCGTAAAAATGTTATCAAAATGTCTGTTTCTGCATTTACCAATGCCGTTTGGTTTTAGAGTTGAAGTGCATTTGCTATTCACATTCGTCTTATCTGTAGGCTATGGAGAGAGTTGGCCGTGTGGTTAGGGTCACGCAGCTGTGAGCTTGCATTCGGGGGATAGTGGGGTTCGAGCCCCACTGTCGAGAGCCCTGAAGATATTTTTCAGTGGTTTTCATTTTCATACTAAGCAAATGCTGGGGCTGTACGATCACGGCGGCTTCCTTTCCACTCCTACTCGTTTCCTATCCCATCGTTGCATAAGACCTACCAGTGTCGGTGCGACGTAAAGCAGAAAAAAGGAAAAAGGATTGGTCCACCCTGGTGTGCTGTAGGAACGTGAGGGCTCCGTGCATTGCTCATAGCACAAAGAGAAACCATTCGATCTAGTCAAATGCATATCACTGGTACGGCCTCGTAATAACGACGAACTTGTTGAAATGCTGCGTATAATTGCAGAGTGTCATCGTACTGAACGACAAACACCTGAATTTAATGTATGCAATATTCAGACATCCAGATCGTCGGATGTTCTGGAATGCAGGGAAGAGATTACGCCACCATGATACGCTCCATGTGACAACTAGTCCATTTTCCACACGGCAAAGGGATCCACAGAAAGCGAATATGATGAGAGAAGCTGTTACTGCAGAACCTCAAATGGGTACTGGAACACATAGTTGGAATACATCACGTTAAAGTGCATAGAATTATCACATATAATCTGCACTGGTACTCGTTCTATTACGTTCTATAAATGCTGTAAATTCAAGTGTATAGTGCCTCGTATTGTTTTGGTTTACCAGGTTATGCATCGATGGTCTCCCGATTTAAACCCCACGGACTCTTTCATTCTTTTGCATGATCAAACCGCACATAACCTTTAAAAGGGACTGATTTTGAGTATAAACTCCGTGAATAAACAGCATCTATCATACCGGTACCATTAACAAGAGCGTGAAAGAACATAATGGGAAGAGTAAAGTATGTGCTGATCTGAGACGAGTTAATTTTGAACATTTTTTGATGACATTCATGGGTACTGTGATTTTCATTTAATATTTTTTACAAAGGAAATACCTGCCAGGTACGGCAACCGAACATACTTCGGAAACATCCGGTACATTCTATAAAACAATTCACTTACATTGCATTCCAATACGGAGTCGCGTATAATGCAGTAATTCGCAAATGATTAGAAGAATCAGAAACCCTAAAAAGACTACTTCAACTGAAAGCAAGTGTTCTTTCCATTTCTTCGTTTCTATACAAAAACTAGAAAGTTAATAGCTGCTCTGACCATAAACCAGGTTAAAGAAAATCTAATGTTTCTTTCTGGATTTCTTTTGGTTTCTTTTATTTCTTGAGGCTACTCAACATATTAACATTGCAGGTGTTACAACCGCTATGCAGTTCTTTCTCTGCGGAATTGGGGGGGGGGGGAGGATGAAAGCGAAAGGTGCGTGTAAGAGACAGAAGTACAGGGAGTTCTTTCAACAACGATTCGAAGCAACGTTACCAGAAGAGGGTACGAAGTATGGAATATCAACGCTTTCTACACGGCCAAGGTTACTCGTTAAATGCGTAGGGTTTACTCCTGGCGAGGTTTAGACTGTTAAATGTAGCTGAATTAATGTGTTACTTAATGCCTTGAAAACCTACAACCTGTTTTCCAGTCAGTGACCGGGTCAGGGATGGAATGAATGAAGCCCCATTTTGCGGCGAGGATAGGAATTGTGCCGGCTGCCGAGGCCTGTCGCACTCCTCTGGGGCACTGATTAATGCCTGACAGATGAAATGAAATGATAGTGGAGAGTGTTACTGGAATGAAATATGACAGGGAGAACCGGAGTACCCGGAGAAAAACCTGTCCCGCCTCCGCTTTGTCCAGCACAAATCTCACACGAAGTGACCGGGATTTGAACCACGGAACCCAGCGGTGAGAGACCGACGTGCTACCGCCTGAGCCACGGAGGCTCTATGTGTTACTCAATGCCTTATATTTGCCAAATCTCCACCGTCACACTCAACACCGGTAGGCTTTCAGAGACGCTGAGATGCTAAAGGGAAGTTAGTGGCCATGGCCTTAATTAATATATATGAAATTGATAAACCTCAGGAAAAAATATATAGTGTGTGCACCTATGGGGCTGGAACCACTGTCATCCAAAAGCAAAAATACAGCTACACTACAAGCAACAAGGGGCTGATAACCACATCACCTTTGTTACTTATAAGCTTCCGGAGTCGATGCCCACTAGAATGGCCCGCTAAGGAGGAGGTACCCATTCAAGGATCAAAAATTTAAAACATACAATTTAATTGTATATAATTTTCCCTTTAATCTGAAAAATTTACTTCATAACATATGTCTGTAAATGTCCATTTATCTCATTGCTACACCCCAGTCTGACATATTTTTGTCAATAATATTCCGTAACTTTCAATTTCGCACATGGTTTGCATTGTAACACAGAAAATATTGAATATATTTTCGTAAAAGTTTTTATGGTAGTGTTATGCTCTTTTAAAAGTACATGTGGGGACATGAGAGGGACTGTCCCTTCTGGTTTCCGTGACGTCATCCACAGCAAGACTGAATTTGGGTGAAATGAAAGACAAGTTAAATAGTCAAATCAATACAATTTTATATAGAAGTGACCGATGACAACTACAGTTTCTGAATTATGCACAGTATTCTGAATGACAAGAGTGGACCCTAATATTTTATGCACATGAGTGACTTCTTTGACAGCAGTTTTAAACCGAACCTATTACAAACAGTTCAAGATGTTATGCCAGTGCCATTATCGAATGCTTTTGTAGTGCACGAATTCAATCTCATGCAGAATATTTGTAATAATGAGACAGACTAAACGCGGTAATGATAAAAAGCTCAACTATTTGTGTATTTTAACTAGGAAATGAACTATGGAGAATTCGCTGCATTTTACAACTAAAATAACTTTTTAAAACTGCTAAAACAGAGAAAGAATTCAACTTCCAAATGAAGACCTAGCCGAATTGATATCACATCCACCTAGGCACAGTTTTAAGTGAAAGGTAAACTGCAAGCAAAAGCTTGTGTTTAAAATGTATCACGTGAAGTGAATTGTTTAGTAAACACCATCCACCCTCTACTGATTACATTGGACTCCACCTTATTATAAAATGAAGGTCAGAAAAAGAAAATTTTCTTTCCAAATTGACTCTACTATGTACTGTTTGACTGTATTGCGCCATCATGAGGCCTGACTTAGGTGCCCTTAATATTGTCAATTAAAAAAAGGAAACTTGTCTGGCTGGACGTCTAGTGCTACGGAAATCCCGTATATATGTGTTAAAATTATATAACTTTCCGCTTCATTACAGAATTATCCTCCCAAGTAGTTCTGTGCAGAAATTCCAAAAGTGAAACCATCGGAAAGTGTGGTTTTTCTTCCTTTTTCTACAATTTCCTTACGTCGTACCGACACAGATATGTCTTATGGCGACGATGGGATAGGAATGGGCTAGGACTGGGAAGAAAATGACCGTAGCCTTAATTAAGATACATCCCCAACATTTTTCTCGTGTGAAAATAGTAAACCACGGAAAACTACCTTCAGGGGGGTTTAAACCCACTGTCTCCCGAATGCAGGCAGATAGCTACGTGACGCGAAGTGGGTAACCACTTTCTTGGTATTTTTAATACAGCTAGTGAATGAATTTGAAAAAGACGTGTTTACAACAAACGGGTGTGTTTTATTTTGTAAATTGTGCTGTGTTAAGGTGAGTGCGGTGGAAAGGAAGTTTGTTGTACAGCAGCACATTAAAAGAAAAAGAAAACATCTGAAAGCTCTAAGTAGTGCGAAGAACAACAAATGTTTCCAGGTTCTTCGGGATGCAAAGTACTACATCCCTGTTTACATACACTACCAAGTAAATTAGGAGATAGTTATTTCTGTATAAGCAAGGGCTGAGCAGTGAACAAAATAGTGATATATTACTTATTACACAGACTAGAATTCAGTTCGGTCAAAAAATTTAAATTCTTTTTTGCTTATTTTATAGCATTAAAGGGCATTTCATTGAGCATTTTCAGTGAATTTTTTAGTCATCAGCATCCGCGCTCTACCGATTACATTGGACTCCCTACCTTGTTATAAAATGAAGGTGAAAATTCTAAATTTCCTTTCTAAATTTATTCTACTATTTACTAGTTTGATTTTATTGTGCCATCATGAGCCCTAGCTCAGGTGCCCTTAATATTGTCAGTTAAGAAAGGAAACTTGTCTGGCTGGTCGCCTAGTGACACGGACATCTCGTGTATTCGTTTTAAAATGTTTGGTAATTTTCAACATTTGAAACACCATGAAAATTCTGGCAAAGTTGTCTTAACTGTACCGCAATAATTCCCTTATGGCATGTATAAGATTCTATAGCCAATGATATATAATACATTGTAGGTCGGAATTTACATTAAAAGATCGATAAGAAATCGATTATTAAATTCTCATATTTACCACCTGGCATAACTTTGTCCTTAAAGGTCGTTCCGCAACCAATGTAGTAACATCATCTCAGGCTCACTGATAACGTTTTAATGTTATCCCACAAGAGGGGTCGAAATTGATATTAAAACGGTCAAATTTTCAATTCTCATACTCACTTATTCACAAACTCTTCTTGTACGTCACTTATACTTGTTAGCCTGTCTCTTTGCAAGCAAAATATGATCAGAAAACTTTAAATCGGAACAGTAAAATATCACTAGGTAAATCAAAGCCTCGGCCAAATACTGCAGTGACAAACAATATAAAGAATGAAAAATAGTATTCATGAGAGATCCTAATAATTAGCAGCAAATATTTCAACTATGTGTATTAACCATTTGAAGTTGAATAAGGTTTGCATTAGAAATACTAAAAATTCATTGAATATTTGCATGTCTTTGTTTGAAATTATTCCTTCATAATGTATTTTTTTCTTCTTAATAGTTATTATTCATTTCAATTTTACCAACTTTTTGTTCTACTCTGTAGTTCTGTTGTGACAACGTCTCATTCCTCAGGCCAGCCCGCGCGCAAATTTACGAAAATCAACCTGTTTATCTCAGGCTGTTTGTGGCAAATAGTAGGTGATAAATATAGTTTAAGGATGCAAAACGTTGTTAAGGAGCATTTGTAATAACCGAGATTCAAAAGTTTTAAATGTAATAAATTTAACCGCCTGTGATATCATTTCTTGATGGATGCAGTATTTTTGCATCTGTCTCTTGGTTCAAGCCAGAGCAAAATGTCTTAGCCTCATCCATGGCTATGTCAATAATGTTACTAATAAAATACTGTTCGTTTTATCGATCTAATTTAATTCAGGGTGGCCCAATTAGTACATACACACTTATACATACGACGAATGACCATGCTTCACTATTCATGTCTATTTACAATTATCTCAGAGCAAGACTCCAGCTGGGCAGTCTTTACCTGCAACGGACTATAATCCTTCTTGACAGGCCTCGCCTTTACTTGACTGCACGCTCAGCCTCTTCACATAGCAGTGAAACGCAGACAGATTCGAATGTAGGGCTGTCGATAACTACTCACGCGACGACTCACAGACAACGTAACTGCTCCACACATCGAACTACTTAACCCTGACGACTAAACTGTTGTCAGATAACAGCAACAGCTCAACAGTGCTAACCAACATTACAGTACTCCTCACAACAACGACAGCTAACACTGCGCCAACTCTACCCACACCAATTGTTCCATACACTGACCCCACGTCGGTAAACATGCAGTTCAGTATTCAAAGTTAATACACACACAGTACTCCATCAGCACTCCAACAACAGAGCTCGAGGACGCTCTTCACACTGACTCCGACAGGACACCATCGTCATCACCAATGAGGACAGTCAGCGCTACTGCCGTTCAGCTCCAACTACTCCTTTGTTTGCGGCTATCATACTTTTATATCGCTGTCGATGAAGTACTAAAATCTTCGGAGATCGACTAGAGACGGAGCATTCTCGTTTTGTCTTCGAGAAGACCTATGGAGAAGCCGGGTGAAATCTATACAAGGAGAGGGCAGCCACATCATCGGGCCGGCTGGGAGGTGTCCAGTTTGGGTTACTCATCCCTTCCGGGAAATATCGAAGAGGGCTACAACAGGGCTGGCACGTAACAATATGGAAGCTGCTGAGGTACAGGTGGTGCTGAGGAATGGCATTCAGAGCAGTACCAGTGCGTCTCATTGACACGAAAATTGTTGCTCATAGGGTGAGTTGTGCTGCAATAGCAGAAAGGAAATCAATGGAATATTACCTCACTCTTCATCTTTTCTGATATGTCTCATTTTGGCGCTGCCATCGGTTTTTTCGGTTTCCCTATAACTACATATTCTTGGCCAAAAATATGGCTTCCGATTGAGAAAGATATAAGTCAGGAAACTCAATCGTCAAAAATGACCAGTGTTTCGCCCCTGTACGGCATGGGCTCATTGCGAAACACTGGTCATTTTTGACGATTGAGTTTCTTGATTTTTATTTAGCATAATCTTGGGTTAACCTTTGCTATTTGATGATCCAACCAGCCTACGTGCTATGACCTAACAGAGATAGAGGCTAAATTTACGATAGCGATAGGTAAACCCCCCTCAAAAAGCAACAACTATCATTTCCAACACCATCATTAAAACAAGCAATAAAATCCACAAAAGCAAATGTGGAGGTCACGCCCTACATACATAATGTCAGAGAACACATGAAAGTGGAGGTTGTCGGCCTCTTAACGCGCTATAAATAATACTTTCGGTCACGCAATTCACAGTCACATATCCCACAACTCGGAATCCTACTTAAGCTGATAACATACCGTTTGCTCTCTTAATGTTCATCAGTACACAAGCCGGTATCAGTCGTAACAGTCAGGGGGCATCGTTACCATCGTATTACTGAAGAGGCCAGGGTTGGATTCCTTAAAATACAATAATGGAAATGAGGTGTGCCTGTGAAAATCCATATTCCTGACTTATGTCTGAAACCTTAGAGGGGGAAGTTGTAAGCTTACCGGCTTTACGCAACATTATATGTTTTTATTTATTTATTTATTTATTTATTTTATTTATTTATTTATTTATTTATTTATTTTCTTATTGAATGTGAGAACTTTAGGAATGCTCCTCTTAAATGAATAGTCACTGTATCTTACTGTACATCTCATATACGGTATACAGTAACGATGATGATGACGGCGATTATTATTATTATTATTATTATTATTATTATTATTATTATTATTATTATTATTATTATTATTATTATTATTATTATTATTATTATTATTTGTTTTACGTCGCGCTGACATAGATAGGTCTTATGGCGACGATGGGACAGGAAAGAGCTGATAGGAATGTGTGGGTATTCCGGGGGAGTTTTGTTGACACAGACCACTATTTAATCTGCAGTGAAATAAGTACGTGTAGGCCTAGGACACAGAAAGTGAAATCTGTTTGCACAGTAATAAGGATGGACAACCTCTAGGGTGAGAATATTGTATAGAATCACATGGATACGATTAATGACAAGTTCGAAGAACAGACAGCAGATTCAGGATATAGGAAGATAATGGGGGTATATAGGGATGCTGTAATAAAAGCAGTGAGCGAATACCGTATGTAAAAATGAAAAAAAAAAAAAAAAAAAGCGAACATCTTGGTGGAATGATAAAGTGAGGGCAGCTTGTAAACGTAACAGAAAGGCGTATCAGAAATGGCTCCAAACAAGAACTGACACAGACAGGGAAGTGTACGCAGATGAAAGGAACAGAGATAATCATATAATTGTTGAATCGAAGAAGAAATCGTGGGAAGATTTCAATTTTTACTGGGAAAGGCTAGGTCAAGCTACAGGGAAACCTTTCTACATAGTAAAAAATAATCTTGGGGGGGAAAAGGAAATGAATAGTGTTTGCGTAAATCAGGGTAACTCGTAATAGATCCCAGGGAGTCACTGGAGAGGTGGAAGGAATATTTTGAAAATCTTCTCAATATAGAAGGAAACGTTTCTGGTGACATCACGAATAACCGACCACACGGGGAGTATGACAACGATATTGGTGAAATTATGCTTGGTAAATAAACGCCACTGCCATAAAGTAAGAGGAATAGATGAAATTAGACCCGAAATGGCTAAATATAGCGGAAACGTAGGGATGAAATAACTTCATAGACTAATAAGATTAGCATGGAATGTTAGTCCTTGTGATTGGACGAAAGTGGTATATATTGTACCTATCCATAAGCAAGGTAATAGCGAGGATTGTAACAACTATCAAGGTATCTCATTGATCAGTATACTACAGGCAAAGTGTTCACTGGCATCTTGGAAAGGAGGCTGCGATCAGTGCCTGAGAGAGATGAAAACCAGTGTGGTTTCAGACCACACAGGGGCTGTCAGATCAGGTTATCCGTATGCACCAAGTAATTCAAAAATGCTACGAGAGTAATAGACAGTCAGGCCCACGTTTATGTTTCGTAGATCTAGAGAAGGCATATGACAGAGTAACGAGGGAAAAGATGCTGGCCGTACTAGGGTTACTTATTATGGGATTAAGATTACCAAAATCAATCAAAGTCATTTATGTTAGCAATCGGGCTGCGATGAACGTTGATGGTAGAATGAGTTCCTGGTTCAAGTTACTCATAGGAGTTAAACAAGGCTGCAATCTTTCACGTTTGTTGTTCATAGTTTACATGGAACATCTATAGAAAGGTATAAAGTGTCAGGAAGGTATTTAGTTAGGTGGAAATATAGTAAGCTGTTTGACTTTTGCCGACGACTGGGTCTTAATGGCAGATTGTGCTTAACCCCTGCATTCTCATATCTTAGAACTTGAATATAACTACAATGAGTATAATATGCAAATTAGCCTTCCCAAGACTAAAATGATGTAAGTAGGTAACAAGAACGGGTAGATTATTTCAGAAATTCACAATGTGTATTATCCCAGGATGGTAGTGTAGTAAGTGTCATTGAATCAAGTTGCAGTAAAGCTAATGCGGTGAGCTCGCAGTTGAGATAAACAATATTCTTTAAGAAAGAAGTCACCTCCCGGACGAAACTATCTTTACACCGATATGTTTTCAGACCAATTTTGCTTTATGGGAATGAAAGCTGGGTGGACTCAAGATATCTTATCCATAAGTTAGAAGTAACAGGCATTAAAGTAGCGAGAATGATCGCTTATACAAACAGAAGGAAACAATAGTAGGAGAGTATTCGGAATGAGGAGATAAAGGATAAGTTAGGAATAACCTCGATTGATAAGGCGTTAAACATAAACCAGCTGCGGTGGTGGGGTCATATGAGGAGGATAGGTTATCTGGAAGAATTATTAACTCGGTCATGGAGGGTAAGAGAAGGCGAGAGGGACCAAGACGACGATTTTCAGACTTAGTTTCTAATTAAATTAAATGGCGTATGGCTTTTAGTGCCGGGAGTGTCCGAGGACAATTTCGGCTCCCGAGATGCAGGTCTCTTTAGAATTGACGCTGTAGGTGACCTGCGCGTCGGGATGAGGAGGAAATGATGATGAAGACTACACATACACCCAGTCCCTGTGCCAGCGGAATTAACCAATTATGGTTACAATTCTCGACCCTGCCAGGAATCGAAGTCGCGACCCCTGTGACCAAAGGCCAGCACGCTAACGATTAGGCACGGAGCCGGACTTAGTTCCAAATGATTTAAAGACTAACTATTTGCTTTACGTCGCACCGACACAGTTCTTACAGCGACGATGGGATAGGCCTAGGAATGGGAAAGAAGCGGCAGTGGCCTTAATTAAGTTATAGCCCTAGCATTTTCCTGGTGTGAAAATGGGAAACTAGGGAAAACCATCTTCAGGGCTGCCGTTAGTGGGGTTCGAACCCATTATCTCCCGGATGCAAACTCACAGCAACATTTTGTAAATTCGTAGAGGCTTGCAGACTAAACGCCAAAAGGCATAACCGTCTATAATAAAAACGTATATATTTATGTGGTTTATCGTCGCACTAACACGTCCAAGGTATTAGGTGACGGAAGGATAGAGAAGGGTTATAATTGGAAAGGTAGCGGCCATGGTTTAATTAAGTTACTGCACCAGCATTCGCCTGTCGTGAAAATTGGAAACCATGGAAAATCATCTTCAGAACTGCCACCGATGGGATTCGAACCTACCATCTCCCGAATGCAAGCTCACAGGTACGAGATCCTAAGCGCACAGCCAACTCGCTCGGCAGGCCTGGCGTTATCGCACGGCAATACATTTATTCATAGCAACGCAGGTCATTATTCTCGATATCTTCAGTTGTTGACGCATTCGTTATACATTACACACCCCAATATTTTACCATTTCCGCAATCATATATGACAGGGAAGAGATAGACTCAAATAAATGCCAGCAATATCAGTCTCATTTAGGACCCTGATGGTAGATTGTCTGCCGTGTGTAGTAGTAGTAGGAGGAGGAGGAGGAGGAGTAGTGTGTGTGTTTGTGTGTATGCATTTCCTGAACTCCTGCGTACACTAAACTGTATCATTCCCTAAACACACTAATCAAGCAAAGTACAAAAAAATGTGAGCAACTTTCACATTAAGAACTCACTGGTACATTTAGGAATACGGGATAAACAAGAAAAGTTCTTATGCTACAATGAATAAATGCTGATTGTATGAATTAATAAGTGCATTGTGCGCGCAGTTTTAATCGTTAATCTGCAGCAACACCCCTCACTTGACTATCGCCATACTCGCTCTGTCTGTTCATGCATAATATAATAACAGTAGCCCTACCAACCGGACGAGCGGGCACATTTCATTAATATTTCTAAGCTATTGCAAGGGAAAGTTTCGTCAGCAATGCAATGCAGGCCTACTTATTTCTAATAGAGGACTCTATAACCTCATTGGTCGTAATAAGCCCTGCTCTTATGTTCATGACCACTAATGTGAGATGTTTAAATGAAGGTACCGAAAGCTGGGCTGAGTGGCTCAGAAGGATGAGGCGCTGGCCTTCTGACCCCAACTTGGCAGGTTCGATCCTGGAGGTATTTGAAGGTACTCAAATACGTCAGCCTCGTGTCAGTGTTTTTACTGACACGTAAGGGAACTACTGTGGGACTAAATTCCGGCACCTCGGCTTCTCCGAAAATCGTAGAAGTAGTTAGTGGGACCTAAAACCAATTTATTAAGGTACCGAAATATGCCTAAATTAACAAAGATAAGTAGGGGCTGCCTGGCAGATGCGGTAAGGCGTGCTCGATTCACCCGGAATGACGTGGGTTCGATTCCCCGTCAGGAAGTCGAAAATTTAAGAAACGCGATATCCACTTCCGGAGGTCCCTATGGTCCTGAATTTCACACAGCCTACATAAAAAATTAGTACCAGGTTAACTCCTGGGGGCAAAGGCTGCCGGGTGTAGATTTAATCATTCTACCCCATCAAGTGCCGGGGTTACGGATAGTGGAAACCTTTACTTCCACTCCTCCAAGGGCCTTCATGGCCTGTACGGAGGTGACTTTGCTTTTTAAAAAAGATAAGTAGGTGTAATCCGTACGCTGTCAGCTTAAATATAGATGTTTTTCAGAGGACTTACTTTGACGAAAAACAAGTATCAGTAGTCGCATAGTGCATGCATGTACCGTGCCGAGGTTATGTTACCATAAAATATTGTTGAGTATAACTTAAAATGTGAAAAATAAAGTTATTTTTCGTTTAACTATCTGCACTTTTTAAACATTGTTAGATCAAATAGTAGTCGTCTATTAGAATCAAATAGTAGTAATAATTATAAACACATTAAAAATAGTTTCGTAGAAAGTATTTATCCCTTGGTACTTGACATTTGGGATAACTATAGAAATGCGAGTGCATATAATTGAATAATAAAACATTATACATATTTGTTACTTACATTTTTATGTCGTTCCATTATCATAACGGACGTATTCTGCGCATGATTAATGAAAATTGTCTACGTTTTAAAACATTCTTAATCAATTATGCTCGACAGTGAGACGTAGTTGTATCCACAGTTTGACGTTTATGGGGAATAATTTCAAAGAGACTTACAGAAAGTTTCCAATAAACTTCTCCCTGTGGATAAATTCGTCGAACGTCTCTATCGTAGTGAATTCCATCTCACTGCGTCGACATATTTGTCTAATGGAACTGATGATACGATAAAGAATTACAAAATGAATAAGTCACTGGAGTTCTCCAGTACAACGAATTATCAGTATATCTCCCGAACATAACTTCTTAAAACCACCAGCATGCATGCGGCTTCCTTTTGACAAAAAACATGCGAAGAAAAGTAGAGAAGACTGAATACTTTACTAGTTTTATTCTCAACTTCTAAACGATAATTTAAAAATTTATCTAAGATTAGTTAAGACAATGAGGTATTCTTTCCTTATTAAGGAATTCTCCGACGTCTCAAATACACACCATGCCCCGATACTCCGTCGTCTTTACGTCAGGACGCATTTCCAGAAGAAACGAATATTGTTACAAATTAATCATACATAGCGTGAAGAAAATTTGGGGTGAAATTCGAAGAATAGATTCCTCGAATACAGGGAAAGAAAATTGATTACAACCGGTCTGTGTGGCTGCGGTAGTGTAGCGCTGGCTTTCTGAGCCCAAGATAGGGGTTCGATCCGGCTCAAATACCCCAACCTTATGTCGAACAATTTGCGGGTACTTATAAGATCTACTTCGGGGCAACATTCTATTACATCGCCGTCTCTGGAAGCAGTTGATATAGTTGGAAGGATGTAGAATCAGTAACATTGTTGTCACAATGTTCTAGTGCTTAGAGAAGATATTTGACGCGTTATTTTTTCCACAAAATGTTAGATTACAAAATTCGAAGGAATTCTATGGGCCATGAAATTTCCATTATGTACAGATTCTATGTCAATACTGGGTTAAAATATATTGCCCTCAGAAACAAACAAGGTTTATTATTAATTTTTATAGGCTACACGGTAAAATAAAAATGTGGGATGAACGTTAAAAAGTATGATCCTGAACTGTAGTAAGTGCTTACCGGTATCAAACAGTTGGAATTAAATACGACGCACTGACGTCTTATAGCGTGCGTCCACCTTAGCTAAAATGAACAATGTTGTAACAACTCTCCGTGAGTGCATTGTTCACTCTAATATACTACACAAGGAATATCTGGTTGTGTCCTGAATATATATATTTAGTTACAGTTAATTACAAGTAGGACCAGAGGTCCCTTTGGCTGTAACTAACTGTCCACTTTAACTTAAATGTATCAACTAATATACACAATCAAATAAAAATACATAAAAAGCGTAAGATACATTTTCCTACTGAGGATATAAGAATAAAAAATAAACATCTAAGAGATTACAATAATACTTTTACCATTCCATAAACATACACTATACTAACAAGGAAGAGAATACATAAGAGAAACCTAAGAATTTTAATGCCGAGGGTGATTTAAGAATAAAACTGAGAATCTAAAATGTAACTAGAAGGTTATGATATTTCGTAGTGTTTAATTAATTTGGTAAAAATTCACTTACATGGCTTTGTAAGTGGAAAGGTAGCGATATTTAAGACATTTTTTTCTGAGTTCCGACACTACTTTGCTGCATTTCATATAGTTTAAGATCAATGTATAATTGATAGGCAGTGACAATGAACGACTTACTGTACTTGAATGTATAATTGATAGGTAGTGACAATGAACGACTTACTGTACTTGAAGGGTGTTAGTTGTAAAGCCATTGTCCCGATCATGCACTTGACCCATCTAAACAAAAGACTTGGTCAAATATGAAGGAGCATTATATTTTAAGATTCTCAGCAGTAAACAAGCAGCTGAGTATGATCGCCTATCCCTGAGTTTCAACCACTCTGCGGCTTTGTAGTAAGATGTTACGTGACCTTTACGAATATTGAAGACGAATCGCACACAAGCATTCTGCATACGTTGGAGTTTTTTATTACATTTCTCTGAAATATCGCTGCAAATTACAGCGCCATAATCTAAAATAGGAAATACCATAGTTTGGATCAACACCTTTCTCACCGAAAGAGGAAGATACGGCAAGTTTCTTCGAAACTGATGCCAGACACTTTCTTGACCAAATGCTTGGCATGGAAGATCCAGGACAGAGTGTTGTCCATTAGAATACCTAAATTCTTAACACATTCCTGATACTACTACAGAACCGTTTACAATTACTGGAGGAATGTCCCTGTTGATAAACTTCATGGATATCCTAGAAAAATAGCTAAGGTTTTGTTTTCATTTAATAGTAAACTATGACTTAGTGTATATTGATGTAGTCTTTCTACATCTAGATTTATTTTACTAATACTTTCGTAAACGCGATTCACAGGAAAATGGTAATAGATCTGTAAATCGTCAGCGTACACACGGTATCTCGTGTGGCCTAAAACTCCAGGCAGATCATTTATATACAATGAAAACAAAAGGGGACCCAACACGGAACCCTGAAGGCCGCCAAAATGTACACTAGACTATTTAGAGAATTTTTTTGTGTCAAATACTACACGCTGAGTCCTCCCTTTCAGGAACGCTTCAAACCAAGAAAGAGCTGATAGAGATATGCCCATTGTATGTAATTTGGTCAGAAGGAGGTCATGATGAACTCTATCAAATGCCTTGCTTAAATCGAATAGTACCAGAAGTGTTAGTTCCTTTCTGTCCATTGCAAACTTGATATCATAGGTGACTTTGAGAAGTGCCGTCGTAGTGCTGTGGGTTGTTCAAAAACCAGACTGATACGTGTTAAGAATAGAATGAGGATTTAAATACGAAGTGAGTTGTTGGTAAACAATTCTTTCTAATCCTTTATCTGATATTGAAGAAATACTGATTGGTCTCAAATCATCAAGTTTTTGAGGAGAAGGAACTTTATGAACAGGTCAGATATTGGCCATTTTCCATACAGCTGGAAGGACTCCTGATTGTAAACAAAAATTATACAGGTGAGCTATGACCGGAGTGATTATATCCAAACAGTTCATTAGGAGGGAATGTGAGTCCAACAGCCTTGGTATTCATACTCTTAAATACTTTGAATACATCCTCTGAGTAAATGTACGAAAAGTGAAAGAGATCATGTCGAGGTTAATTTGTGTTCATGTAACTATGAATAATTTGGGATATTTTGTGAGAATTGTTCACCGGTGAAATACTTAAGAAATAATCGTTTTGCAATTCTGCAGGTATGAATGAGGACGTAAGTTGTGAATTTTTCTTAGCAATACCTAGTGATTTTATAGTTCTCAATAGAGCAGAAGGAGTTGATCTCTTACTGAACAAAGAATGCGAATGCATGTGTTTGACTTTGGTATCTCAGATCGCGAGTTTGGTTTTATTACGGAAGATGTGAAAGGTTTCAAAGTTTTCAGATTTCCTGGTTTTGATGTGCTTTCTTTTTGCCTTGTCCCGCGCAGAGATTAATTCCTTAATTGTAGACGTTATCCACGGGTTAGGTGGGTGTTTGGCTCGAATTACTTTTAATGGGGCATGTTTGTCGTACAACGCAAAAATTAAACTATTAAATTTGGTGACTTTATCATCGATATTACGCTGAGAAAATGCTTCAAACCAGGAGCTGAAATTACGTCTTTTAGAAAAACTAAATGTGATCCATTTACTTTCATTTTTGCGTGTTGATATCGATAAGACAGCATATAGCATAGCATATCCAGAAAATCCACTCGCTGAGGTCAGCCCAAATTTCAGAAGGTTACCACTACAATTTGAAGCTATGGTATCGAGATTAGAAAGACAATATGCAGTGTGGTATGTGTCATCAAATGGCATTCTAGTCAAATTGCATGAATCAAGTGCATCATCGATTACTACAGTTTTCTAGGACCCTGATCCAAAATGCCCATTCATATCACCTGCAAGCATAACATATTTATAACGAAAAACGTAATTATACCTCGCCTCTACAAACGACTCCATAAAACTAATTTTGGGAGGACGGTAGATGCATGAAAATAATACCTTACCCACAGCTAATTCAAGTTCGAGGAAAATATAGTCTGGCTTACGACAATATGATGCTGCGAGAACCTAAATGCTGTATTCAACAATGGAGCGGACATTTTGAACATTAGATATGATTAGTGTTAACCTTACTTCTCTATGTATAACGAAACCGTTAATCTAATTTTATCCCTATTTTCGTTACACTTCAGAAGATTTATTACTAACCTTTATGGCTGTCAGATTGTACTTTAATTGTAATTATTATTGTTTATTGATTTATTATTATTATTATTATTATTATTATTATTATTATTATTATTATTATTAGTATTAGTGTTAGTATTAGTATTAGTATTAGTATTAGTATTAGTATTAGTATTAGTATTAGTATTAGTATTAGTATTAGTATTAGTATTAGTATTAGTATTAGTATTAGTATTAGTATTAGCTGATCATAGTCTAAATTAAATATCAGCAGTGGATGACTACGCTACAACTTTATTCCCATCCACTAATGAAAAAATATGCCTAAAGTTGGTCAGTTCGCAAATTTACTCTCTGGGTATATGTCAATAGATATCTTAAAACAAGCCTTCATATTAAATTTTCCCAGAACCACTTAATTTTATAATCATTTAAGTTTCTCGAGGTCTGAATGTGAAAAATTACGGAAATAAGATTAAAACTGAAATTGCTCGCATATAAATGAACAACACAATTTTGATTCATATTTAGAACAAAGAAAAATCTTGGCCAGTGGTACACATGATATTATGTTCCAAGAACAAAATTACAACTGCATGATAACCAACCTAAACCTTGGCTAGCCTATCCTTCGTAAGTTCCGTACACCGAGGCTCATAACTGGCACGAGAAATATGAGTAACAGGTTTCATTGAGTGTCATCCCTGAAAAATGAATGCTTTGTTCTTGTCCTTGCATTTGATGGGAGTTTTCCTGGTGTAGGTTAGACATGCCGATACTTAATGTGCTTATATTATTATTATTATTATTATTATTATTATTATTATTATTATTATTATTATTATTATTATTATTATCTATACAAATAAATTCGTAACGACCGTTTGTCTGTACATTGACTATTTTGGCGAAATTTCCGTACAGTTATCCGTTTCAGATGTAACAATGATCGTCTGCATATTGTTTACCTTTGATGTCTGTTTGTTTGTCTGTTTGTCTGGGTTCTTATGACTTGAAACTACGGGATATATTTCTACTAAACTTTATATTTAGAATACACCACACTGGGGTATGATGGGGTTGTATTTACGTCTAACTTTTGTCCCGTTTCTCTACGAGGTCTGTTATGAAGTGAGATGAGTCTCCGTAGCGTGTTTGTACAACCGGATGTCGTTTGATGTCAGCCTCATCAGATGAGTTAGCGAGATGAAATGTATGAAGTGATATATGATAGGAGGAAGGGAGAGGGTGAATCCCGGTGCTGGCACATAGCCTACTGCTGTCGAATAGCACCAAGGGGTTTACTCACGGCTTAACATCCCCACCCATGGACGAATCACCATCAACAGCATCATATGCCCTCACTCCATGTGATTGCTGTGGAGATGTTTGGAATTGAATCCATGCTTCTGGCACGCAATCTAGTGACTAGGAATTGTACACCACCACATTTCTTACATATCCGGCCAATGTTCTGATGGTGGAATATTTTTGACCAACGGGACCCGAAGTGGCTAACCACGGATTCAGACTCTACCAGGCGGGTGCAATTATGGGATAAAGAGTACAATATCAAAATCAAAGGCAGTTATGTTGATAATTGGGCTGCAGTGAAAATTGCAGAAGGAGTTCTTGGTTCAAGGTATTTACAGGGGTAGACAAGATGTAAACTTTCACCTGTGTTGTTCTTAGTTTACATAGATCATCTACAGAACGGTATAAAGTGGCAGGGAGGGATTCAGTTAGGTGGAAATATAGTAAGCAGTTTGGTCTATGACGACGTGTTCTTAACGGCAGACTGTACAGAAAGCCTGAAAACTAACATCTTGGAACTTGGAAATAGGTGCAGTGAGTGTGGTAGGAAAATTAACATTTCCAAGACTTCTTTTGTTTTTTTACAACTTGCTGTACGTCTCACTGACACAGATAGCTCTTATGAAGACGATGGGATAGAAAACGGCTAGGAGTGGGAAGGAAGCGACCGTGGCCTTAATTAAGGTACATCCCCAGTATTTGCCTGGTGTAAAAATGGGAAACGACGGGAAACCATCTTCAGAGCTGCAAACCGCGCAGCCACTTGCTTGGTATTTCTAAAACTGAAGTGATATCAGTAGCGAAGAAACCTAAGAGAACTGAATGTCAGGTTCGTAGATCATTTTCAATATTTCGAATGTTTATTCTCCCAGGATGGTACTATAGTAAGTGGGATTGAATCAAGGTGCAGCCAAGCCAATGCAACTAGCTCATCGGTATTCTTTACTCCGGTCAGTTTTCAGACCAGCATTGCTGTGCGGGAGTGAAAGGTGGATGGACTCAGGACAGTAGCGTACCCAGGATCGGCCGATGGGGGAGGGGGAGGATTATAGTTATATTATTATTATTATTATTATTATTATTATTATTATTATTATTATTATTATTATTATTATTATTATTATTATTAAATTATTATTATTATTATTATTATTATTGTTATATAACGTAGTGAAGTTGTTTGGACACTGATACAAGTGAATTATGTTGAAATTCAGACTGCAGTAAACTACAAAATCTTACATTAAAATACAGAACAAGAACAATACGATCAAGGTCAACAGCGAAAGGTATGTTCAATTTACAATCTAAAATCCAACTTTTGAGGTTTCTTAGAAAGTAGATTCAACAGATCTGTTGGTTCTACAATAATGTCTCTGAATTTTTATTTATCTTATTGTCAGTTTCTGTTAATTTTCTTTTTTTAATCCATGGGGGAGGGGGTATTCTAACCCCCAGTTAACCGCACCGTTGGCTACGCCCCTCACTCAAGATACCTTGTTCATAAGTTAGAAGTAACAGGCATGAAGGTAGCGACAATGATTGCTGGTGCAAACAGGTGGAAACAGTGGCCTGAGGGTACTTGGAATGAGGAGATAAAGCTAAGAATGAAATCGATTGCTGAAGCTATGGACTATGTCATAGGTGGTAAGTGAAGTATAGAGAGATCAGGATGACGATGTTTAGACTCAGTTTCTAATTATCTGAATTATGGTACTTAAATGAGGCCACGAAGCTAGTTATAAATAGAGGATTGTACAGGCGTTTTATGTATCCACATAGGTTTGCAGACTGAACTCTAAAAAGCGTAACAGTCTACGAGTATAATAAGATGTATGCAATTATTATACCGTAGTCCAAATTACGAGGGTTGTAAATAAAGTAGTGGCAACGTATTCCAGACACCAACATGAGCTCGCGCATGCGCAAAGAGGATACGTGAGCTGTTAGGTGGTGCTGTTGTTGCTGTGTGGCGTTAAAGTGAAGAGTGTCGATTTCACCACTTTAGAGCATGTTTCTAAAAGGCGATCAGCGTTCGTGGATTAAAATCGAGGTTGCCCGTGGCAAAATTCATCAGAATGCTATAGATGATTACGTGAATCTTGTGGCGAGAATGCAGTTACCGTACAGAACGGTTGCACGTTACGCCAAGGCGTTTCGTGCCAGTCGAAATGAGATTGCAAGGCGGATTTGCACCGCACAGGTCGGCCGTCCATTCCTCAAGACCAGACTGACATCGTGAGTGCTCTCGTTTCCTTAGACTATCGATGGACTGTCCAGGAATTATCCGCAGAAGTTGGTCTTGGTCATCAAAAGGTGTAACACACACTGATGAAATGTCCTAAATGAGGAAAATTGGATCCCTTTGGGTTCCAGATCAACTCACCGACGTACAGAAATGCACTGGTATGCACTGGCTGGCATACACCTGGACAGTTATCGCAACGAAAGAGACGCACTTCTGCAGCGTATTGTCGCCATTGATGAGACGTGGGCACAAAGCTACGATCCTGAATTTAAGTGTCAGTCGAATGAATGACGTCACGCGGGTTCACCACGTCCACAGAAATGTCGACAGGAACCCAGTCGTGTGACGCTTATGCTGTTTGTGGCATACGACTATGATGGTGTTATTCTTACGCATGCTGAGGCACAAACCGTTAACAGTGACCAATATTGCTGATATCTGGAGCGACATCTGCGTCCGCCTATGCGGCGCAAACGTTCACGTTTATCACCTTGTCATGTCGCAAACAATGTCGAACACTTGTTGCAACGGTGACATTGGAAGGTCTTGGAACACCCTCCGTACTCACCAGACATGAGTCCTTGTGACTTCGACCTGTTTCCGAAGTTGAAGAAATGCCTCCGAGGCCGCCGATTTCGTGACGTGGTATCTGTACCCCGCCCAATAGGATGCTCCGTCGCTGGCATCAGCAGAGAACGCCTTACCAACGGTCCCCAACGGCTTCCCAATATTTGGCAAAAGGTAATATACTTTGCGGGTGATTGCATTAAAGGAATGGAATACAATTACTATAATTTTAGTTCTTTAAATATTGCGTTCTATCAATATAGCCACTACAGCCCTCGTAAGTAATTATTTCTTCAAAAGGTTACTATTATTCACTGCGTGCCTAAACCCTGATCTATAATAGAGTGATGACGCTTGTTCTAACGGAGCTGACATGAAGGTAATTCACCCTCATAATACAAACATAGAAACTGACGTCACCTTTGTTTTCGTAAGTTAACCTGTATTTAATACGAATCGAAAGTAAGGCATCGTACTTGGGATATATGTGAGGAAAACGAACAAAATGAAAACGTCTGCTACAGGCACTAGCATCAATCAATCATGTATATGAACTGAATTTGATTGAATGTACACTCAGCTGTTATTAATGGGGATCCATGTGTTTTTAGGTAACTTGCCAATGAAATGAAGACATTGTTTTAATTAAAGTAATCCGTGCTTTTTAATTTAAATAGGATGTTGTCCCTTTTAACGCTTCCCTTAAATTCATATGCGCCTGAGTTTAATTATCTATGGGGCGTGATAGCCGAGTGATTTCGTTGCTAATTTCTAACAAAAGTGGCCACAGTTTTTAATCCCGAATAATGAGTGTGGGATTTTATAAATAAAATGGTCATGACCCTGTGATTCTGATTCCACGTAAAGCTGCAGGTCCCATGACTATGATGACGAAGTCGTCAGCCAGGTAAACTATAAGCTTGCTTGCTTTTCAAAGTCTGTTGTTGTCTGTCAATAAGATTGTCCGTTTCATCAGGTATTTTGTCTACTGATACTTTAGAAATGTAGATGGAGAAAATTCTGTATTCGCTGGGCCAGGTGTAAAGAGACCACTTTATGATTGCATAACAGTCTCAAAATGATTATGGTTCAGAGAATTTCATAACTGGCCATCAAGTACAGGAGAGGTCACTGTAAATAACTGGTCACTTTCAGCGAAGGGAGATGGCCTTTCAAACAAGGAATGTTTTCATATTTTTGACCATCAAATTCATAATGAAATAGTGTTTTGGTTTTTACATACTACAAAAGTTAGTGCGCTGTTATAAACTTCGATTCGTATCTAACGTAAAAGAGAAGATACTGAACTAAAAGGGTATTTTCTTCTGCCCCATAGCGAAGACTAAACAGAGCAATAAAATGGTTTGACTTTGAACAGCGCAAACTTTACCTGATAGAAGAAATATGGGAGTTTCTGAAACGGAATTGGTGAAATTAAGAGTACAACAAAATATCAGTTAATAGAATTTTTGATCACTATGTGATATCAGAAAGCTGCTACTGGTGGTGGTGGTGGTGATTATTGTTTTAAGAGGAAGTACAACTAGGTAACCACCCTCTGTACAACATTAATCAGAGAGAAAAAATGGAAGGGATCCGACACTTCGAGAAATGAAGGTATCGGTCAAAGAAAGAAAAGGGCCACGAAGGGCGTGAAAATTAGACTCCCTAGACCTCGATGCCTAACACCGCCGAGGTCGGAAAAGAACTAGAGTTGACCAACGGAGGTCGGATAGGATAGATGAAAGTGAGGAGCCTGACACAAATAAGTGTAAGCAATGCCAGGACTCAGCTAAGGGCTCCGTGGTCACCAACACGCTCCCAAGTTCAGAGCTCCTGAAGTCCCTTTCAGTCGCCTCTTACGACAGGCAGGGATACCGTGGGTGATATTCTACCGCCCGCCCCCACCCACAAGGGGATCAGAAAGCTGAGAAACTTTTACCATTCATGGAATAAAGATATGCCTCAGCCTGGATTACATCTCGAATGAGTACGGTTTTTGAAGTATAAAATACCAAGTTGCTGTAAAACTCTTTGAAATAACGACATTTTAGTTGTTATAAAATAACCTATGTAGCAGATTGTGTAGCTGTATACGGTATTGTCGGCAGCCTTCAGTGTTATTGCCATTTCTACACTAGACCAATTCTGGGGTTGTAGCTCAATAAGGTCGCAGCCATTACCTCACTAGTTCCGGTCATGTCATTTCCCACCGTTAGCGAAGATCTTACGACGTCCGTATGGCGTTCAAAGGGTAACGGAAGAAACACTTTATTGTTCGAACTTCTAACACTCTCCATCCATGTTTCATATCTTGACGGGCTGGGTGGCTCAGACGGTAGAGGCCAGCCCTTCACAGTCCAAGTTGGCGTGTACGATGACGGCTCAGCCTAGTGGTATTACAACAAACTAGGTATTTATTTCTGGAGAAGGCTGAGTAAACTCCAGAGTCATGCGCCTCTCCGGAAGTGGAAGTTTAATGTCTACGTTTATCGACTTCCTCACAGGGAATCGCACCCACGTCCTTCGGAATGAACCGAGCATGTTTTTACCCCTCAGTTAGGCAGCCCTCTTCATTCATTTGGACAACATAATATGTGTGTAATCTTAGCTAAGTAAATAAAAAATCCACCTTTCCACCACAATAATAATTTTTTTGATTATTTATTCTACATTAATACAGGCCATGTTTCGTCCTGTTTTAGGACATACTAAGCAGTGTTTTCATGATATAGATCAAAATTGACACAGAGAACAAGGATGCATAATCAACAACACTTAAATTACAATGTCTTGTCCATGAGTAGTAAAAATTCCAATAGGTCTTGTGAAACTTATTTCATAATTATAAATGAGATATATTTATTTCCAGTGGCGAAGCTATTAGTTAATGACCTATTGCAGGCAGAGGGTAGGCAGGAAATCATACCTTAATGTTTCTTGTAGATTAGTTCCAAACGTCGAGTTTTCTTGGTTGCAAAATGGTCAATCACATGGTCCTTCAACACTTGATCACTCATCATCTCCTTTACCGGCATTTTCTCGATAGCAATGGAACTAAGACTGCTGAGTCTTTCGTTGTTCATTGTATGTTTTCATCCTCTTCAGAGTACTCATACTCATTTCAGAGGAAGCCGTGGTCACAGGAAATGTCAATATTAAACGAAACAATTTTGACACTTCCACATACTGTACACTGGTTCTAGGTAATTGAGAACAATATAATGTAAACGTTTTTAAGGGGACAAATTATTTTTCTATATCGGAATAAATGTTAATCAATTCATTTTCCAATCTTTCTCTATTAAAAAGGGGGCAAATGTTCATAATACTGTTCAGTTTATCAGTAGAGAAGCTCTCATTTGTAAACTGGGAAGTGAGTTGGATCCAAGAACTCAACAAACTGGATGCTTTCAAAATCGCCGAACCATATTTTCATTTGCATAATTAAGGCGTCAAGAACATCAGATGTTAACATTTTGTCGTATCATCTACATTAATGTTAATGTTTATTTTGCGACACATTTCAACGCAAGAGGAGTGGTGACTGATGATTATTGTTCTCAGGAAGTACAACTAGGCAACCATCCTCTATGTAACACTAATCAGAGAGGAAAAAATGGAGGTGATCCGACACTTCAAAAAATGGAGATATCGGCCAAAGAAGGAAAAGGACCACAACCTGCGTTAAAATGAAGGACTTCGGGAAAGAACCAGAGTTGACCAAGGGAGGTCTGATATGATAGATAAAAGAGATGAGCCCTGCTCAAGTAAGTTGAAGCAACGCCAAGACACATCTAAATGTTCCGTGTCGCTAACCCACGCTCCAAAGTTCAGAGCCCTTGCTGCCCATTTTAGTCGCCTCTTACGACAGATAGGGGATACCAAGTGTTAATTCTACCGCCCCCACTCACAGGGGGACAACGCAAGAAGATACCGTGTGTTCTGATCGCATGTCCTTGAGGATACCAGTGGTTTTTCTAATTTCTGTACACTGCACGAAATTACATCAGATGTGGTTTTATGTTGCAGTAGAGCAAGGAGATGGTTTGTATAAATAAAAATGTATCTATAGAGACAGAGAAAATAAATTGATTGGGCCTTCTTGAGTATGTTAAGCAACCAAAGAAAACACAAAATGTAAACAAGTCTCTCAGCAACAAGCCGATTTTGTTTCACAGCTCCGTTATGTTGAACGGCTTGAATTCTTGCACCTTCTGATCTATCCTTCCGCGCCCCAGTAAATGGAATCTCTCTTCATTTTGAATATGTTTATTTGAATTCTGATGCGTCTATGCTTTTCTAAGAAAGTTTTTTTGTAACAAACACTACATTTAAATTTGATTCCTTTTCATCACCAAACAAACAAAAGACTTCGTGCTTTCAGAACAGCCTGTTAACCACAAATATCGTGTATACCAAGAAAATGGGAATGTTCTCGCTACTTTACCGTCAAAATACTTAATATCTAAATTACGCATACATATCTTGATTTCATTCTTCTCTTCGTAAGTCCAAGATGAGACGGTTTACACTTTAAATTCAAAAGACTCGTAAAGTTCCTGAAGGGGCCTACTTCACTCATCATTTCAACGCGAGTTTCAACCGGATGATGTCTCTTGTTTTACACAAATAACATTCCATATCTGAACTGTCACAAATAAAGCCAATAATGCACTGGTTGCCTACTAATTCGAAAGAATATCGCACAATTAATAATACATGTTTGATTGTCACCTTCGCGTTGGGAGTTTCTACACTCTCAAATAGCAGAGGAGGCATGCCTCACAGGGACCTTGCGGAGAGAGGAGCGCGGGCGGTAACCTATCTTTCCTCCACCATCCCCTTCCAATCCCAAGCTGATGGAATGCAAACAAAACAAAAAGTCCTGGGTGAGACAAGCTACAGCCTGTGAGAAAAAGTAGTCTGCTGTCGCCATCTATCGGGACGATCAGCGAAGCACAGCATCCGCTGTCATTATACAGTAGATATCAAATGGAGATTATTGTTAATTTAACACAATAACAACAGCAGGTAATTTTTTTACGATATTTATGTTTAATCGTATTTCTTAAGGTAGGCATTGCCTCAAATGACTCCAAGTACTTTCGCCACTAATTGTTTCTTAAAATTCGTTATTTACACAACGTCGCACTTGTGCTCTTGTTTCAAAAAGCTTCAACAGTCTATTATTATATTAAAATCATATTTCGACCTCAATTGTAACATAAATGAGCACTATTAAAACAAGAAAAACATCTGTAGCGTACTTGTTATGAGGTGGAAAGAAAATTTCTTATTGTTGGACAGAAACGGACTATTTTATATTTGATGAAGTCGAAACAAATCCGCAAAATCTGTTACGTCCAAATCCCACAACTTTCCACAACCGAATGCCCCCATCACCTACTGCGCTAACAGTTGCTCTCCTATTGCTATTTTGCTTTACGTCGCACCGACACAGATAGGTCTTATGGCGACGATGGGAGAGGAGAGGCCTAGGAGGTGGAAGAAAGCGGCCGTGGCCTTAATTAAGGTACAGTCCCGGCATTTGCCTGGTGTGAAAATGGGAAACCACGGAAAAGCATCTTCAGGGCTGCCGACAGTGGGGCTCGAACCCACTATCTCTCGATTACTGGATACTGGTCGCACTTAAGCGACTGCAGCTGTCGAGCTCGGTCAGCTGCTCTCTGTCTTGTCTATTACTCGTACTTGTAATGCAACCTAATCTAAGTAGCCATCTATAACAATTGACATAATTTGTATGGAGCTGATGATTTCTATTTAACGCAGGTTCGCTGTACTTCTCTTCAAAAATTACACTTCATTTATTGCCATCTAGAGAGCAGTAGATATCGTACAATCCGCGATCACGGACTGGGCTCACACGAACAGCTAAATTAAAAATCGATGGCTGCAGAATGGATAATATATGGGGTCAAGTAGATGGCGTGATTGATAGTGTTATGGTGACAGGTTCGAATCTCATCACTTCAATTAGGGAAGAGTGTGTTCAAATAGTTATTAAGCGATCACGGTGTTCTGGCACGTTACGCTGGTGAGACATTATTGTTACCAGCTTACAATAAAATGTACTTTAAGTGATATGTATTGCTGCCTTGTAAAAACGTCCTCAGTGACTTTTCACGAATCTGTTGGTTTGTGTGGGTGCGTGTGCGTGTGTGTGTGTGTGTGTGTGTGTGAGTAATGTAGATGAATAGCATTACTATTCATATAGAGTCCGGTTCTGTACCTGATTAGATGGCGTTTTTGTTTTGCCAGACGCCACTTATAACCAGCTATTCTAGAAAGTGAAAAGCAAATGTCATGGTCGCAGGGTACTTGGTTTCCATGCCTGGGTTCCATTTCCGACAGGGTATGGGGATTTAATTTTAAACAGTTAATTCCCTTGGCTGAGGAGCTGGGTGTTTGCGTTCAGCCCAACGTTCCAATTGCTGGTACACCACATACAACGCTATCTCTACCACATTAGAATGCAGCTTCCTATACACAGCAGACGCCGCCTGCCATCGTCGGAGAGTCTGCGCCATGTTTGTACTAGCCATATGAAGTAGTAATAATAAGAGGAATAATAATGGCGGCGTAGCTGCTTCATGTTATTTAGACCGTTTTTTGTGATATCTGAAGCCATCCCTTTTCAAATTCCACTGAGTTAATTTATAATTGTTAGGTTCTTTAGTCGTCTGAAACACATTTTGAACATATAAAATTATAAACTACCTGAAAAAGAAAACATAGGTTAAGAGAATAATACCTGACAACTTAAAAAGAGTGGCATGTTTCGTTCTTGAAAGAACATTATCAGATTCTATCAAATCACGCTCCAATATACTGTATTTATAAATATATAAAAATTGTTATTTATGTTTAAATACCTAAAGACTTGAAATTTGGAACCTATTTCAATGGAAGTCCTCACTTCTCTCCACTCTAGCTAAATACATAATTCTTACTCACAATATAAACTGCCTGAAAAAAAAGTTAAACACCCATAATTAGTGGTCCAGTACTCTCCCATTTCGTTATACATGCATACCATTCATATGTGAGGATCTGTAATGTGTAGAACGCCCACCAGAGTACATTCATGATGGCACCGTCCTGCTGTTGACAAGTTGTTAGCAGTATACTGCTGTGAGTCAGAGTGTTAAGCAAGACGTGCAGAGAGAACTACGTACAGTACAAAGCACCGGCGATGCCTCGCAGACGCGTTAGACAGCCTATCCACCAACTGACAGCAATTGGCAGAGGCCGCAGCTGGTTGGTCGTATCGCACAATTGCCAGGCATGTGGACCATTCAGATGTCATAGTGGCCCGCTGTTGGACTTAATGGGTACATGAGGGCACCCAATCACGTAGTGCAGGTTCGGGTCGACCAAGAAACACCACCCCCAGGGAAGACCGTCGTATGGTGCGCCAAGCTTTGCGGGATCCCATAATTTCGGCACCCGCCATCCGCGAACATGTAGCACATACTCCACAATATACTCTGAGTTCCTGCACAGTGTCTCGACGACTCACATCCGACGGATTGGTGTCCTACAGCCCCATATGTCGGTTGCCATTAACACCAGAACACCAACGCCTGCGTTTGGAGTGGTGCCTTCCCCGGAAGGCATGGACAGAGGATGACCGGCGTCGCATAATGTTCAGTGATGCGTCCCGTTTATCCATAACCCCCGATGACCATCGTGTGTGGGTTTGGCGGCATCCATGGCAAAGGGCAGATCCTGCCCATATTGTCGAAAGACACACAGGCGTAATCCCTGACATCATGGTGTGGGGAGCCATAAGATATGCGTTCAAGTCACCTCTAATAGCGCTTCGGCAGACTTTGACGGCACAGTGATACGTCACAGACATTCTCCGTCCGCACGTCCTATCGCTTATGGCACAGCACTCTGGGACAGTGTTCCAACCAGATAACGCAGGTCTACGCACAGCACGTTTGTCTATGGACTGCCTAGAGCATGCTGAAGTCCTCCCGTGGCCAGCAAGATTCCCGCACCTCTCCATCATTGAACACGCGCGGGATGACATTGGAAGGAGACTGCGTCCCAGTATCAACCTGCGGGATGTGGACAAACTTGCCTAAGTAGGGGACCCAAAGGCTGTATGACACCCTTCCGAACCGCATAAGGGCATGCATTGTGACTAGGGGGGTGCAACACCCAACTGACCTGGGGCCAACATTCCAACTGTAACTGCCAACGAACTTGTCTCTTTCATCCCACGTTGTAATCAGTTCAATAAAAGCACATGGTCTTTCAGCATATGTAGTTTCATTCACTTTCAACCACTCCTTCTGTGTGCTTAGCGGTTTTTGGTCAGGGAGTGCAATTTACTGTCATGAATGGAGAGGAGCGGGGACTTCATTAAGATAAGTTCCAAATTCCAAGTTTTTGAATATTTAAACGGAAATGAACGTAAATGTTTATATATTTCTAAATATGTTTGAGTGTGTTTTGATAGAATCTGATGATGTTCGTTCAAGAAAGAAATATATAACTTTATTTTAATTTTCTCAGGTATAATTGTGCGAGGTATTACCATTGGTTTCTTTTCAGAAAGTTTATAAATGTATTTTTTCAAAATTAGTTTCGGCAGACTGAAGAATCTAACAGCCAAACATATAGGCCTATATATATATATATCACGTGATGTACGAGGGACTGTTTTTCAAAAGTTAGTTGGACTCTATTACATGTAAAGGTTTTGTGTTTTTTGTACTACTGTTTTTAGTTATTTTTAATGGAAAAATGAACTGGCGTGTGGATTTTAATGCCGGGAGTATCCGAGGATAAGCTCGGCTGCCAGATGAAGGTCCTTTGATTTGACTTCTGTAGGCAACCTGCGCATCGTGATGAGGATGAAATGATGATGAAGACAACACATAAATCCTGCCCGCATGCCAGCGAGATTAATCAGTTATGGTTAAATTTCCCGACTCTGCCAGGAATAGAATCTAGGGCCCTTGTGATCAAACGCCAGCATTCTAGGCATTTAGCCATGGAGCCGGACGTTTCTAATGGAGAGAGACAGAGAGAGAGAGAGGTTTGTGAGGATTCTTGAGTGATGGGGTGTGATATTTATGTACAACGTCGACGTTTGTTTGGATTTGTTTGACAACCGTAGATTATGTTATGTTGCATATATCAAACTGTACCAATTCTAGAGCGAGATCATACACTGAGAGGCCAAAAGTCACGGGAAGGTGTGTCCCATTAAAAAATGTGCCATGTATGACCACTGAGCGTTGCGGCTAGCTGCGTCGTAGCTGAGCAGTCTCTCACAGACACCAGTGTCTTGAAGATGGCAACACGTTGCGATTTAATCGACTTTTGAACGTGGGTTGATCATCGGTGCACGACGCATGGGTCACAGCATTGCGGAGACTACACGTGAATTCGGGTTTCCGAGGTCAACAGTGTCGAGAGTGGATCTTCAATGATCTCATAGAGAATGTTACCACCCGCGTAAACCGCCGTAACACCACAGGTGTTTAACGAACTGACATCACGCCGCCTCCGCAGAACCATACTGAGCGCTCGATGGGCTATTGTGAGTCATATCACCGCCCAGTCGAATGTTGGGTGTCAGAAACCCATTTCTACTAGGACTGTAAGGAGGCAACTGCACTACATAGGCTTCACCAGGCGACGACCAAGTCTTGTCCCTTTGTTGACACCTCGACACAGAGCTCAACGACGTTCATGGGCCCGCGAACATCGGCAATGGACCATGGAACAGTGGCGGCGTGTGGTATGGTCCGATGAATCCCGGTTCTACTTGTATCGAGCTGATGGGCCCGTGAGAGTGTGGCGTATGTCCCATGAAGCTATGGATCCTGCGTGTCGACAAGGTTGTGTCCAGGTGGGAGGTGGCTCAGTTCTGGTCTGCTGGGCGGCGTACTCATGACCGCAATTGGGCCCCATTATCCGGCTGCAGGGAGCACTGGCACGTCATGTGGACATTCTTTCAGACCATCTGCATCCCTTTCTGGCCCTAGAGTACCCTGATGGAGATGCTGTATTTCAACAGGACAATGCAGGTGGCTGGAGGAGCACTCCAGTGATATTACGCCCATGGATTAGCCCTCCAGATTCCCCGATCTTATTCCAATCGAGTATTTATTGGATGCAGTCCATGCTGGTGTACGCTTCATGAACCCCGCACCAACTACACAAGACCAATATTGTGGGCAGCAGCTCAAAATGCTTGGGGTCCAGATCCCTCCAGAACGATTCCAACACCTTGTAGAGTCGATGCCTCGCCGTACTGGTGCCGTTTTGAGTGCTCGCGAAGGATTAACTAATTCACATCACACTCATTGTGTTCCCATGACTTCCCACTCAGTGTATAACATCCATAAGTAACGCTTCATATTTTAGGTATTTTTATATAGAAAATGGAGAGTATGAAGGTCTTTACCTTACTTTAAATCATGACAATTGTACTTTCAATTAATAAAACTTCACTGCAAACTTTATACGATACTTCAGGTCCAGCAACATGGCCGCTGAATTATCATAGAGACTTTTTTATGATGTTAACTACGATGCTTATGATTCCTTATTTCCGACTATTTTCATGCTTATTTAGCAGAGAGGGAAAACTCTTTAAGTAGATAAGATAGCCTACGTATGATATGAGATGAGGAACATGGAGCAGGAGGAGTAACACCTCGTTAAGAAAACCCTGGTCCAGCTGACCCGGCTGGTGGTACACCGTAAGGGCCCCTACCTAAGGTTACAGAAGAAGGAGAATTACATTTCGCATCAAAAATAGCCGTCATAATAAATACCTGCACAGGTACTATTTTTTAATTGGGTAGGTTCACGAGTTTTCATTTCATAATACAATGTTTGTCTTTTCCTCTTGACGAACATCCCATTGCAGTTTTGGTTATTTAATTTTATTGGCGCGTATCCCATTAAAGATAAGAGCATTGTATCTTACAGGATAATATACGTTGTAGGTATGGGAATATCACTCAGCATATTTTAAAACACCTATTAATATCAAATGGCTATTACCGAGAGTCTTAAGTCTCTGAGAAATGGAGAGGAAGAAGTAACCTCCGCAGTCAAGTGATATAATCCCAAAACTAATCCTGTGCACAACCGAATAGTATTCATCAGTGAAATTTTAATTTGGACGTTACTGAGGACAATTTGATTTACATCATACTGACACAGACATGTCTTATGGCGACAATGGTTTAGTAAAGGGCTAGGAGTGGTAAGGAAGAGATTATGGACTTCATTAAGGTACTACCCCAGCATTTGCCTGGTGTGAAAATGGAAAAAAAGCGAGAAAACCATCTTCAGGGCTTGGAACAGTAGGGTTCCGACCCACTATCCCCCAAATGCAAGCTAACAGCTGCGCAACCCAAACCTCGTAACCACTTGCTCTGTCGAATTGTTTTAAGAGGAAATACAACTAGATAACACCAATTGAACTTGAATCATGGATGGAAAGAGTTTCGACACTTCAGGCAATTAAAGCATGGGATAAAGAAAGGGTAAGGCCGTGAAAGTCGTGAAAATGAAAGGCTCCCAAGATCTTTTAAACTAATCACAGAAAGTCACATAGGACAGATGAAAATGAGGAGGCTTTCACATGCAAGAAGAACCAATTTTAGGCTCAGTCAAGAACGTGTGGTTGCCATCCTACGTTCCCAAGGTTTGAGCCTCTGAAGGTCACCTCTTTTAATTACCTCCTACATCAGGCAAGGACTAGAGATTTTGCTACGTCACGGCAAGCGAATTATCACCTCCTCATAATGTTAATCATAGGGGGAAAGAAACAATCCACCACTCCTAGATGGAAAGGACCATAAAAAAGGGGAAAATTGAATAACGTAAACGTAAATATCGTAAACCTGATAATGTCGGACAGTTGACTAACGGAGATCGGATAGGAAGGAGGAGTAAGAAAAGCAAGACAAAAAAATGTCATCAGTTGACGACCTATTATCGCCAGTCCAGTCCCGCAATTCATGATGCCTAGAGAGAGATCTGGTGAACAAAGTTTTATAATAAGGACAAAAGATACCTCATCAAAAGAATGATAGACTCTCAACAACAAATCTAGCTTGTACTATTTATCTCAGCTGTGTTCTCTTTGTCATTAGTGAATTGGCATAGCTGGCAGATAAATAAAGCTCATATGTAATTCTAAATTACTCTCCCAGCACAATTAATTTCCAGTCGGAAGTTCTGTCACTAAGCAGCGACAGTCTCTTGTGGCTAAAGGAATCTGTCACCGGTCATAGAACCGTTCATTCTAATTAGTCAAACTTGATAAATTGCGCTTAATGTTCTCGTGTCTTCTCAATGTAAAGTAAAACAAAATGGAACTGCCTACGCAACAAATGCAAAAGTATACATTCGATTGTTAATATGTCTTTCTTCAATTAACCCGACTAGACAGCAGTCACCGACACCTCGTATTCAAATCATATCTTTAGTAGGGGAGACTTGGTTAAATTTGCAATATTAAGGCCAATAGAAGAATCACTTGTTTTGAAAATTATCATCCAAATAATATTCATACACAGGAGCAACTGTTACTTATTCTATACGACCGCCTTATTCAAGTCTAGAGACATCCTGGCCAGTGCAGTGATCCACGCTTTATGGTAGTGGTACACCGCTAACGAGGAGTGACATGATGCGAGCTCACATTTCACACCGATCCCCGCTCCCACCTGGTGGTGAATGAAGGATCCCTGACAGCACGGAAACACGTCCGAGAAATTCTGCGGCCGTACGTGCTTGCCTTCCTGGTGCAGCTCGACAACCACATTTTGCAGCAGGACAATGCCCGGCCTCACACAACATGTGTGCAGCCTCCGTGATGTCAACATGTCTCTTTGGCTAGCAAATTCTCCAGACCTGTCGGCCATCGAGTTGGGACCATATTGGACGGCAACTTCGGCCAGTGACAACTAAAGAAATTTGGAGCGTTAATTGTGCCAGCTGTGACAGGATCTTCCTTCTGAGAACATCTGACGTTTGTATTCCTCAATGCCTGACCGTATCGCCACCTGTCTCCGTGCTACGGGTGGTCCAACACCGCACTAAGAGCATCCTACAAGTGTTCTCAATAAATGCTTGGCGTGGTACAATATTTTGATGTTATCTTTGTAATACGATGTCCTGTGCCTGTGTTCATTTTCGTGGCCCTGTGATGGCTCCGTTACCATGCGGCTTTCTTTGTTTGTTTGCCTGTTTCTTTGTTTGTCATTTTGGTTTCAAATTAGTATAAGTACTTAAAAGCAATATTAAAATTTACATTTTTAGTTAATTCACTCTATTTTAATTGTAATAATTTGGCTAATCCCGCTTCAGTCTGCTTAATTACGCAATAGTCAGTGAATTAATTGCTAGTAACATTACAAATACTACTAACTGAAGAAGTAATAAACACTGTAGAAGTACTGACTTTAAGAAGTTTGTTTTTCAAACCCAGTAAACATGATAAGTTTCCTGATGCTAGCACCAAAGGTATCCACTGCACAATTCGCAATTTTGACTATGTTTAGATGACGTAACAAGCCGGCCAGAACTTCTCCTCACGCTGGTTAGTTCTATGTGGGCCTACTATTTTTTATCGATACTGTTCGATAAAGTTGTGCCACTCAACTTGTAATACAAGTGTGTCGACTACGAGGACTCAAGTGAAGTAGCCAATACTTCCTCTCGAGGCAGGCTCCTTTAATCATCTCCTGAGCACCGAGTGAGTGGCTGCGTGCTTTGGGTCACGTAGCATTCAGTTTGCATCCAGGAGATAGTGAGTTCAAACCCCATTATCGTCAGCCCTGAATACTGTTTTCCGCGGTTTCTCATTTTAACACCAGTCAAATGCTGGGGTTGTGCCTCAATTAAGGCCAAAGTCGCTTTCTTTCCGAACCTAGTCCCTTCATATCCCATCGTCGCCAAAAGACCTATCTGTATCGGTGCGACGTAAAGCAAATTATTAAAAAAATCTCCTGAGCAATTCTTGAACATTAATGGCTTTATACGAGAGTAATATCGTCTCTAGTTTCTTACTAATGGCTGTGATTCGAATCCCAATTCGCCCGTTTGAGGCAACTGATCTCTTTTCACCTAGGCAGTATGCTCTCTTCGAGCGCACTCTAACTACTGCCATTAGTAAGAAACTAGCGACGATATGACCTATAAGCCCAAGATAGAATTAAACATGCAGGTACATATTCTGACAGCTTGAGTGCTAGAGTCTTCGACAGCCATGATATCAATGCTACAAGCAAAATTCCCGTATACAATTCAACTGTAATACCTACTTTGCTGTACGGGTATGATTACTGCACAACCTATAGACGACATTTAAAAAGGTTGGAACAATGTCACTAGGCCTCTCCAAGATCTGTCAGATCGTAACCTCAAAATTGGGTCTCCCATTCTATCAGCATCAACAGCCTCTTCTTGTTCCACAATCCTATCAGCTACATCTTTATCTTGATAAAACTGTTGGATATGTTCCTGACATCTTTCTGCCTTGTCTTCTTTCCCTAGAAGTGCTTTTCGTTCTGAACTCTTAATATTCATACACCTAGTTTTCCTTTCTCCAAAGCTTTCCTTTATTTCCCACTATGCAGCATCTATCCTTCCTAGGAGCATACGACCTTCAACATCCTTACAGTTCTCTTTCAACCATTCTTCCTTAGCTTTCTATCTACTTCATTATTTAATCGCCTGTATTCTTTTCTGCCCTCCTCATTTTTTGCTTTCTTCTACTTTCGTCTTTCATCAATAACGTGTAGTATCCCTGGAGTTATCCATTGATACTTAGTTGATCTTTCCTTTCTCCCTAACCTTTTATCAGCAGTCTTACTGATCTCATTCTTTACGACTGTCTATACTCTTCTGTATTTCCTTCAGCCTTTTCTTTTAGTCTTTGTGAAACATGTTCCATGAAACAATCCCTCACGCTATTTCCTTTCAACTTGTCTAGATTCCATCTCTTTCCATTACTTCCTTTATTCAATTTCTTCAACTTCAGATGGCATTTCGTGACCAACAAGTTGTGGTCAGAGTCCACGTCTGTTCCTGGGAAAGTCTTAAATCCAGCACGTGGTTTCTGAGTCTCTGCCTAATAATAATGAATTGTCTTTTTGATACCGTCTAGTGCACAGTGGGCCAGGAATCATATCTAGCAGGACAAAAGTCGTTTTTATCTGGAATGCTTTATTGTTAGACATGTACTGGCACTGTCATATATACTGTATTATTTCTTCACTGATTCCGGTAATTCTATTTGATTTGACTAGGTCACGAAATAATCTTCGAACAGTATTTCCGTCATTGGAAGTTCCTACTCCTCCGCATCTAGGCTGATCAACGATTGGACCCATTTCAGAGTGAAACCATGCTACTATCGGGTGCTTCCTCATAGCAACTTTGACTTTGTCTTCCGGTTTTCTAATCTGCCATGCTTTTACATCAAGTCAGTAAGCAATATGCAGAAGGGATTCAAAAAATCTAATGTATGCATGTAGCGGTGGAAGACCAAATGCAAAATGGCTGACTTTATCTCTTTTTGATCTTAACTGAATATCGTTTATGTTTTTAAGTGTAGCTCCACATACATAACATTTTTGTGCTGGCATTTCAATGAAACATTGGCAGTCTTTACCATCAAACATATACGTAGTTAGCACAAAGTCAGTAATTAGATTAAAATTCACGCTTTCAGCAACAAATTTAGTGGGAACCAAAGATCGTATTTATTCCTCAATACAACGAACTTCTCTTTCACTTATGTTTGATTTCTCCTTCTCGTACAGAATCTTGATTGGACAACAAAATCTTGGAGAGGAAGGGCGAGGATTTCGCCATAGAACCCTATTCCGTTTGTCCCCATTTGAAACGGAATGTAACTGTAAAGGTACCAAATAAATAACAAAGATATCTGAGTCACTTACCTCTGTATTTTCTGACTGGAATTTTTGTTTGTAAATACTTTGATTATTACTGCCGTCACAGCCCCACTTGAACACTGCTTTTGCGTATCATCGTCTTTAATACATTGTTTTATAACATCAGCTTGCACTCCTACAAGTCGAAGAATTGTGTAGTCTACAAAAGCCTACAATGTTACTTCAGCAGGTGAGAGCTGCCTTTGAAGGTGGGGGCGGGGAGCACTTCAGTTTCGTTTCCCTCTCAACACTAAAGGTTGGATAAATGTCACTGTCCCATGCTTTTTCCCCTACTCGTATGTTGCAATACTGCCTCTCAGAAAACTCATTATCAATCGAAAATCTTAAAGCTTCTTCTGCGCTATGACGCATGGTAGGCATTGACGGAGATTTGAAAGCTTGCTTATACCTCGTAGCCCTTTGCAGTGATGATTCCACAACATCCTTACGAATCCCTGCAGCATCCCTTTTACCAAGGAACCTAAGTGATACCTCCGCACCAATACAAGTTCTTTATGAGGTTCCTCTTCTACCAAAGACTGGTTAGGTCTGCGTTGTATTTTATCTCCACTTTCAATAAAAAGCTTCCTTGGTCTTCCCATTCTTGAAGGACCAGGTTCTTCCGTTGCAAGTCCCTCATCTTTATTAAATAATTGTACTTCTCCATTTAGCCAAGCACTGCATTTTCTTTCTACCACACCGCTTTCATTTTATACCAAAATTACACTTAAAAGCAATTCGATCTTTAATAGAGCTTAAAATATCCTTATACTAGTTACCAAGGTAATATTTTATCCCCGAGTGTGTGTGTGTTACCGGAGCTCCTTTACGGTGTCGAAGGATTGAAGGTAAAGGCTTCGTCAATAAACCGACTGCAGACCTTTAAAATGTAGATGTATCGCGGAATAAGAGGGTTGGAGCGTAAGTCATGGCAACTATTTTTGTCTTCACTTTTGCATGGTGCTACCTTTCAATGGGCATATGTCTCGGAAAGCATGACACTCATAGTGCATGGAGATAGCACTAGATGGCGGTGGGTTGGACACGTATCACGCACAGTGTGGTGGGACTGCAGTAGTGAGTGAGACTTCGTGCAGAATGGATGTGACCAGGTAACTTGAACACTGGGATCGGGAAGTACTGGAACACCCGCCATATTCACTGGACTTGTCTCCGAGCAATTTTATCTCATTCCAGTAGTTAAAGAACCATTGCGTGGGAAACGGTTTGGGACTCGAGAGGACATTGACAACGCTGCAAAACATGAGAGCGAAATATTCTCACAGTGCGAGGCGACAGGTATAGAACATCTCCTGCATCGTTCGCAACGTGTCGTACACAATCTGGGGATTACTTTGAGGGTTTATCGTAAAGGTTACTGTACTCTCTAAGAATACACATTGTGTATCACAAGATTTCATGGCTGACAGATTCCTCTCTTTATTTTGTACACCTGGTAAACCTACTGAACATTATTCATACATTCTACAGTACCATAGCTCCCCTCTTCCATACGTAAGTTTCCATTCTTTTGGTAGATCCCACATTCGTGCGGAAATAAAATAGTTGCCGTAATTATGGCCCAACCTTTGTATTTAAGATCCCATAAGCAGACGCCGTTACCAAGGTTAGGTACTCCATCGTTCCTGGAAATTGTGTGAAGTCAGCCTCCTCAAAACACAGGAAAGCAGCCTATTTCAGTCACACATTCCAGTCGCAAATACAATCTGACACAACTGACCATATAACACAAGATAAAGGCGGAAAGAAGTGGCCGTGTTTGGAGGAGATTATATCGGAAGTGGAAATTACAACCAGTGGTTCGACATCCACGATAAGGTAACTCTGATGAGGGAAACATGAACTAGGAAGAATTATTCCATGCTGGTCGCTAACCTTTTGTGAGAAGAATTCTGTGCTGTAAAAGACTATTTCAAAATAAAAAGACCCTTCATTATGCCTGGCGGAGGTGCTGAAGGCTTGCTCGATTTATTCGGAAGGAAGATTTCCCACCAAGAAGTCGAACGATGGACACTAAAGGCTTCGTCAATGAAGCGATTACAGAAACACCAGAAATTAGTACTACATTGATTTCAGGGGTGGAAGGTGGTCGGGTATACACCTGACCATTCTACTGTACTTGACGCAGAGGTTACGAATAGTGGAAGCTTTTACCTTCCAGTATTCAAAAGGTCTTCATGGCCTGTATGGAGATGGCTTTGATTTGCAATTTATACATTTGAAACACTGATCTACTATGTAAGCTTTGAAAAAAAGATATCAATAGAAAATGACGTTAGGTTGCAATTAGTTGAATCTGGTGGTCACTAACCTTGCTCGAACGTCCAATTTTGAGTTACTGGCGATTACAGAATGTTTACTCACTTAAAATATGGGGAGTTTCGGTAAATATTTCATTCATGAAATATCAGTCGGTTAATAACACACAATGTTGTGTTACATATCTTTATACATGATAACATGTGGTTTGAAAGCCATTTACTAATATGAATGGTGCCAAATGGGCATCATTTTATACAAATTGCATAGGAAAGTTATTTGAAAGTACCTCAATCAAGCCAAAACATTAAATCTTAGGGTGTTATGCATGACCCTGAACACAATTTCTGCAGCAATTCCCGTACTTCCCTGGTAATAATATTACATGCAACTCTTATTGTATACGATTAGGAGTGGCACTTGCAATTGATTCCAATAGACTGCAACTAAAACTAAGATGCGGAATCATTGGGTTTGCGCAAATACGTTGCAGAAAGAAAATGTTGAGCTGTAAAGATCGCTGTTACCAGATAACGCTAAGTTTCAAAAGACACACACATCTTTTTCATTTTATATCTAAGAACTGTTTATGTACTTTTGCAAATAACTCGAAATAAATATTGTTTCCGAATATTAAGTTCGGGATTAGAGGATTATTTCTATGAAATCGCTATATTTCAGAACTCTTCGCGATAAATGTTAAGTTCATTCATTACATATCTTACAGCATTATAGTTTCTGTGAGATTAAAATTAAGCTTTCTAAAATTTCTCGTACATCTTTCATGCCAAAAATGTAACACTCCTAGTTATCAATAATTCTCCATGGCATCAAACGCGGTGACTGACTTTGAACGTAATCCAACATGATTCGCTGCAGATCGAACAAAAGAAACATAAGAAGGAATTTCAGAGGAAGACGGAAAACTCGAGAATTCTGAAGACCATTTTAAAATTGGTAAACAAATGAAGAACTGCAGAACTTCAAACACAGTGTCTTGGGGTTCGAACCCCACTGTCGGCAGCCCTGAAGATGGTTTTCCGTGGTTTTCCACTTTCACACCAGGCAATGCTGGGGCTGAACCTTAGTTAAGGCCACGACCGCTTCCTTCCCATTCCTAGGCCGTTCCTATCCCATCGTCGCCATAAGACCTATCTGCGTCGGTGCGACGTCAAGCAAATAGCAAACAGTGTCTTGGTGGCTAGGTGAAGAAGAATTTGGACACAGCCTCTCTATTTCCAATGCCAGGGATCGATTCTCGTCTCTCAGACAAGTCAAGAGCAGGTAAATTGTTCCCTGTCTGGAAATAATTGCTAAAACCTTGTAACAAGAGGAACTTTTAACGAGGGAAGTCGGCAAGGAACTATCCCTAACAAGATAATGTCATGTATGTTTAAATCACAACTCCCACCCAGTTCTCAAGAGGCACATAAGAACGACAACAGACTTTGAGCGTACTTTTAAATATAAATAATATTCCAATTACAAAGTTTGCGCTTGAAAATACACGTTATATTCATAAGACATAACTTGTAATGACATGACTTTGCTATCGCTTTAGTGGCAAATTGTCTGACGAATGACCAAATATAGGACAGTAGAGTAGTATTTATCACTTTAGAATATCCATATAAATGGGTCTCTCTCTCTCTCTCCCTCTCTCCCTCTCTCTCTCTCTCTCTCCACTCCCCGCCCCCACGCCTTCACTACGACTATTATGGTGCTACAGATCTAATGCACCTTGGTGTACCAATTGACTACTTCTCAAACTAAAGGCCATGAAGATTACGCGGTGAATTAAAGTTAGCGTGACGAACCCCCGTGGCTTTCTAGAGCGGGGACGCTATCTCAGCGTCCGATCTCCTTGTGTGGAATGAGTAGACCTCAAATCATCCGTCAGATTCACGTAAAAACCTCTGACCTGGCCGGAAATTGAACGTGGACTCTCCTGGTAAGTAGGCTGGTATATATCCATATAAATAAAATCGTAACGACCGTGTATCTGTACATTGACTATTTTGGCGAAATTTTCATTCAGTTATTCGTTTCAGGTGTAGAAATGACTGTTTGCATATTTTTTAGCTTTGGTGTTTGTTTGTTTGTTTGTTTGTTTGTTTGTTTGTTTGTTTGTTTGTTTTTTTTGTTTGTCTGAGTTCTTGAAATGAAAATCCACAGCCTATTTCCAGTCATTCGACCGGATCAGAAATGGAATGAATGAAGCCCGCATCTAGCGGCGAGAATAGGAATCGTGCCGGCTGCCGAAGCCTGAGGCACTCCTCTGGGGCAATGATTAATGGATGACAGATGAAATTAAATTATATTGGAGAGTGTTGCTGGAACGATATATGACAGGGAAAACCGGAGTACCCGGAGGAAAGCCTGTCCCGCCTCCGCTTTGTCCAGCACAAATTTCAGATGGTGCCTGAGTTCTTATAACTTGAGAACTACTGGATATATTTCTTCCAAACTTCATATTTATAATTCACCTGTCCTTGGGTAGGTTTTAGGAAAATATTGTTTCTAAATCCCTGATTTGACTGGGGGATTATACGAAACCGAAACCGTTATTTTGCACTCCCACAAAATGTACACAACCAGACTTAATGGAAATCTACCTGGCTTAATGGACATCAAGTTCAAAAACTTTTTCTCATCTTCATCACTTCCATATGAGAATTAATAAGGGAGATATCATTAACGAACCGTTTTTCACTCTAAGTTCGAGCGGACATAGCCTAAAAGCGGGTCCGTGTAAAACATATTTCTCATAACTGCAAAACTACTGGAAATATTTTAACTAAACAAAGGTAGCTTTTAAGATCCATAGTATTTCAAATATCTGGGTGGACTGGGAGTTTATAAGAAACCGAAACACAGATTTCCCACAAAATATACCAGACCAGTTTGGATGGATATCAAGAAACCTTGATTGAAATCCATTTCTAAAACTTTCTCCTCAAGTGTACAAGGGAGATGTCATTAACGGGCGGTTTTACAGGCTAAGTCCAGTGGACATAGCCCAAAGAGTGTACAGGCTGTGATTCATTTCAAATGGTTTAATTAAAGATCCATTTTACTCTTTTCTATAGAGCAGATAATAAGACAGGTTATCGTCAGCTATTGACTTCATTAGTCTTCAGTCACAGAGCCACTCCCGGTTTCAGATTACGTACAATATATAACCGAGTAATAGGGAGAATTACGCACAACTTCGGACCAGGAATTGTATCGTTTAATAAACTCTGTGATCGACCTCATTCTGTCTCCACTCTGTTCAACTTTATCGTACTTCACGTTACAGCCATGTGCATTCGTAGAAGAACATCAGTTTAACATGCCGTATTAAACTTTTGAATACAGGCATGTAAGTTGGCATAAATTCACGAAAGAATCGTGATATCAATTACCGTATCCCCTGTGAAGAACGGGTACATATGCTAGTTAGAATATACAGTTATAACTTCATTGTCATCACTTCTGAAATAACATTTGTAGAAATAACAGTTCAGAAGTGACTCGCTTTTACAAGTTACGGGAATTATTGTTACGGCTGCATGTAGAGGTCATGTTTGTATGTCCAACCAGCTATACATTCTAGTTTTCTTAAATTAAGAAGTGAAATGTATTCATTCAATTACATTCTTTTAGTTATTTATAATGTTTAGAAGATAAAAATGTACGCCTCTTTTTTTTTTGCTAGTTGTTTTACGTCGCACCGACACAGACAGGTCTTATGGCGACGATGGGAGAGGAAAGGGCTAGGAGTGGGAAGGAAGCGGCCGTGGCCTTAATTAAGGTACAGCCCCAGCATTTGCCTGGTGTGAAAATGGGAAACCACGGAAAACCATATTCAGGGCTGCCGATAGTGGGGTTCGAACCTACTATCTCTGTACGCCTCTTAAAAGTTTATTTTATTTGCATAGGTGTTCTATTCGATTGTGTTTGTACAGTAGTATTGAACAATTATCTGTACCCATCCGTCTTGGTGGTTCATCAGAAAGAGGTTACCCTATGTGGAATATTCGAAAACAACAAAATTAGTTTTGTGCTCCCTACTGTAGAGAATAAAGGCAATATGGTTATCACACATTATTCTTTCAGTTTCACTGCCTGAAACAATGTTACATAAGAGACTGATATACACAAATAATGCGTAACTTTTACGTTGCTGACATAAAGAATTTTAGGCGCTTAAGCTTGAGACCAGTACTATATTAGAGATACTTAGAACCAAGTCATTTAATGTAATGCTTCTTTGAACACCACATTCGTCGTTCTGTTACCACGACCACAAAAGAGGAGTGATTTGCTGCTACTAACACGGGAGCATGCGATGTACAGTTGGCCGTGTGAGAAGCAGCTGGACTTGAGGTCAAATCCTGCAACGTTCCGAGTTTAACCCTGTGTATTTTGATAGTCATCGCGAAGCACGGACTGTCGGGAAACTACCAATTATTGGATTGGAATGAGGTAATTCGTAAGAATCAATGGAATTCTTGGTACGAACATGGATTCCTCTTTGTCACAAATAATGAGTATAAATGACTAGATCATGTGACCGTCCAATACCATTAGTTGTAGCATAGCGCCATTGCAGAGCGTCGGAGGGGACAGGTTCCTGAGAAGCATGAAGAGTGCTTCTATTTTCTCAGGGCTATAATATGCGCCGGCAGTCTAGGAGCTGTTTTAGACTTGAGGAATTCAAATGGATAGCGCAACGCGTCATCCTGATTGATGACTCTGTTCACCGACGTATACACCAAATCCTACGCTTGAAGTCTATTCGTGATGGACCCATTGATAGTTCTGGCTTCGTTGTTGATCGGAGTTAGTATTATTCGCTCACAGAGCCATTCAGTCGTTTTCAGGTGTATTTCTTGAATACTTGAATATACTTTCTTCATGACGTCATCGATACTCGGAAGTTTGTTTGTTTGTTTGTTTGTTTGTTTGTTTGTTTGTTTGTTTGTTTGTTTGCCCAAACCTTGTCCCGTTTCTCTATGGGGTGGGGTATGAGGTGAGGTGAATCTGTCGTGGCGGGTTTTATGACTGGATGCCCTTCCTGACGTCAACCTCATCAGAGTAATTATTGAGATGAAATGAATGACGTAGGAAGTAGGAAGGGAGAGGGTGAAGCCCGGTGCCCGCACATAGCCTACTCCTGTCGAATAACACCAAGGGGTCTGCTCATGGGTTAACGTCCCCATCCGATGGACGAATCACCATCAACAGATTCATATACCCTCCAACGTATACATATGAGCACTACGGAGAGTTTTGGAATTTTATACAGGCATTTGTCAATCTAGTGATTAGAAATCGTATACCACCACCTCTCCTACCCTCCCGACCAAAATTCTGATGGTGAAAATATTTTCGACCAACGGAACTCGAACCGGTTAACCACGGTGTCAGACCGTTTAGACTTCAACGCCTTAACGACCATGGCCACGAGGCGGCCTGTCGATACTCAGAAAAAATTTACAAATTTAATCTGATAGAATAATTATTCCATTGCTTCCTCCCATAGTTCCATTGCAAATCATCATCATCATCATCTGTTTACCCTCCAGGTTCGGTTTTTCCCTCGGACTTAGCGAGGGATCCCACCTCTACCGCCTCAAGGGCAGACTCTTGTTCGGGGGATACAACTGGGGAATATGACCAGTACCTCGCCCAGGCGGCCTCACCTGCTATGCTGAACAGGGGCCTTGTGGAGGGATGGGAAGATTGGAAGGGATAGGCAAGGAAGAGGGAAGGAAGCGGCCGTGGCCTTAAGTTAGGTACCATCCCGGCATTCGCCTGGAGGAGAAATGGGAAACCACGGAAAACCACTTCCAGGATGGCTGAGGCGGGAATCGAACCCACCTCTACTCAGTTGACCTCCCGAGGCTGAGTGGACCCCGTTCCAGCCCTCATACCACTTTTCAAATTTTCGTGGCAGAGCCGGGAATCGAACCCGGGCCTCCGGGGGTGGCAGCTAATCACGCTAACCACTACACCACAGAGGCGGACTACCATTGCAAATAAGTAGGAGTATCTCGGAAAGTACTGTGCTGTCGGGGTTGCCCCCAATATCAACTCTCAGTTTTAGAGTGAGAGAGCGTTCATGAACGATTGGCCATAGAGCTGATCTTTTCAGAGAGAGATTAAATTCTTCTGCTCTGGTTTCGTTGGTGGTAAAAGACTAAGTCTTCCGAAAATCACCAGAGAGGAGGAATTTTACTCCATCAAAAATATGTTGCAATTGCGAACATCGCGGAGCGTCCTGTTAACTGACTCTCTCTATATGTTTGTGTGACATTGTGCACTAATCCCCAATAAACAGTACGTAGTCCCGCACAACCTTCACTGTATTGCTGGTGTTCCAATGCACAGCACAGGGGTGCCTCGGTGTTGTCGAGATCAATGGGCACATGGAATGTCCTACCTTATCTCCCGGTAGAAGAGTTGCTGCGATTTCGGAGGATGCAACCGCGACAGCAGTCTTGCCATCTTCTCTGAGTTCAGCAAGTATCAGATTGATTGGGAACGTCTTGTCCGTACCACTCGGTGCATCAATGAAAAAAAAATGTTGCACTGGGAGAGTTGGCCGTGTGGTTAGGGTCCCGCAGCTGTGAGCTTGCATCCTGGAGATAGTGAGTTCGAACCCCACTGTCGGCAGCCCTGAAGATGGTTTTCCGTGGTTTCCCATTTTCACATTAGGCTGGGGCTGTACCTTAATTAAGGCCACGGCCACTTCCTTCCCACTCCTAAGCCTTTTCTGTCCCATCGTCGTCATAAGATCTGTGTCGGTGCGACGTAAAGCAAACAGCAAAAACATTTTTTAAAATGCTACTCTTTTCTTCGACACAGTGTAATAATGAAAATGAAAATGAAAATCCACAGCCTGTTTCCAGTCATTTGGCCGGGTCAGGAATGGAATGAATGCAGCCCTCGTCTAGCGGCGAGGATAGGAATTGTGCAGGCTGCCGAAGCCTTTCGCACTCCTCTGGGGCAATGATTAATGACTGGCAGATGAAATAAGTGATATTGTAGTGTGTTGCCGGAATGAATTATGACAGGGAAAACCGGAGTACCAGGAGAAAAACCTGTCCCGCCTCGGCTTTGTCCAGCACAAATCTCATACGGAGTGACCGGGATTTGAACTACGGAACCCAGCGGTGAGAGGCCGGCACGCTGCCGCCTGAGCCACGGAGGCATCCGACGCAGTGTAATACCTCTCGTTAAACTAAGCACTGCTCATCAATCAGTTTCTGCTCATTATGGATATTCGCCATGTTATTCCTGCAATAGCTCGTATTTCTGATATATTCTAAATTCAAACGTTTCATATTAGCAGGATCAGGACGTCTGTAATTTCTGACCTCCTGTCGGCAAAGTTATGGCTTCCAATGATCGAAGATATTAATTTTCTGTATTTATGTTCTGCATTCCCATGTTGTCTGTAGCAGATGGCTGTCATCGAAAGTCCTCGGCCATGCTTTCGTTGCACTCGTCCCACAGATCAGCTGGAGAACAGTATACTTCTACAATAACTGTGGAAAGCTGCCTTAGATTTAATGGACTACGAGATACAGATTATTTGCTCTAGATGGAGTCCCAGTGAGACTAAATTTCCAGGAGATCCAGAGTCTGCTGGCACTTTGTTACGTGGGATGAAGGATCCCATTTACAGTTCTGAGATCAGTGAAAAAAGTAGGATCTTTCACAGTGCGCAATAGGAGATTAAAATAGAAGTATAGAAACATTCTTGTGTGCCCTGCATACACTCTTCCAGTAACACGTTTTTTCTTAATACCTGGGAAGCCCTGAAGCCTTCCTTCCTTCCTTCCTTCCTTCCTTCCTTCCTTCCTTCCTTCCTTCCTTCCTTCCTTCCTTTCTTTCTTCCTTCCTACTGTGAAATGTGCCTCCCTGTCTACTGAAGGAGTAGAAGGACGGAACTCTTCACATAATAGTCCCCCAGTAATAGTATCAGTTTGTCAACGTATGAAAAATGCCATGAAATGGTGTTCCATGGATTCATTACAAAATTACTTGTGTTTTCAGTAAATACTCCGCACCGAAATTTATCCCTATGAACGTCAAAATAAATTACACCCGCTTATCTACCAAGAATAGGGAATTTGAGAATCCACCAAACAGCTTTGGACATGCTGTCATACTTTCCGGTCTGGTATTCCGGGACTTCATCATGGTCACCGCCCTCGTTTACATACTTGCAGATATACTTGATAGATTTTACACCACTACAATACTCAAAATTGATGTGGGTTTGAGAGGCTCTGGATAAAACGGGAAATATGGCTCAACCCACCATTTACAGTTGCCTGCCCCTTTTAGGTATTGTACCAGTAAAAGAGCCCGACTTTAAGATTTGTTTTCAATAATAATTTCGTGTGGCTATTTCTAGCCGGGTGCAGCTCTTGTAAGGCAGACCCTCTGATGAGGGTGGGCGGCATCTGCCGTGTGTGTGTAACTGCGTGTTGTTGTGGTGGAGGATAGTGTTATATGTGGTGTGCGAGTTGCAGGGATGTTGGGGACAGCACAAAAACCCAGCCCCCGGGCCACTGGAATTAACCAATGAAGGTTAAAATCCCCGACCCGGCCGGGAATCGAACCCGGGACCCTCTGAACCGAAGGCCAGTACGCTGACCATTCAGCCAACGAGTCGGACTGTTTTCAATGCAAGCATGGAATAGTTCTCAGGGCTAAACTGGATGAATAATAGCTAGGGCTTTGTACAGGAGGCAGGGTCCTATCTACAAGAAAAATTTGAATCTGATTTGATAAGAGTTTATTCATATAATGCATGTTAAATTGCACCTCACCTCATGGTAGATAGGGGTTGTCTTCCACATTGTCCTTTAAATGGCCCGGGTCTCCAGATCACCAGGCCGCACCGGCTGGAACACGTTCCAGAAGATGCCCAAGTACTCCATCAAGATGCGGACGGACCATCCAGGTTGGCTGCACGGAATACGCCTGAAGTTCCCGATGCTCGTGATGACCTCCGCTGGTTCCTGACGATGTTGAGGGTAGTCACATTACCCAAGTACAATGAGGTTGATAGAATCAATGCAAACTCCGAGAATGTGCTCTTCGTCACTCACAGAATAAATCACAGTTCATGAAAACCTTGAGTAATGAGTTTTCTCACCACTAATAAAATCACGAGACAAAGCTCACAAAGACTTTTAATAATCCACTCTTTAACACTCATGGAAATGACAAGTCCGTGGTCATGAAGACTTTCAATAATGTTATAGTTCATCAATGAAAAAAATTACAAGTCTTCAAGTAATCACTGACAACGATCACAAGTCTATGCTCATGGAAACTTCGAATAAATTTAGAGTTCATCACTCGTGAATATTACAAGTCTTTGAATAATCACTGGCGAAAAGTTAGAGTTCATCACTGCTAAATATGACAAGTCTTTGAATAATCGCTGGCGAAAAGTTAAAGTTCAACACTGGTAAATATTACAATTCTTTGAATAATCACCGGCGAAAAGTTAAAGTCCAACACTGGTAAATATGACAAGTTTTTGAATAATCACTGGCGAAAAGTTAAAGTCCAACACTGGTAAATATGACTAGTTTTTGAATAATCACTGGCGAAAAGTTAAAGTCCAACACTGGTAAATATTACAAGTCTTTGGATAATCACTGGCGAAACGTTAAAGTCCATTTATAAAGACTTAGAGAAATTCAGAGTTCTTCAACACTCGTAAATATTGCAAGTCCCATTTATAAAGACTTAGGAAAATTCAGAGTTCCTCAACACTCGTAAATATTGCAAATCTTATTTATAAAGACTTAGAAAAATTCAGAGTTCCTCAACACTCGTAAATATTGCAAGTCTTATTTATAAAGACTTAGAAAAATTCAGAGTTCCTCAACACTCGTAAATATTGCAAGTCTTATTTATAAAGACTTAGAAAAATTCAGAGTTCCTCAGTGAGACTGTAACCACACGAAGATAGCTTCTGACGATAATGGCAGCGAATAGAGCCACGCTGACTACTCTACTGTGACTGACTGACTGAGATATCAGGCTATATTGAGCCCTCCTTATATTTGGTTTGGGGACATTACGTCACATATGCCGTGAAGCTGGTTATCTCCTGAATCCCTCGACGGATTTTCTTGAAATTCAAGCATTGCGACGTTTATGTAATTCCCTTTAAAATGACATGTTGATCAAGTCGCTACCCCAATTATTATAGGAGTTTTAAATTTTTTCTCCATCGAATGTTCCGGAAGGTGTGACGCTTGAGTTCAGGCTAGCTGCACGTGGCATGACAGGCGGGTGATCTAACTAGCCCCTGTGGCTACGTCACGCATACAGCTGTTCTCAGCTTGCTTGCTCGTCCTGCTGAATGTAAACAAACCAGGTTTGCACGGAGTAATACGCGTGGTGATAAAATACGATCAACTCTCAAAAAAAAATATGCATGTACAGGTCGTAACCGGTACAGTATGAAGCCTAAAATGTGCCTTGGATAGTGGATTCTAAGCACGCAGTTTTGTCGACATATAACCAGTAGTTTTCCAGTTATCCGAAATTAGCTCTACGCGCACTCGCTGTTGGGCCATATTCGCTTGGACTAGGACTGTAAACTATTTCATTAATAAAATCTCCTCTATTGACACCCCTATGGAAAAGTCTACTTGAGAAATAGGTTTAGAAATATATTTCCATTTTAGTAGGTAGATTTCAGTTAAGTTTGATTATGGATATTTTGTGGGACAGTAAAATCACTGTTTCGGTCTCTCTAAACCTCAATTCATTCTCAGATTTTGAAATGGTATTGACCTGAAAAGCCTCTGTGACTCAGGCGGCAGCCCGCCAGCCTCTCACCGCTCGGTTCCGTGGTTCAAATCCCGGTCACTCGTGTGAGATTTGTGCTGGACAAAGCGAAAAAGAGACAGGTTTTTCCGGGTACTCTGGTTTACCCTGTAATCTTTCATTCCAGCAACACTCTCCTAGTTAATTTAATTTCATCTGTCATTAATTAATCATTACCCCAGAGGAGTGCGACAGGTTTCGGCAGCCGGCACAATTCCTATCCTCGCCGCTAGATAGTGGCTTCATTCATTCCATTCCTGACCCGGTCGAATGACTGGAAACAGGCTGTGGATTTTCAATGACCGTAAAACTTACCTTCCGACATGAGAAATCTAAATATAAAGTGTGATTATGACTGATTAATATATGTCCGTAAGTTTCCAAATTATATGAAATCAGCTGTACACACAGGCTTTTGGGCTATGTCCGCTTGGACTTACATTGTAAAATATTCCGTTAATAGCATCTCCCTTATTAATACTCCTGTCAAGATAGTTCATATGAGAAGTTTTAGAAATACATTTCCATTAACTTTGGTAGGTGCCCATTACTTTTCACCATGGATATTTTGTGGTAGAGTATAATCACTGTTTCGGCCGGCCTGAAAACTCTTCAGGAGTTTTGAAATTGCACGAAACCTAAAACCTACCTTTGGATAAGTGGATTATACATATGAAGTTTGACTGAGTGAGTAGCTAAGCGGTTTGGGTCACGTAGGCCTTTCTCTCAGCTTGCGTTCGGAGGTTACTTGGTTCGAACCCCACTATCGGCAGCCCTGAAGGTCATTTTCGGTGGTTTCCCAGTCCACGGTCACTTCCTTCCCACTCCTAGACCTTTGCTCTCCCACCGTCGCCATAAGACTTACCTGTGTCGGTGCAACATAAAGGAAATTGAACAATGAAGTTTGGTTAAAATATGTCCAGTAGTTTTCCAGTTGTAACATACCGCCCTACCTGCACTCGTATTTTGGCTGTCTGTTAGAACTTAGACTGTAAAAATTTCGTTAATAGTATCTCTCTTGTTATTCCTCCTTTCGAAACGGTGTACATGACGAAAGGGTTTAGAGACCTTAGGTATATAACAGCTATATAACACACTATTTAACTATATATGAAAAATAAAACCTTGCATAGGTTTATTAACTTTTTGAAATATATTTCTTTAATTTGAAAAAGTCCCTTTTCCTCTGCAAACCATGGAGCAATTCCTTTGGTTTTCATTTTGCTACCTTACGGCTACTTGATAATTGCTGAGCTCTAACACTTTCGATATAAGTAGTATATTTTTTAAATGTTGTGGTATATTTGCACTATGGTTTGGAGAGTGTTATGAACCATATATCAGCTGCTAGCGTTCTGTTTAAGTCACTTATAGAAGACATTCAGAATGGATGTGTTGTGATGAAGCCCTGCAAATTTCATGAATTTGCACAAGGTAGTTTCCTCCCACCGTCGCCATAAGACTTACCTGTGTTGGTGCAACATAAAGGAAATTGAAGGAATGGAACGTAAATACTGAACAAATATGTTAAGGAAAAGAGCAATTGAAGTTTTCTCTTACTTCTGAAATACAATCATCTTCCTACAGAGGGTAGAAAACCTCAACGTCCATATGAATATTCCTCATTGTCTTACTGACTCTTACGTTTAGATCTTCTGTCCTGTTTTGCTTTATGTTGCAGTTCCTGTTTAACTTTGCTTTTGGTATCCGCCTTTGATCGATGTCATGAAGATTTTCATTGAGTGTACTCCTGGCTCTAGTCCAGCCTTCTGCAACACCTGAATCCTACCATGATTTTCCTAATTATATCAGAGGACAGAAACTTTAATTAGTATTTTGTATTTTGCCAAGCATGTACTTCGTCAATAATTCACGATCAGCCAACGCAGTAAATATAGGTTTAATTCCATTATTTAAAAACTGTTTATAGAAGTGAATAACAGCCGCTATCAATGTTATATTTGCACCATTCTTCCTTAAGGCAGAGGTGGCGGATGGGATGATCATTGCACAAAAAGGGGACGTGGAAGTACTTACGATATGATGCATTATTCATTTTCATATACTTCCAGTTGTTATACTACTTTCAGATTTTAGCACGTTGAAGAGAACATAATAAACAACGAAAAACTATAAAAATAAATCGAGGCTATTGGTATCAAAAGGAGCAATCTCCACTTTTCGCTGGAAATGAGTTACTGATACTGTTGTATTGTATTAATAGCTGTCTTTAAAACTATGTTTTTGTATTTTTCAAAAAGAACAAAATCCCATCGTTTCAGAGCACGAAAGTACAGTGTGACTTTCAAACAGAACAATCTCCGCCATCTGTTGGTATCAAAAGGGACGATCTCCAGAACTACCAATCAGCTACCAATCATGTGAATGCGGCCATATTGGTTCAATTGAGTTATACATTGAGACTGTCTTGCTTATGCATGCCTATTTTTCGGTTTTAGAGTTATACTGGAGATATTTTCGGTATTTTGAAAGTATATGAACGTGCGCGAACATATTATATTACCAAAACAAACTGTAGCTTTCTTCAGTGTGTTCTGTGATGGACATGCTACCGCAAAACGTGACACCTGTGTCACCCACAAAAGCGAGGAAATAGATTCACGATCATAGGAAATGGAAATCACTTGTTGCAAAGAAAGTGGCAATAACATTCAGTCAGTAAATTTCTTTTACCAGGTAGAAATTCAATTGGGAAATTGACTTATATACCCTTGTATAGTCAATATCCATATGAACTGATCATAACCTCAGGGCACTTTATTATAACAGCTGTCCTTAGTTTAGAGACTTCTCTTCATTCTTTTTACTGACTATCTGAAGGATAATGTTAATTTTTAAATTTTATGGTACCCTATATTGAATGTATTGGTAATAAGATTGTTTGGAAATATATACTGATGGGTTTCGTGCTGGTGGTCTTCCGTTTTTCAGTCTAGGTAATATTATTCATCACTTTTGTAACTCTTAAATCAATTTACAGTACATTATAGTGACATTCTTGGCCTTTCAATCTAGTGTAAAGAAAATAGTGTGGGTATCACAATTCTGTAAGTTTGTAGCAAAAAGAGCAATCTCCTTACATGTTGGTATCAAAAAGAGCAATATCCATTAAAATCTGAAAGTTAGTATCAAAAGGAACAATCTCCGAAATACAATTTAAAATACCTAATTAACCATTAATTATATGGTAGGTTTCCTTTGATAACTCGCTCACAGCTTGTCTGTTGTGTATATAAGACAAAAATCACCCAGATAGAGTGAATAGAAATGCATTAGGTAAAAAATCACTCCCACTGTAAAGTGCAGGAAGGCGGAGATTGCTCCTTTTGATACCAATAGCCTCAATTCTAAAATTTCAACCTCAGCCGGTTACTTCCTACCTTAAGCTTGATCGTTCACATTTTGTGGGAGAGCAAAATCAATATTTCGATCTTCCTATAAACCCCAGTCCATTCAGGAATTTTGAAATTGTATCTTAAAAACCTACCTTTGGATAGGCTGATTCTGAATATGAAGTTTGGTTAGAATATGTCCAGTAGTTTTTCAATTGTAAGAAATCTTCCCTATGCGCACCCGCTTTTGTACTTTGTCCACCAAGACTTAGAATGAAACATTCCGTTAATATTATCTCTCATATTAAATCTCCTATCCAAAATGTGTACATGACAAAAGGGTTTTATAAATATATTTCCTTTAAGTTTCGTAGATATCCATTAATTTTTAACATGGATATTTTGTAGCGGGGTAAATCAATGTTTCGGTCTTCCTATAAACTTCAAATCTATTCATGAATTTTGAAATGTTATGGGCCCTGAAACCTACCTTCGGATAAGTGGATTCTAAATATTAAGTTTAGTTTTTAAAAGTCAGTAATTTTACATTTATGAGAAATAGGCTCTACGTGCATCTACTTTTGAGCTATGTCCGGTAGGGTTCGAACTGTAAAACGTTCCGTTAATGATATATCCCTTATTAATCCTCCTATCGAAAAAGTGCACATGAAGGAATAGTTTTAGAAATAGATTTTAAAATAAGGTTGCTCATATATATTTTGTGGGAGAGTAAAATCACGTTTTTCGGTCTTCCTATAAACCCTCAGTCCAGTAGTTTTCCAATTATAGGAAATATGCTCCACGTGCACCCACTTTTGGGCTATATCTGCTAGGACTTAGACTGTAAAACATTCCGTTTATGCTATCTCCTTTATTAACCCCCCTATGGAAAAAGTCTACATGGGACTTCTAGCATGGTTGGTAGGTTTCCATTAAGGTTGCTCATGCATATTTTGTGGGAGAGTAAAATCACGTTTTTCGGTCTTCCTATAAACCCTCAGTCCAGTAGTTTTCCAGTTATAGGAAATATGCTCCACGTGCACCCACTTTTGGGCTATATCTGCTAGGACTTAGACTGTAAAACATTCCGTTTATGCTATCTCCTTTATTAATCCCCCTATGGAAAAAGTCTACATGGGACTTCTAGTATGGTTGGTAGGTTTCCATTAAGGTTGCTCATGCATATTTTGTGGAAGAGTAAAATCAGAAAAACAGAAAAAGAGACACGAAAGCTGAACAATATGCAGATGGTCATCACTACACCTGAAACGGATAAATACAAGAAAATTTGGCCAAAATAATTAATATATAGGCACAAAGTCATTACCATTTTATTTGTATAGACATTCTCAATTCGCAACTGCTCCCCACTCTTTGGTAACTAATTCTCCGTTGTACCTATCTCTTCAAAATGAAAACTTATGAAATCACTGTGAAACCTAACATGTATTAGGAATGGTTTGCATACGTCTTCTGGTGTACGAATGAGTTCTCGCACCATATCAGGCACGCTCTGAAACATGGAAACCAAATTACTCTTGTTGCGTGAACTTTCCCATTCCTTTACGGAGTTTCGGTGAACTCTCAGAGAGTAAGGAGTGGAACTGGTCGCTGTGAAATCGCCATTCCCAGCATATCCCACGCATGTTCGATTGGATTGGCCAATCATTTTGGCTAATGTCATAACCTTGAAAATACTGACGAACCACCAGTGTACGATGTGGACTTGAATTGCCATATACTAACACACAATAGAAGAGAGTGGTCCCCAACCTAAGGTCTGTATGGCGTCACTGAGAGGAGTCCATCGTCCAGTTACTAATCAAATCTAAAACATGACCCTTCCTTCAACAAATGAACAAACGTCCTGAAAGTAATCGTATTGTTAGCTTCGTCCAGATGTCCTCCATACACTCGTAAGTCTCGTTTTAGGTCTCAAACCAGCCCTGGACCAGTAACTTATTCCTCATTCCTGAACGATCTGATATTGACGAGGCTCAAGAGCTTATTTATTTATTTATTTATTTATTTATTTATTTATTTATTTATTTATTTATTTATTTATTTATTTATTTATTTATTTATTTATTTATTTATTTATTTATTTATTTATTCATTTATTTATTTATTTATTTATTTATTTTTGTGGTTGGTTGGTTGGTTGGTTGGTTGGTTGGTTGGTTGGTTGGTTGGTTGGTTGGTTGGTTGGTTGGTTGGTTGGTTGGTTGGTTGGTTGGTTGGTTGGTTGGTTGGTTGGTTGGTTGGTTGGTTGGTTGGTTGGTTGGTTGGTTGGTTGGTTGGTTGGTTGGTTGGTTGGTTGGTTGGTTGGTTGGTTGGTTGGTTGGTTGGTTGGTTGGTTGGTTGGTTGGTTGGTTGGTTGGTTGGTTGGTTGGTTGGTTGGTTGGTTGGTTGGTTGGTTGGTTGGTTGGTTGGTTGGTTGGTTGGTTGGTTGGTTGGTTGGTTGGTTGGTTGGTTGGTTGGTTGGTTGGTTGGTTGGTTGGTTGGTTGGTTGGTTGGTTGGTTGGTTGGTTGGTTGGTTGGTTGGTTGGTTGGTTGGTTGGTTGGTTGGTTGGTTGGTTGGTTGGTTGGTTGGTTGGTTGGTTGGTTGGTTGGTTGGTTGGTTGGTTGGTTGGTTGGTTGGTTGGTTGGTTGGTTGGTTGGTTGGTTGGTTGGTTGGTTGGTTGGTTGGTTGGTTTATGTATGTATGTATTTATCTATTTATTTATTTAATAATTTTCAGCCAGTCAAACAGTATACGCTCTTGTCAACATTGAGTTAATTGAATATTTTAGTCAGTTACAAAACATTGAATTCTAAATACATTAGGTGTGCTCCATTTTTTATAGAACTGGTCGTGGTCGCACTATTTTTCTGACTAGCTGTATTTAAAAAAATACCGGATCCCCTAATATGTTTGCTTGATGATATATAGCCCACAACAATCTTCAAGAAATTAGATTTCTAATGGTAAAATAATTACTGAAATCCGTCGGTTTCCGATATCAACCTAGACACAAAAACAAACTCGCTTATAAGTCAATCAGCTGGATCAAGCGAGTTGGCTGCGTACTCCGAGTGGGTAGCCTTGAGGTTGCATTCGGAAGAATGTGGGTTTAAACCTCATTGTCGGCAGCCCTGATGATGATTTTCCGTGGTTTCACATTTTCGCACCAATAAAACGCTGTGGGGTGTACCTTAATTAAGGATACGGTCGCTTCCTTCCTAGCCCTAGCCCTGTCCTATCCCATCGTCACCGAAGAACCTATACGAGTCAGAGTGACGCAGAACAAATGTTAAAAACGTCATTCAGTCAGTCAGGTATTATCCGCAGCTGGAAGCGCTGACTTAATTGAAAAATGAAATTGGGTATGTAAAAATAATATTTTCTTCTAATAAAGCCTCATAAATGTAAAGACAGTTGTTCAGATATAGAACACTAATGAACGATTAAATTATGTTTTGACAGTAGGTCAAGAAAGAACTCAGTTCACGAAAAGGGAAGGATTTAATCACGACACTCAAAATCTCCCTGAAGTAATCTGAATTCGAGTGACTCGATGATCTGTATTTCGACTCCAGACGCTGACCTCTTTCCCTTGGTTTGAGGATGGTCGGCCAGTTGTTTTCCTTCATCATACAAGAATCACCACCACCATCACGCTACTTTCCCTAGGTTCCTATCTCAATAAATAGGTATATACACCACTGTAAGTAGATCTCACAATAGCACAGGTTATCTGCCAGTTCCCACATCCTCACCAGTGCGTGAGGCTTGACCTAACCCTTCCAGAATAATCAAGAAAAGAAATCCTATCCTTAAGAATGAGAGTATCGACAAGATAAATAGAATGGCTACCAAGGGCATTTCTTTTTTGCATTGTGCTTTACGTCGCACCGACACAGATAGGTCTTATGTCGACGATGGTATGGGAATGGGTTAGGAGTGGGAAGGAAGCGGCCGTGGTCTTAATTAAGATACAGCCCCAGCTTTGGCCTGGTGTGAAAATGGGAAACCATGGAAAACCATATTCAGGGCTTCCGACAGTGGAGTTCGAACCCACTATGACCCGAATGCAAGCTCACAGGTGCACAACCCTAACCGCACGGCTAATTAACTCGGTGGCGTGAATTTTCTGGGGTTCGCAAACCTAACGCCAATGGGTTCGGAAGAGAACTCGAATCAACCAAGGGAAGTCGTATATAAAACTTGAAAGCGAGGAGACTGGCACAGATAAGTGGAACCAATAGAGAGTCAGCTGGAGAACTCGTGGTCACCAACCCACGCTCTCAAATTGAGCGTCCTTGGCGATAAGTCGGTTGGTGAGCTATTTCATAACTCCCGTCGCAAGTGAAGTAGTTATCCATTGCGCACGAAATGAGTTAGTGCCTCGATTGTGGTAGCCGATGTCACGTGCGGCGATTATCATTCACCTGAACACACCAGCAGGTAACCCGTGGGGGCTACCCCTAGCATGATAGACTACACTGCCACGTGCATTGCCCCTGGCACATGCCACAACTCCCAGCACATGATCACATAACCCGTGTAATACACCACTCCTTAATTGAGGGAGATTCCATTCGTGACAGACACTAAAGCTTGGTTGAGAGTTCTCAACAGATACTGCCTATCAAACCTCCTTAGGATGGTGAGTAGAAATGTTTTAAGTGACATAGGATATAAAAATGATTCGACTTATTTTCTCATTAATATTAATAATAACAATATCAGCATTCTGAAAAAATATCGGATACTATTAGGAAAAAACGACTGAAATTTTATGGCCTTATTCAAAGAATGTAGAATGAAAGACTTACTAAAAAAGATATTTAATTATGCCTCATCACTAAAAGTCAAGAATAATTGGATAATCGAAACTGAAAAAGACCTTCAAGAAATCAACATAACAGGTGAAATTATATGGGACAGACCTAGCATTAGAACGTTGCTGAACAAACATCATTTTTCTTAAAATCCCATGATGTGGACCACAACTGCATGGACGGAAGAACGGAAGAAAAAACACAGCGAGAGGTTGAAGAGATTCTGGGAAGGGAAGAAAGCAAATTCATCTGCTAAATAAGTTCGACAGCGCTCCTTAGTTGGACACAACGTTCGTAAATCAACCGGTTATGGGTTCGACATCAAAGATAACATCAGTACCGCGCACTATAGAACAAACTGTTAACTTAATGTTGTCACGATTAAAACATAAAAGAATCCGTTGCAATTTTACCGAAAATTATAATTTCTCAAACTACTAAACGCCTAGGTCGTTACCAACTGCGATTTTAGCCTTGAAGGACACAGGAAGTTCACCAATCGAAATATCCATGGGGACGAGGGCGTTCATTCACAATAGTTGCTTTTAAATACCGTGAACATAATGTTAGTGATATTAAAGCTTGAAATGCTCGAACGAGTTGTGTGGTCAAATACACAAATATCCTTGCAATATTTATAATAATACAGAATGTAATAATATGTAACAATATTAATACTACAAATCGTTATTAAACGTAGGTCGAATCATAAGTCACGGTAACTCTTTTTACTCGCGAACAGGCGACAACGCGGAAAATGATGATATTGTGACCGTTCGTGGACGCGTATGGTTTGGAGAATGATAATTTTCTTCTGTTGGGCCTCGGCTATAATTCAGCGGTTCGCGTGAAAATCCACTCAAGGGCATGGCCCTTCGACGAGTACCGGTCACATCTCATCAAAATGATAACTAAAACCTAATGATTCAACATCCTACCTAATTATATCTAGGCTCTTAAATCTCATTCAGGAAATTATAACCACAATGAAAGTTTGTAAGAATATTAAATTTAATGAAATAATCCTAGGGAAAATATAATAATAATAATAATAATAATAATAATAATCTGAATAAGCAACATCACGGAGAGTTATCATTATATAAGTCCTATCACACTCCGTTGGCTCTAAAACCTATCCTTGAGGCATTATTTAACATTAGATTCAAATATTAAAATAAATCGTAACTGTCTTTCAGATACTTCCATTATGAAGAAAGAAAAATTAATCACACAAGAAACATCTATCAATCGGAAGTCTTTCACTTCTCCTGCTTGTTTGTTAATTCATCCTAAAAAATCACTTTTACCCTAGCTTGCTTTCCCTGTTCTATCTATGTCGTCATTCAAACACCTACCTAGCTAATGAACAACTTGAATTCCCTTAACGGTCATTTCTCTAATATGACACAGAATCATATCTATAAATCAACCAAGACACAAATAATTCCATAAATAAATATCACGGTGTCGTTACTCTCGTCTGGATTCTCAATATTGCCGTACCTGGAAAATAATATCTGCTAACTACTGACATGATCAAATAATACAATGTTGGAAGGTCTGCGATGCATCAGCTTCTTCTCCATGTCTGCTAAAAATAATTCTAATTCTCAAACAACTACATAAAGCAATATGTCGAATGCAACACACGATATCAGGTGACATTGATCCTAAAATACATCTGTCTACTGTTCGGGTGTATTAATTACTGAAGATCCTATCTATTCACCCGCACGTCTATTCATTTATTTTAATGCTGTACCATAATACATATCATGACAAATCCTATGCGCTCGACACTAAATTCTCCGAAATACCTTCAAATTCTAACATTGCATACATCGCTTGTCCAACCAATACTCAAAATATGTAGCGAACATTTCATTCAACAACATTACCTTAACTCATTGACCATCTCAAAGATCAAACGTACCACTGTAGCATGCAATTCAATAAATCTCGTCTACTATCACTACTGCATCAAATCATAATGTCTGACGACTCTACGCTCGCCACACTTCATCAAAAATGCGCACCACAACAACATTAACACTCGAATAAACAAGCATAGGCATAGAAGAGCCTTAATTCCACGCATATGAATATCACACAATTCCTACTGAATAAACACTTCACCAACGTTCTGAGGAACAAGTCATGTAAGAGGATCACAACGTTAATAATATTACATACACGCATTCAGAGAACTTACCTTACTTAACTTATCTTACCGCGATTAACTTCCACAATTAGTTCACTAGCGTAAGAGCAACGAATGAATTAAAAACTCCTAACCCTATCAAACGCTGACGGTAAGCTTAAATCCTATCTCATAGACAGCCAGACCAACACTTCACAAAATAACAACAACCGGCCTGTTAGGTTATTCAAGTCGTTTCTTAAAGTCACCTTAATGTGATGACAAAATCTAGCTCTACATTAAACTGCTACAAATATAACAAGGAAAGACAATGTAGGAGTACGTATCGTTGAAGACACAGACGTTCATCCCATCCTTCAGGTTATCAGGTTTCTGGATATCTGTTTTACGTTATTCCGGTCATTCCAGCAGAGCTCGGATCCATCAGGGATCCCGTTAGCTTTTAAGCGCACATCTCCATGTTATTGGTATTCTGGATCATAATAGACAGTGATCTTGCTGGCTTCCAATCCTGAAACTCGTACAAAACTTGTTAGACAGAGTTTAATTAGATTTTTATATCCACACTTTCATTTACTAACACTCCCCTGAAATATATCGGTGTCGTATATTCAATTATTAATTTTATTTAAGCGATATGCTCTCTTAATATCCTATAGATCTCCTCAGTTTTTAGTATACACCAGAGCTATTTCCAATATCGACCTAGTATCTGCTTTTCCTTTATACAATGACCACGAAAAAACAAAATTCCACTTTAATTATCTTACAATAATAATCGGTTCGCATTTCATGACTCATAGAACTACCATCTTATGATCTCCATTACACCTGTTTCTGACATTTGAGGAACTTTGACATTGCAGTCACACTCTTCACTCGCAGAACTTCGCAAAGGAAAACATTCTACCATTTATTTACTCTTCCAACACATATGATACGTCACTTCGCACACGCCTTCTTGATGGTTAGCCGTGCATGATTTTAATTCATTCCATGGCCTCCGCTATGACGTTTCCCGGACTAAATGTTATGTATGACCTTTTTCTCTTCACAGCTGTTGACATAGTTTTCATTACTGATCTCCGCTTGTATCTAAATTATTCTTAACTCAATCTTTTGTATACCACGGGGTTCTGAGCTTGATTTTTTCACTTTATTCCGTAAGATCCCATAACTATGCGAGTTGTATCGGCTTTTATCCGTGATGGAATATATAAGTTGGCCGTAATTCGGCGATTCACGTACTTCTGTGCCGTTCTCTTTAATCTGTTTATGTTATAACTTTCAATGAATCCTTTACTCTCGACCTCGACGTCATTGAAAGGTTATAGTATTAATTTACACACTGTAGCGTTTGAGTGTAGAAATACACATGCTCTTGTACTTCTAATTCGCACGGATTTGAATGCTAAATTAAATTGTGTGAATTTCCTTTGGTTGAAAGCAAAGTCTCTTGCCTCTTCTTTTGCATTGATTAGGCCCTATATACACACAAAGAAAAATTAAGTAAACAAATATGCTGCTAATTACACAGAATAGATTAAAGTACTTTAGGTTATTACATGCGTTTAAGTGAAAGTATTTTGTGCTTCTTCTTTGGCACTGAATGTTGATAGACATAGAAAATAAGCAAACAAATAAACAAATTACGAAACATTGCACATTAAATGAAATTAAATTTCTTTTAATTTTCAAATGTATTTAAATAAAATGTCTTTTGTGCCTCTTGCCGGGTTTAGTGGCTCAGATGGTTGAGACGCTTGCCTTCTGACCCCAACTTGGCAGGTTCGATCCTGGCTCAGTCCGGTGGTATTTGAAGGTACTCAAATACGTCGGCCTCGTATCGGTAGATTTACTGGAACGTAAAAGAAATCCTCCGGGACTAAATTCCGGCACCTCGGCGTCTCCAAAAACCGTAAAAGTAGTTAGTGGAACGTAAAACAAATAACATTATTATTATTATTATTATTATTATTATTATTATTATTATTATTATTATTATTATTATTATTATTATTATTATTATTATTATTATTATTATTATTATTTTGTACATCTTCTTGGCATTGAATATACAATATCATAAAAGCAGAGTTTAAACTATTGCACAAAATGAAATTGAATAACCTTGAGGTTTTCACGCTTCTTTAAAATAAAAATAATTTATGCCACTTTTGGACACTATTCGAAAAATAACCACAATACTTTGTAAGTATAAGGGTAATAAGTAATAGATATAAGGGTAAAAATAACATAATATTTAAAATGATTAAACAACAACAACAAAAATAAACCAAATAATAATAAAATATAAAAAAGCAGTATAGGCGGTGATATATGTTTAAATAATATAATGTATGTCCAACCCTTGTCGCCTTCCTCTACGTGGTCAGGTATGAAGTGAAATGAATCTTCAGAGCGAGTTTTTATGACCAGATGCCCTTCCTGACGTCAACCATATCAGAGGAGTTAATGAGAAGAGATTAAATGAATGATGTGATATAATGATAGTGGGTAGCGAGAGGGTGATACCCGGTACCGGCAAATAGCCTACTCCTGTCGAATAGCACCAAGGGGTCTGCTCAAGGCTTTACATCGCCATCCGACGGACCAGTCACCTTCAGCAGCGTCATATGCTCTCACTCCATATGAGCACTGCGGAGAGGTTTGGAATTTAATCCGGGCTCTTGGAACGCAATCTAGGGATTAGACATTGTATACCATCACCTCCCCTACCCTGCCGGTGAACATTTTTCGACCACCGGACTCGAACCAGCTAACCATGGTGTCAGATCGTTTAGACTTCAACGCCTTAACGATGTGTTTAAATAATATAATACTGTTATATAAACAATAATAAGCAATATCAACAGTAAACATTATGAAGAAGAAAAGAGGGAAAGAAATTTCAGCATTATCTTAATTGAGAGTGTTACTAAATTTTAAAAACGATCATATTTAACAACCAGAAGGAAACAATGATATTACGATAATCCCAACATCATTAGTGTAATACCGGTAACGAATACAGTAGGATGGTTTGTTGGAGTGCAATTACGCATGATTAGTACAACGGAATGATCACTGAAATAGACACTGAGCACTTAACACTTCACTGGATTAGCACTTCACTGGTGGTGCTGCAGTCGCAGGTAGGATGAGGTGCAGCTTCCATCATGGAATCAGGAGGACGGCACTCTCCACTGATCCATGGAAGGATGTCTTTAGTAGCAGTGTAATGGTAACCCATGAAATTGGTTCTTCGTGACGTTTTCAGTTTTTATACGTCGAATGTAGATAAGACCCATGCGAAAAATACATTGATACTAGCGACTTTTTCTGGGTAGCCTGGGCTATAAGTGGTGTCTTATAATTTCCCATTTTAACTCTAGAAGATTGCTGGTGTAGACCATAACTGCTTCCTTGTCTATCCTCCCAGTCAAATTTATATAGAAACCACAGACTTGACATCAAGGTATCCTATTCTAGTAGTAGCAGCTATTAGTTTACAGTATGCCTACATTTAGAGGAAACTAAAGGCATAGTCTATGTGTATTGTATGTGCTGCTTAGATGAGAACAAGCACGCAAATGTGGTGTAGTATTTATGGCAGTTGATATCGCAATGATAACCACAGACCTCCGGTTTTCGTGGAATGCGAACCTGGAATGTGACTATTTATTTCAAAATTCCCACACGAATTGGCCTAACCTCGAAACGTGGCCTCCTTGGGGCGAAACCAGCGAAAAATATCAACCAACTATCATGCTAAGAAATTTATGTAGTTATGAGGTAGATTTCGTTTAATGCACTTTCAAACGTAAATGATAACCACAGACCTCCAGTTTTCGTGGAATGCGAACCTGGAATGTGACTATTTATTTCAAAATTCCCACACGAATTGGCCTGACCTTGAAACGTGGCCTCCTTGGGGCGAAACCAGCGAAAAATATCAACCAACTATCATGCTAAGTAATTTATGTAGTTATGGGGTAGATTTCGTTTAATGCACTTTCAAACGTATTTGAAAAGATTTTCAAAAGGTTTCATTTCACGACTCATCAAAAGATATAAATTGATGTGCTCTTCCTTGATGCTGAAATAAATAAAATGTCTTAACTTATTACTGATGATCTTAGTCTCATACCAGCACTTCAGAAAAGTAAACTCCCTCACAGCAACCCTTGATATCCCGTGATTATGATCCTGATACTTGATTGTAACAAGTAGCCAAAATGAAATGTTATAGTAAGTTGAACCTCTGTAAATTATATGAATAAATAGATGAAATAATGGTAAAACGAAAAACAGACAAACCATTTCTTACATTTAAGGAGTCGATTTTAACGGTAGGACTGTGCGGGTCCATTAACATGTAAACGTGTGTCATGCACTGCAGTGGCTTTGATACTCCTCATTACTTTGATATTCTTTATTAACATAACTATTTAACGTTGAGCGGCAAAGTATGTGCGGAGTTCTGATGGCGTGGTGGAAGTGAGAAATTATTATGGACAATGTACAGTATTCTCGGATTGAAACATTGAACATGATATGATGTGATGTGATGTGATGTGATGTGATGTGATGTGATGTGATGTGATGTGATGTGATGTGATGTGATGTGATGTGATGTGATGTGATGTGATGTGATGTGATGTGATGTGATGTGATGTGATGTGATGTGATGTGATGTGGTGTGGTGTGATGTGATGTGATGTGATGTGATGTGATGTGATGTGATGTGATGTGATGTGATGTGATGTGATGTGATGTGATGTGATGTGATGTGATGTGATGTGATGTGATGTGATGTGATGTGATGTGATGTGCTATGATATGATGTGATGTGATATGATAGGATAGGATAGGATAGGATAGGATAGGATAGGATAGGATAGGATAGGATAGGATAGGATATGATATGATATGATATGATATGATATGATATGATATGATATGATATGATATGATATGATATGATATGATATGATATGATATGATATGATATGATATGATATGATATGATATGATATGATATGATATGATATGATATGATATGATATGATATGATATGATATGATATGATATGATATGATATGATATGATATGATATGATATGATATGATATATCGTCGTTGCGCCTGCGAAAGCCGCTGTGTGATACTATTTATGTAGAAATACTGACCCGCAGCACAAATATTATGAAGAGCGAGAATACCTCGACAATAATAGAACAATATTGAACCTTAACTAACAGAACCTTATCGGCCAAAGTTCTAAGCTAAACGATTTCACATCAAGGACGATATGATTTTGGCCTTTTTAAAATTAGAATTCATTTACTTAATTAAAATAAAACCCAGTCGAGGAGGACAAGAAAGAAGGCTGATTATGTTGTAACGAAAGTGACGTGGCACCCAATAACTGCACGTCATGTAATTAGGTAGCAGTCGCCTTGGCAGACCACACTCTTACGAAGTTGTGTGTCACAAGGTCCGATATTGGTAAAATTGGTCCATTAAGCCGCGTCTTCTTTCCATAAAGATTATGGGATAACTGAGGCCACGCGATTATTTTTATTTACTTACTTGTTTCCGAATACATTACCAGTAGTGTAGCTGCCTCTGTGGATCAGTGGTAGAGTGTCGGCCTCCGGATCCCAAGATAGCGGGTTCAAACCCGGCAGAGGTAGTCGGATTTTTGAAGGGCGGAAAAAAGTCCATGCGACACTCCATGTCGTACGATGTCGGCATGTAAAAGATCTTTGGTGACACATTTGGACTTTACCCGACAAAATTCATTAAATGTCAGCCATAGACGCCCAAGAGAGTTTCGGTTTACTCGGTCTGCCATCTAGTGGGGGCCTAGAATAAAACGAAACGCCGAAATTGAGCAGACAGCCAGATGGCGTCAAATTGAAATGTCTGCACACGGTAGCTGAGGCCATACGATTATTATTATTATTACCAGTAGTGTGAAAATTTAAGTGCAAGAAATTGCTATATAGATCATCCCGGCAGTGTTTTAAAGGCTTTTTGTATCTATCTGTACTTCTCCCATACGAATATAATACGTGGTTTTTATACTGGAATTCTGTGAACCGTGTTAAAAAGGAACGAGGGCAAACAAGCACAAAGACAATCAAATACAATAACGATTATAATATCACTGCATTATATTTGGTGTCAAATCTCTGAAAAATTGGACAAATATACATTTCTGAAAGACGTTTAACACTTACAGAGGATTTAGTACCGAGAAGCATTCTGTGTTCATCAAATGGAAATATTACTAGCCACTTGAAGGATACCACGAACGAACTACTACAGCCATCATAAATACTACATAAATACCGTAACGTAAGTGAATATATATCATTATTTTTGTTGTAATTTGATTTCATTGCGTTCTGTGTAGAATGCTCAATAAATGGTCGACAAAAATATAGTTGTGCGTATACAACAGTTAGTTAAAACACAATAAGCTTAAACTGAACTATTGCGAACCTTAAAACTTAAAGTTCAGGAGCCAATATTTTAACCACAGTCGCTTTATGGTTAAATAGTTCTGGACTTCCTCCATGATAAACGCACTGACTTCATCCAGAAGGTAAAAAAGATCCCAACGAATCAGAAGTAAAGGTATTTAAAATTCGAACAGTCTGCTAGTAGTATTATGTTAAGCGAATAATATGCCCAAATTGTTCGTATTTTTCGTGGACTCAGGTTCCAGGTCAGCATTTCTATTTTGCTAATAAATACTTTTCCATTAATCACCTGACTACTTGGGTACGTTTTACTGTTTAAGATACAGTACTGACAAATATAGTCATTCATTAGAAAGCACTACATGAATTTGTGTCGTGTGGTAAGATGAAATGATACTTTATTTAATTGTATATGTGCTTCTGGAACAGGCCTACTGGAAAGTCTAATACGGGCACCTATGTAAGAGTATCACGTGCAGGAATCAGCTTCAATCCCCCTTCCCCCAAACATGTTACTGGTAAGTGTGTATCCATCTTCTCTCTCTCTCTCCCTCTCTTAATCTGTTTACCCTCCAGGGTTGGTTTTTCCCTCAGACTCAGCGAGGGATCCCACCTCTACCACCTCAAGGGCAGTGTCCCGGAGCTTCAGATTATGGGACGGGGGATACAACTAAAGAGGATGACCAGTACCTCGCCCAGGCGGCCTCACCTACTATGCTGAACGGGCGGTTGGAAAGAGTGGAAGGGATAGACAAGGAAGAGGGAAGGAAGCGGCCGTGGCCTTAATTTAGGTACCATTACGGCATTTGCCTGGAGGAAAAGCGGAAAACCACGGAAAAACACTTCCAGGAAGGCTGAGGTGGGAATCGAACCCACCTTCACTCAGTTGACCTCCCGAGGCTGAGTGGACCCCGTTCCAGCCCTCGTACCACTTTTCAAATTTCGTGGCAGAGCCGGGAATTGAACCCAGGCCTCCGGGGGTGGCAGCTAATCACACTAACCACTACACCACAGAGGGGGACATCCATCTTCTTCCGTAGCTAAATAGTGTGTGGCTGGATGATAAGTGCTTAAAATAAGAACGCACGAAAAATGGATATAGCCCTGTCTATTACGTTGAGGCCTCGGGTTCGATTCCTGATCAGTCAATGGATTTTAATTCTGCACTGAGAGCTGGAATAGTATGAGAACAACTGAAAAGCTGTGAAATACGAGAGGCATCAGACCTGGTCGACACCAAAAATGAGTACCAGGTTAATTCCTTTACCTTCCACTACTCCAAGGGCCTTCATGGCCTGTACGGAGATAACTTTTCTTTTCTTTGCGCTTCAAAAAGTTAGCGTCAGGAAGGGCATCCGACCATACGAGTCGTATCACTGCAAAACTGAGAGGTGTAAGCCTAGAACTAAAATCACCTTACAACCAATATCATTAAGCCTGTCAATGTTCATATATCAGTTAATCAGAAAATTTAGCCTAATGAATCATGAAATTAATTGATATGGGCCTAACTTGAATCACATATAACTTTGTTATACATGAGAGACTTGATTTTCTTTGTACAATACAGCTACGAAACTCAGTTGAGGAGCTAATGAAGACGAAGTGTGTGATGGTTTAATGAAGCTGAGTGAAGAGATGGAAGGAACCAGCTGTGGCCTATGAATAGGAACTGTGAAGAGGTATTTACCTGGAAGTGAAAATGGGAAACCACGGAAAACCATTCTCAGGACAGCCTACGGCGGAGTTCGAACCTATTCGTCCCCCGAGTACATAGAATGGATCCATAACCGTAACACGTTCACAAGCGCGGCCACTCCTCTCGGTATAAACAAACAAATTAGTAAATAAATAATTAAGTACGTATTAAACGCATCAACAAATAGATATAAAATGAATAAATAAATAAATAAATAAATAAATAAATACCTATTCACCAATCGGGAATCTTCAAGGTTCTACAGAAGATTGGGTCAACTCCTCCTGTTATAGAACGTTCTTCCTAGTGATAATGCTCAACGAGAAACAAACAAAACAGGATATTTCTAGAATAACGTACTTCAATCTGGTCGTCAGTATGGATTCTCAGGCAAATTATTTTACTTTCAGAGTAATGAATATTGTGATATAATCACTGGTGGAATAATTAAAGCCACCGCGACGAAATAATTCCAACAAATATTATTCAGTGCTTGAATTGAAGAGTTGCATATTTACACAGTAAACTTAAGTGAAATTCCTAAGAAAATAATTAAATAGAAACGATCGCACTATATACGCTTATCTAATAGATATTTATGTATACGAATAGAAATTCAGAGAATATTAAGTGTTAGGATTCTCAGTAATTCAGATGATCGCCAGAGTATTTTAAGGTGATATGGCTATGAAAAACAAGCAGCAAACCATAAAGGAGGCAATGCTGCAGTTGGTCCCCTCTCTTTTTCATTGCTTATGTAGTACAGGCGGTAAAGAAGATCAAAGATACATTTGGAAAAGAAATCACGATCCAAGGAGAGGAAATAAAAACTCTGAGATTTGCCGATGATAGTGTTATTTTATCGGAGTCTGAAGAAGATTATGAAAAATTGCTGAATGGTATTGTGCCATATCATATATGCCCCAAATAGTAATTATATAATATGGTGTAATATTGAGTATTTAATACAAGAAGGAGTCATGGTGTAATATAGAAGTTGCGAAATGCAGTATCCCGGCAGCGCGTGGCTTCAGTAATTTCTTATCTTTCAGAGCAACAGCGAATATCTCGGGTATTCCGTATGACTCAATCGGGGATTTACGAGAGTGTTTGAGAGCGGCCAATTATAAAAAGGACCAATCACAGCGATGGAAGCGATATGGCAGAATGTAGGGATTTACAAAACAAATGAAGTCAGTCTTACCAACTTTGAGATTTACAGTGCTGCACTACTCTTTATTTTATTAGGCAATCTGTTATAAAGCCATACTCCACGTTTTTAATATGAAATAGAAGCCAGTAAAACATAAAAAAACTACCTGTAGACAGTTGCAATACTTAATTTGAATTAATAAAGTGATTAACATATTTCTATTGAATCAGCGCTTTTGCAGAGTAGTGGGCGAGCAATAACGTTATCGCATCAGTGTATTCCCTGATGATATGACTAATACCGGAAGTTTGGTGTATATAGCAACTTCTGGAGATGGAAAGGGCACTCTATCTTGAAGCTGATAACTGTGCGGGTCGGTGTTCCTTATATTCAGCCAGCGTTGTATGAAAGTGACTTTTACAGTGACGATTTTTAATCGAACAAGTATATAAAGTTTGTGAAAGCTGAAACGTTATTGTTTTGAGAATATAGTACCTAAATGCAAGTGAATATAACTAAGACGATAGTAACTGTCAATATTTCCGAACCCGTATTTGTAATTTGCATTTGGATTGTGCAAATACCGTGATCGATACGCGTCCGGTAATCGCGAAAAACGTGTGCGAATCGTCGTTATCGTTCCGGTACAATCTAATGGTGTGTGCGGGGCACCATATTTCAAGGATGATGGAAGAAGAAAGGACCTGCAGTGTATTTGATAACGCCATGCAGTTTGTCGCAAATATGGCGTAATTTTCCTGACACGGCGGCCTGGGACCATGAAGAAGCTGAGACAAACAGATAAGTTCATCTTAAAAACCTTCTAGGCATGCTTAGATAGGATAAATTAGGCTAATACGATCCTATAGTAATTTAGCTATAAATGCCAGTCCTTGTGCGGCTGAGCTATGTTTCCTGTTTATAGTTTAATGTCATGTTTCAGGGAAGATGCATGTTTGAACCCTGATTTTTATATATTATTTTATTTCCTTTTTATTAGATGGGAAAGAGGGAAATGTTAGGTGTAGATGAGGATATGTTTGTCAAGAGGTAACTGTGTATTCCATTTTTTGTAATAAGATCTAGACTCTTTTATTAAAAAGGCTGAACATTTTATTTAAAGGCATGTAGCATGTTTACAGGAGTGGAACCAGCGTGTACGTGCATCGTTGAACTAGTATCTTTTAGATCGGCAAAGAAGACTAGCTAATTGGTATTGTGTTATAAATTTACGAGAAAAAGGCAAGATTAGCCGGATACTGAGATTACAATGTGTGTTTATACAGGACGTGGGTGCCTGGTATATAAAAGAGGGGAAATATAATGGTGTAAGCTGCATGATAAGCGAAAGAGGCTTGATTTGCTTTGAATGTTCAGTGATAATGTAAGAGTCGAATCCATGGTCTCCGAAGTGTTAGGCCAGATGTGCCGTATGTCGTATCATAGCCGTGCTAAATTGGAATATGTATTTAAGGCCAAATGAATGTGTATTGAAGCCTTAAGTTGAGTTCGAGGCCTTGTGTTAGTTTTATAAACAGAGAAGTGAGTGGCAGCAATAATTTATATTCCCAGATATATTAAAAACTCTCAGGCAGGAATTACCAATCCAATTAGTTAGTTTCTTTTCTTGCGAGGCAAAATGCTTCATAGCTGGCTCATTAGAAGTGTTACATGAGTTATAATTCGGCGTGTCAAGTGAAGACCAACATATGGACAGCTGAGCCAGGAGTCCGTGTTCTTTTAATATGAAGGAGTTTAGCATCTTATTGCTTCTATTTCAGATAACGGATACACAGATTTTTTGTTTATTTTATTTGCATGAATTTTACAGGTCTATTTGAAGTGTTTTGTTTTACTGAATTGTGACATATGTTTATTGTTGATCATGTCATTGTCATCGTTGATAAAGACTTGTTTTTTTTTCTTTCTTATATACGAGTTCGAAGCTCATTTTACTGGGAAGTAGGCTTTCATGCCATCCAATTTGTAACAGAGCGGTTTGATTAGTAGATTCTGTGTAGCTATATTTAGGGCCCTGAAACATTGATTTGTTGATTAGTGTTGTATATATAATTTTTAATTATGGATCGGAGTTAGCATAATTTTATTCTATCGCGTCATGTCCTAAAACCGTAACTGGAACGATATCCGTCAGGATTCGATAAGATGAACTTAACTGCGTTGAATCGAGGCGAAGTGTGTATTTCTTCCCCAGGTCGTTGTTTTTATTTTGTAAATATTCTTATTTTGAAAAAACAGGACATTGCCCGTCTTTTTGTAATAACCTTTGCGTTAATTATGTGCACGGCACATATTAATTTTCTGGCATTTATATGAGCCATATTATTTTGGTTTTTATATTAATTTGTTTATTTTCGATTTTTAATAATGTTTTTCTTTGATAATAAATCCATCTTACCCCTTAATTTGATTTTCATTTCGGAACTATGTTACTGTTTCCCGTTCACATACCCATGGTATAATTTTCATCCTGAGACTTTTAATTTATTTTTGCCGTGATCATATTTTTACGAACCGAACACGCAGCTCTCCGATTGGCGCCGGTGGACTGTATTTTAGACGAGAACGGTACAGTATGGACACAGTCTTAGAGAAGAAGCACATGATGAAAATAAATGCATCCAAAAGGAAAGTTATAGAGTGTAGTCAGGTGGTGCAGGAAATATTAGATTAGGAAATGAAGTCTTAAAAAAATAGATGAATATTGCGACTTGGGCATCAGAATAACTAATGGTAAAGGAAGTATGGAGGACATAGAATGCAAACTAACACAAGCAAGGAAGGCCTTTCTTATGAAAATAAATGTGCTCCCTTCGAATATTGATAGAGGAACTAGACGTTTCGGAAGACTTCCGTCTGGAGCGTGGCACTGTATGGAAGTGAAACATGAACTAACTAGCTCAGGAAGGAAGAGAATAGAAGCTTTTGAAATGTGGTCTTACAGAAGAATACTGAAATTTAGATGGGTACATCGAATCACGTATGAAGAGATACTGAATCGAATTGTAAGAGGAGGACGATGTGGCAAAGTTTGACCTGAAGAAGATATATAATGATAGGACATATTTTAAAAGACACCCAACACTTGTTTAGTTAGTTATTGAGGGAAGTGTAGGAGGTAAAAACAGCAAGGACAGACTCAGATGTAAACATGAGAAACAGATTAGAGTAGATGTAGGGTGTAGTCATTACGTAGAAATGAAATGTTTAGCACAAAATAGGGTGGTATGGAGGGATGCTCAAAATTTGTCTATGGACCGATGGCCCAAACAACACTACATCCTACACAGAGCAGTGAAGTATAGGCACTATTTGATCCTCCTCCATCCCCCACAAGAGTTTCTCAGACTGAAGATTCCTCCACAATCCAGTTGGCTTTATGGTTACAGACAGACAGACAGACAGACAGACAGACAGACAGACAGACAGACAGACAGACAGACAGACAGACAGACAGACAGACAGACAGACAGACAGACAGACAGACAGACAGACAGACAGACCAAGCGAATTGGCCGTGTGGTTAGGGGCACGCAGTTGTGAGCTTGCATTCGGGAGAGAGTGGGTTCAAACCCCACTGTCGGGTGCCCAGAAGACTGTTTTCCGTGTTTCCCATTTTCACACCAGGAAGATGCTGGTTGGAGCTGTACCTTAATTATGGTCACGGCCGCTTCCTTCACACTCCGAGACCTTTCCTTTCCTCCCCTGTGGGTGGGGGCGGTAGAATAACACCCACGGTATCTCCTGCCTGTCGTAAAAGGCGACTAAAAGGGGCCCCATGGGCTCTTAAGTTGGGAGCGTGGGTTGGTGACCCCGGGGCCCTCAACTGAGCCCTGGCATTGTTTCCACTTACTTGTGCCAAGCTCCTCATTTTCATCTACCGTATCCGACCTCCCTTCGTTAACTCTTCTTCTTTTCCGATCCTGACGCTATTAGGTTTGCAAGGGCTAGGGAGTCTTTCATTTTCACGCCCTTCGTGGCCCTTGTCTTGCTTTGGCCGATATCTTCATTTTTCGAAGTGGCGGCTTCTTTCCCTTTTTCCTCTCTGATTAGTGTTATATAGAGGATGGTTGCCTAGTTGTACTTCCTCTTAAAACAATAATCACCACCGCCACCACCACCACCACCTTTCCTTTCCCATTGTCACCAAAAGACCTATCTGTGTCAGTGCCACGTAAAGCAACCTGTAAAAAAATCATACCTACGAGTTCATTCTTTAGTTTTTATCATTTCGATATGAATACCTTCCATCGATTGTTCTCATTAGTTCGTACTACTACCGGGCGAGTTGGCCGTGCGTTTAGGAGCGCGCAGCTGTGAGCTTACATCCGGGAGATAGTGGGTTCGAATCCCACTGTCGGCAGCCCTGAACATGGTTTTCCGTGGTTTCCCATTTTCACACCAGGCAAATGCTGGGGCTGTACCTTAATTAAGGCCACGGCCTCTTCCTTCCCACTCCTAGCTCTTTCCTATCTCACCGTCGGCATAAGACCTATCTGTGTCGGTGCGACGTAAAGCCACTAGCAAAAAAAAAATTCGCACTACTAATCGTAATACATTCTGCGTGTTGCCTTCGTCTTATGAATATGTTACCCAGAGTGTGCATCCGTAGCCTGAAAAGAGAGTAATGCAAGGAAAATTTGGTCCAGTAACACAAAATACCGTCGCCTGTAACTATGAACCCAATGCTTTAGCTTCACAAAACCATAACTACACGCGGGCAGCTCAATAAGTAAAACAGCAAAAGACCTGTCAAATATGTATTTTTCGCTATTTAATTATAATTTCGTTCCAGACCAAAGGTAGAGCATCACCGTCTTACTCCTCAGGCTGCACCTCATGGAAGTCACATTGTCCCAATACCACTTGTAAAATTATGACGTTGACAAGAAAGATGATCAACCATTGAGGTACGTAATACCATCACATTTGTGCCTCTAAAGGCCATATCAACACCGGAACGGAAAGAAAGAAAATGACCCGAGTTGCTAAGAACAGGTGACCACTGCATTTTAAGCCGATAACACAAGGCTACAACTCAGTCAACTGCACATGTGGGGTGCCATACTGCTACCATTGAGGCATACAGAACCAATATTTTCCGAAATTTCTTTGGAGCATAGAAAAAGTTTCTAGTTCAAGGAAGATCATGAAACATCATACCATAAGGTTAGGAATTTTGATTTCATCTATATCAGGATAGTTGTCTTGGTATATCGTCAAAAGGAAAAACTAAGGAAAATTTCTATACACCAAGTCCATTTTAGGAAGTGTATGTGCCTGTGTGGGGGCTGAGAGGCAGTAGAAGCGTGGAAGGGCGATGGAACGATTCCCCATCAGTGAGAAATTTAGGAATGAGACTTCCACATACGGAGAGGAAGTGGAATTTACTCAGACTGTATCACACACGACTGCAAGGTTAACCCCAGGGGGCAAAAGTGATTGGCTGTATAGTTAGCCACTATTTCCCCCTTAGTGCTGAGGTTATAGGTGGTCGAATAATTTACCTTTCACTGACTGCCTTCGAAATTTGTATGGAGATGGCGTCACTTATTTTTTAAGGAAATGTGTGCATTTACAGAATCAGAAGTCTTATTGCCTTATTCACTGAATCGTCCTCTAGTTTGTCACACTACAATGTCATCAGCACTAGTCTCCAATTGTTCGACCATAATCTCTGCGTGAAGCGCAGAGTCTGGAAATCGTCACAGGGAACGTTCCTGAAAATATAGGATGTCGACGCTAGAACATCACTCTCAGCAGTGTTGCATCTGATGTGGAACTAGGAACAACAGGGAAAAATACATAGCAGTCATCATGAGGACAAGGTTCTCAGGACTAAGGGAACGGATGAAATGAGAGGGTCATTGTTGGCATAATTTACTCTTACAACAAAATCTAAATCAGAGTTAAAGAGCATGGAGCGTAGCTTGGTCCCAGCGACAAGGTGGCGTGTTATTCCCAATGTTTTTAACTTTTACTCACAAAGCATTTTTTCAGAGACTTCGTCAAATCTTAACACAACATTCGCTGTGGTGTCTTGCTGCTTGCTACCAACGTTGTGGATCTTCAGTTGTTATTAGACCTAGTCAGGGCTTCAAGTAAATATTATGCTTTAGATGTCATCATCAAGAAAACCGAGTATTTTGCCATTAGTCGCGACATAACTCAGGGTAGACTAATTGCAGAAACACAAGAAATTGAAAGAGTTAATCAAATTATCTACTAGAGAGGTAATATAAATTAACACTAGGAGGAAGAGACAAGATTAGAAATGGAATAGGAAAAAATCCAACTTAACAAAAATGAGAGATTTGCTTTGTTCTAGAAACCTAACGTTTAATATAACAAACTGAATTAATAAATGCTACGTGTCCCTTGTTTTTAATACGTACCAAAGCATGTGAAAGAAGGCCGATGTACTTTGGAATGTGAAAGTATCGTCCGCTGCTTATAATAAGTTGACTTTGTTACGAAACAAGACGTACTGGGAGGAATGAATAAAGCAAGAAAAAGACAAATTAATTTCCTCAAACACCTTCGAAAAGAATATTAACAAGAAAGTAAAACGATACTGAATTGAAGGAAGGTCACCAATGGTTATTCATGCTAGACATAAAATCATGAGAGGAAGAGACAGAATGGGGATTTTTGCTCGTCGACTCAATGCTTAAGGCGAAGTAAGGACAGCACAGGCAGGCACGCCTAACATGCGACCGTGTCAGCGGTGGCCTCATCGTACTAATGAAAGCAATCTTCCTCAGTTGTCTTTAAAATAAGAGTGATCAATAAGTAATTCCAGTGCCGAGCACCGGGGTTTGCCCCCACGGTGGTCGATATATCGGGTAAACACACTATAATCGACTAAACACGATGACTCACGTCGATGACGTAGTCCCTTCCCCAGTTCTATGAAACTTGAGGGGTCAGTAGTTCAAACGGATTGAGAGTGAGGATGTAAACAAAGACAGTAGTTCAGAGAATTATTTTCATGTGTGCTTATGGTCAGCTTCACATCAAAAATATTCCCTAATTAATATATATACTCTTTTTGCTAGTTGCTTTACGTCGCACCGAGACAGATAGGTCTTATGGCGACGGTGGGATAGGAAAGGCCTAGGAACTGGAAGGGAGCGACTGTGGCCATAATTAAGGTGCAGCCCCAGTATTTTCCTGGTGTGAAAATGGGAAACTACGGAAAACCATCTTCAGGGCTGCCGACAGTGGGATTCGAACCCACTATTTCCCGGATGCAAGCTCACAGCCGCGTGGCCCTGACCGCACGGCCAACTCGCCCGGTAATTAATACATATTACATGAGCGTGTAATCTACAATAATGTTGTGTATCGAAGCCGTTTCTATTCGTACAATGCTATCTATATTATGAACAAGCTAAAAGAAAGAGCACTTCGTCACACTATGATATAATTTTTAAGCATGCTAAGTGGAAAGAATGGGATTTTTGTTTTGCTACGTCGGATGTTTCTGTACTCTATTCATTAAAAGTTAGAAATAGCTGTGCTCACGAATGTTCTTTATCTACATAAATAAAATTATAATTTTGTATGCACTTTGCATTTTTGTCTCTGTTTATCTCGAAATAGGTTCATAAAAGTCGAAAATAGGTTCAGTTCAATTTTGGTTTGTCTGTTTGCCACATGATCACGGAAAAATGGCTTAAGAGTATTTATCGGCACTCGGATGTTAAGTTCAGAAGTAGGCGAGGTCGTCTTTGAGGCAATGTACGTATTATTTGATTAGTATACAGTAGCGTAGCAACATGAAGGGTGTCACAGAAGGAAACTTCAAATTTATCTGTCAACATTGTAAATGACTAGGTATCCAAACGAGGAGCAAAACGTACAGGAACGATCAATACAATTAATTAATTAGGGAAGATGGAATCATAAGTTGCGGCGGGGGAAGGGGGGGAGTGGAGCAAGCCGGAAGAAAACAAAATGTGATGAGAGATAATGTTCTAAGATGCTAAACTTTATCAATAGTAACATTACATTGACTGACAATATTTTTGTTAGCGGAGTTGTGCTACCACTCATCTCTGATACATGGTATTACTGCAGTACTTAAGCACTCAGCGGCGGGTACACATAGCACATTCTGACACGACAATCTAGGAAATTGTTCTGAAATAAATCTACATTAAAAGTTCTTGTTGGATGGTTCGTAGTACTCTTTTTTCTGATATGATAAGTGCAATATAGATGTATTTAAAGCCAAACTAACTTGTGATATGTTGAGTAACAGGTAATATTGTGATCACAACCCACGGGAGAGCGTGGGTTAGTTGTTATCTCCAGCTGAAGCAATTATTGACATAGATGTTCCCATTCCACCACCAGCAATGGGTATGGCAGCGAATTAGTCTTACCTTAATGATATAATAAGAATTTTTCTCCTTAAATTCTATTTTTGTTGCGATTTTGAGAGAGTTGATTAAGTATGAAGTTCCAATAAACTTATGATTATTTGAATGAAGTCGTTGTTGCGACACAATGACTGAAGTTACAGTCAATATATTTACATTTTAAACTGTAAATGTATTTATGAAATGTATGGGTTCTACCGTTCTACATGTTTGAATGGTCAGCGCCGAGGCCTTCGATTCAGAGAGTCTGGGGCTCGATTCTCGGCCAGGTCGGAATTTCAGCCGCGTCTGGTTATTTCCTCTGACTCGGGGACGACTGAGTGTTTCTGTATATGTCGATACACATTTCTTGATAAACACACAACACACCTCACAACCAACCATCACGGAAACACGCAATAGTAAATACATCCGTTCTCACAGGGCTGGCGTCAGGAAGGGCATCCGGCTATCGAAGAGGGTCCAGTCCACCTGCAACTCCACCATAGTGTGGAATAAATGGTGGAGGAAGGAGAAGAAGAAGAACGTCATTTCTACCTTTCATTGTAATCATTTATTAATATTTTTGAGCCTCCATTTTTGGGAACACTAACCATACCTATTAGATTGTACCATCGGCTCAAAACGCTTGACACCTCGGAATCAAACGTTCTATTATAATCTATATGAAAGAACATGACTTAGGACGTCCAACGGCAAGTCTACACTTTGTTCAAGCAGAATGACCAGCAAATATTGAAGGGATAGGAGAAAAATATTTTCCTCATCTCTCGAGATTTGTGACACTAAACATAGAGGACACAGAGGAGCGTCGGCTGTAAATCATAGTGATCCTTGAGGCGCAAAGCACGTCTCTATCTGACGTTTTGTTTGTTCTTCTTCGCTTCATATGACTCTGTGACCCCGTCACTAAAACTCGTGTTGGCAGTAGAATGGCTTTTCTTTCCACCCTCCTTTGTCATCCTGAATTAGCTCCTTGGATGGTAAACAACGTTCCTAACAATGATCTCTCCTTGTAACCTTGCTTTATTCCGCTTGCCCATTATCGATCGGCGAACTTCATGTCCAGGAGACATCCATTCCCAGTTTCCGTTGTACGTGCAATTAAGTAGGTGTGGTGACCTAGAAATATATTCTAATTACTTTGCACCCATTTCTTATGACGGAATTATCGTATTAACCACTGAAAGTGGGCAGATACATTCATATTTATTTATTTATTTATTTATTTATTTATTTATTTATTTATTTATTTATTTATTTATTTATTTATTTATTTATTTATTTATTTATTTATTTAGCGCGCCTAGTGGCCATGATCGTTAAGGCGTTGAAATCTATACGGTTTAACACGGAGGTTAGCCGGTTCGAGTTCTGTTGGTCGAAAAAAGTGTCACCATCAGAATGTTGGTCGGCAGGGTAAGAGAGGGGGTGGTATACTATTTCCAATCACTAGATTGCGTGCCAAAAGCCTGGATTCAATTCCAAACCTCTCCGCAGAGCTTACATCGAGTGAGGACGTATGGCGCTGTTGATAGGGATTCGTCCGTCTGATGGAAACGTAAATCCTTGAGCAGACCCTTTGGTGCTATTCGACAGGAGTAGGCTATGTGCCGACACCGGGTTTCACCCTCTCCCCTCCTGCTATCATATAACACGCCATTCATGTCATCTTATCTCATTAACCCCTCTGATAAGGTTGACGTCAGAAAGAGCATCCGGCCATACAAACTCGCTACGAAGATTCATCTTACTTCATACTCGAACCCGTAGAGAAACAGAACAAGAGTTGGACATTTATTTATTTATTTATTTATTTATTTATTTATTTATTTATTTATTTATTTATTTATTTATTTATTTATTTATTTATTTATTTATTTATCCAGTTCCTTGACTGTATGGTCAGTGTCCTGGTCTCAGGTACATAGGGTCACGGGCTCGACTCCCGGACGGGTCACTGATTTTAACTGCGTATGGTTAATTCTTCTGGCGTTGGGACTGGGTGTTTGTGTTCGTATCTTTACAGCTGTTCATTTATATACCAGATACCATGCTACCAACCGTACTAGAAAGACGCAATAGTGAATATACCCCTCCACATAGGGTTGGCGTAAAACTGCTTGATCCATATTAGAGCCGACCTCATTTAAGCAGGGAAACCAGGAAGAAGAACTTATTTCTGGCTCACTGAATGGATCAGTGGTAGAATACCGGCGTCTGGGTCACACCAGTTCAGACTCGGGAGAATTAGTCAGGTTTTGGAAAGCAGAAGAAAATTCCCATTCCATTGCCAACGACCTTGGTATGTAAAATATGTCCGGTAATACATGCTATTACGCTCACCACGTGATATTCCAGGATATCCTAGCCCCCAAGACCCATAATGGGTTGCATGTGGCACAGAATTTGGTTCGTTTCTTGAAATTTTTGAAGGACATCATTTACTATCATTATCATGATCAACTTTCTTATAAAATTCTCTCTTGTAAATTGATTTCCAATACTGAAATACTTATCATATAAGTAGAACATTCCATGGGGCACGGCAGATAAGTAGTATCACCAAGGCAGCTGCGGTACGAATCCCGGACAACGCACACATCACATCATTGTCGTTCGCATTCCACATAAAACTGAAGGTTCCCTAACTATGATCACAACATCAATAGTCACGTAAAACTACAACTTGCTTGTTTAACTTACCGCTCTTCTGATAGTTTTTCGGATAACCACGAGCCACTTGGCTTCAAACTCTACAGCTCGAAATGAAGCTGTTGGCTTTCTAATAATGCACAGTAAATACAACAGCCGTTATATTCTGTTACGGTCATAAAGAGAGACAGGTTGCGAAATTTAGCCACCATAACACAGTAAGCTTGAAATGTCTGCGCATTCAGAGCTTCAAAATTGGATGGGGATTCGTCTTTTTCTACTTCTTCTTCATTTACGATCTATAGTAATAGCAATAATCAAATCCGCGTACTTACCCTCTGCCTAATAACCGGAGCTGTCTGTTCAAGATCCGGGCAGAGTAGTTCAGACGCTAGGGCGCTGGCCTTCTGAGGCCAATTTGGGAGGTTCGAGGCCCCGAGCCGGCAGATTTACTGGCACGTAAAGGAACTCCTGTGGGAACAATTTCCGGTATCTCGGCGTCTCCAAAAAGCCTAAAACGAAGTAGTTAGTGGGACGTAAAACCAATAACATCATTATATGTCTGTTCTCGCACCATCCTAACAGCCGATTGAAAGGAAACCGGTCTCGGGAATCGTCGCCAATGAGACCGAATGTATATATCCTGACTCATCCTTACAGGTGCTGATCTGATTGGATTATTAATTATAAAACGTACAATAAACAACACTACCATTTTATAATTATTTATATTTAAAATTTTCTTTACGTCGCACCGGCACAGGTACGCCGTATGACGACGATGGGATAGGAAAGGCCTAGGAGTGGGAAGGAAGCGAACGTGATCTTAATTAAGGTACAGCCTCAGCATTTGACTGGTGTGAAAATGGGAAACTACGGAAAACCATATTCAGGACTACCGTCAGTGGGGTTCGAACCCGCTATCTCCCAGGGAAAATATCCGTTTATGGGAAGGGGAGTTTGGGATTGGAATAACTTACCAAGGGAGATGTTCAATAAATTTCCAGTTTATTTGCAACCATTTATTAAAAGGCTAGGAAAACAACAGATAGGGAATCTGCCACCTGAGTGACTGTCCTAAATGCAGATCAGTATTGATTGATTGATTGATTGATTGATTGATTGATTGATTGATTGATTGATTGATTGATTGATTGATTGATTGATACAAGCTCACAGCTGCGCGCCCCTAACCGCGCGGCCAACTCGCCAGGCAATAATAATAATAATAATAATAATAATAATAATAATAATAATAATAATAATAATAATAATAATAATAATAATAATAATTAAAAAAAGTGTTGAGCATGTTGAGTTACGTTGTTAATGGCATCTCACCAATGTGGAGGCAGTTTGAATCCCAGATATACCAAAAGAAAAAATCGTTTTTCGTTTTTGCCATTGCATTGAGCTAGTTCATGAGGCTGATGGTTCGATTCGTAGGAGTAAGTCCTTCGAGGTTACATCAGTTCAAAACAAGATAGTCGGTCTAAACTGTAATGTCAATGGTGATGATTATTGCTTTAAGAAAAATGTTTTTCTTCAAAGATGAGTGTATAAATATTTTTCTTCAATGTGTTCTATAACCGACGTGTTAGTCTCCTGGTCACAAGATAGTCGGTTTAAACTGTAAAGTTAATGGTGGTGATTATTGTTTTAATTCCCTTGTCAACGAAGTTAAAATCCCATGTTTTATGGTATTAGAACAGGCTTTGAATCCATAATTTTTCTCCTTAACACAATATGATGTAGGACAAAGGTACCCCCTGCTCAGTAGTAAAATCATTTTATCTGCACAGTAGTATGAATTTTTTAATGCTATTGCGGTAACTAAATCACTATACAGATGTTGCATGTGTTCGAATTCCGCAAAATCCATCTCCTTAGGACAAAGGTATCCCCTGCTAAGTAGTAATCATTTTATCTGCAGTGATCAAGAATAAAAATGTCGGATGGAGATATACAACATTTGCAATTCTATGTGTGCGCTCTGATTGCATAGAAGTGCGTTTGTATCAACAGAGAGATTAATCTCATAATGTTTTGCGTTATAAGTTTTTCTGTTCTGAACACTAATTGTCAACATGTGTTATCATGACGGATGAAGACATACAACATTAGCTTGTTCTACAATCAACTCTAGTGTCTGCTAATTGTAACAGGATTCAACTTGTCTTGTCGAATAGAAACAAACAGCACAGTAACTATTGCGTTTGCGTTATAAGTTTTTTCTGTTCTCAACACTAATAGTCAACATGTTTTCTCTTGTTGTGTCGGTGCGACGTAAAGCAAAAATAACAACAACAAAACTATGTCGAGGAAGGGTCGTGTCGAGAAGGGCATCATGCCACGTCTGCACATCAGAGAAGGAGGAGGAGGAGGAAGAGGAGGAGGAGGAAGCTGTTGCATTTTCCAATTCCGTAGACAACGTAGTTAAGTTGACAGCAGTAAGTTTAGGGTCTGAGAGTGTTGAGAAGGGCAGCTGGCTATAAGATGGCAGTATGTCGAGAAGGGCAGCTTGCCATAAGATGGCCATCTTGTGCAGTAGCCTCTAGACTAGCTTTCTCCTTAAGGGCCTGTGTATAACCGCAAGCCCTTAGGCTGTCCCCTTAAATCCTACATCTCCCCTGAACCATCATTCTCCATAAGAGCCTATGTATAGCCGCACTTTGCGCAGTAGCCTCTAGGCTAGCTTTCTACATAAGAGCCTGTGTATAGCCGACATCTTGCGCAATCGCCCCTAGGCGTCTCATAAGAGCCCATGTATAGCCGCCATCTTGCACATTAACCCCTGACCCATGTTCTAGGGGTTACTCTCATAAGAGCATGTGTATAGCCGCCATATTGTGCAATTCACGTCGGGAAGGGCATCTGGTCGTAATACTAGGGCCCTGTGTATTTATGCTCCCCCATGTGGTTAGGTATGCTCTTTTATGTGAATCCACATTGCCCTACTACTTGAGATGGCGTCACGAGAATCGCCATTGGCCTACTACTTAAGATGGCGTCAGGAAGGGCATCTAGCCGTAAAACAGAGGTTAGCCCCATTAAAGATAGCGACTGTACACGTCGAGAAGGACATCTGCCCGTAAAACTGGGGTTAGCAACCTCCAAGATAGCGAATGTCCACGTTGGGAAGGTCATCTCACGGTAAAACTGAGGTTAAGCCCCTGCAAGATAACAGCTGTAATGTTAGGCATGCCCTCTTATGTAAAATCCACGTTGAGAAGGACAACTTGCCGTAAAACTAAGGATAGGCCCTTCAAGATTGCGACTGTGAGGTTAGGCTTGCTCTCTTAGGCAAAATCCGCGTCGGGAAGGGCATCTAGCCGTAAAACTGAGGTTAGTCCCCTCCAAGAGTGTCTGTGAGGTTAGGCTTGCTTTCTTATGCAAATCTGCAAAATCGGCGTTGTACAAGTACTATACTAGGAGTCAATGACCTCGGGTCAGAACTGGCCTTGCTACACTACTAGAGGTGGCAGTGGCGTAGTTAACATTTTTGTTTGATATGTCTTTGCTCCTCTACTAACAGTAATTCTCAAATTTTGCAAACGGTTTTATTCCAATTATGCATTAAGCACTATGGATCACATTAAACAAACTGTGTGATAATATTAGAACCCGCCTCTGAATTACGTAGTTCTTAAGTAGCATCAGCGAATTCATCTTGTAAGTTTCCTATCTTCCATCCAACACACCTTCGTAATAGGGCAAATCAGGGCCATCCCTCTATGAATCCCCAAAGTGTTTTCTCACTTGCATCTTCAGATCCCCGATTTGTGCTGCTGAAGCAGAAATTCCTTACCAAAAAAAATTCTTCATACTTCTGTCTAATGGCTACGGTTCTTTTACATCTTTCTGGGTTGGGACTCTGCTCCTAGAGTCCTTGGGACTTGCAGTCAGTGGTCTCGATTTTCCCTCAATAATTTAACATCCACGCGCTAATGTGCTCCGAAATACTGTTCGTAATGTCCGTAATAATGCACCTAATCTTTGGATTGTAGACCTTCAGCAAATCCTGACAGGTGGACCCCAATTTACAATTGCATTAAGCGGGTTTTACAGTGGAGTCTCGTTTTCAACAGTCTTTTAACATGGCTAAATATATGAGTTTGATACATAGGTTAGCGCACTTCACTAGCTTATGTTTCGGACTTCCAGACACCAGTAATAACCCAAATTGGCCAAAAATGCATTAAGCAGGTTTTGATCCGGAGCTCTTCAATTGTTAATTTATTAAACAAAGAGTGTATTTCACCGGGTAGATATAAGATTTTTCTATATTTTTAAAAATAAGTAGCAAAAGAAAAGAAAATCGCTAACGAAAATAATGAAGGTTGGGATACATTGTCCTAGAATATGCAACATTGTACAACATCTAGAACAAAACATAAGGGGAAAAGTGTGACAACGTGTAGAATGGATATAAACACCTTAACATTTAAGTATAATATTTAATAGTAATAGATAATAATTGTAGCAATGATAATTTAATGCACGTATTAAATAAACGGATTGCAATAAAAGAATGCTCTCTCCACAGTTTCAGTTGATCCGGAACTAGGAGAGTGGAAGTATTCTGTTCTGAATTCCACCCGGGTTCGGAGTTGGATCAACTGCCTTGGAAACATAAGACCAACGAAAAAAAGAGCTCGCCACTAAAGGCGGCAGTTGAAAATAAAAATCTAACTTCTAAAATATCTGTTTAAAAACTAAAACAGACAAGTAATAGTTAAATGAAAGCGACGCCTGCAGGAGAATCATGACATTTCAGATAACCGCATCGAGGTCGTGCCCCAAAACATAAGAAGTGTGACAATAATATTATTACTGATTTTAAAGATCAGACACTTCGACTATCATCAATGACAATGCAATAAAAGAAAGATCGTGCCCCAAAACATAAGAAGTGTGACAATAATATTATTACTGATTCTAAAGATCCGACACCTCGACTATCATCAATGACAATGCATGTATTAAATAAACGGATTGCATTAAGGATTCTCTCTCCACAGTTTCAGTTGATCCGGAACTAGGAGAGTGGAAGCTTCTTTGCAAGGGACAAAGAGAGAGAGAGAGAGAGACAGAAAAAGAGAGAGAGTGAATGAATTAGAAAATGTTAGTGAGTAGGGAAACACGAGTAATGGGTAAAGAGAGAGAGAGGAAGAGAAAATATGGGTGAATTAGAGTGAAAAGGAGAAGAAAGAAGAAGCAAGTAAAGTAGAGAGAGTAATTTTGAGTGATTTAATAGAAAGATACTAGTAAAGGAGAGAGAGAGAAAGAGAGGAGGGGGGATTAAAGAATACTACCGGAGAGATAATTTAAATATGTGAATGGGTATATGAGTTAGAGAGCACATGATCTACAGACACTTTCTTACCAACATAGAGGTTTAGTATCTATGAGCGTGAGATTTCTTAGATACATTATCACATCCATTTTCATTTATCAGTTGAAAATCACGGAAAACATAAACGTGGAGGAAAAGAAGAATAAACAAGAATACGGAAAACTACCTTTGCAGTCTGAGGAGATAAGATCCATACTTTAAAGAGACATCCGGAGCAACGACTGTGGTACTTTATTTCACATATGAGGTCTATTCACAATTAGTTCTTTTTCCTATTTGTTTTACGTCGCACCGACACAGATGGGTTCTATGGCGACGATGGGGTAGGAAAGGCTTAGGAATGGGAAGGAAGCGGCCGTGGCCTTAATTAAACTACAACCCCAGCATTTGCCTGGTGTGAAAATGGGAAAGCACGGAAAACCATCTTCAGGGCTGCCGACAGTGGGGTTCGAACCCACTATCTCGCCCAGTAATTAGTTGTTTAATAAGAACACAGAGTACCTTCTTAGCCTAACGGTTATCATTATTAGCTACCGTATTCGGACGCCCAAGTTCGATTCCCAGCCCTGACATAGACAAGATAATGTACCGCAGCTCATCTCCATTGGGGGTGTACCTCTTAGGAGTTGCGCTACCTCACGGAATACCAGGACACGCGTTTGCATTACCGGCACAGTCATTACATTTAAATTGTTTACCCAGTAAGAACATACGGCTGTCCTGTATCCTTGCTTACATCTTATAAAACATCGTCCTGGAAAAACTACGAGAAGGAATTGTAGAGTTCAGCAGAGGTTGCCTATCAGCAATAAATTTCATAACGAGGCTTGGAGATCCATTACATAACCAAATCCGACATTGAGGTATCTGGTTTCACAGATGCGCGCACTTAATTTAAGAAACGAACTAAATCCTACCTCATCAGGCTGACTTTCTTATTGATAGCAGGGAACAAATGACTTAGTGCACATTACACGTTCATAATGGGCAATTTATCTTCTTCTGTCACAGAGGAGTAAGTGAGTGGTCAGCCTAAATCTGACCTTTAACATACGTCGGATAAATATGGAGGAAGGCAAGCTCGCAAAATAACCTTCGAATGTGGATAAGTTATTACTGGAAATATTTACACACCGGCACGTCAATATTTTTGAAGGATTGCAAATTTCATCACAACTATCTAAACAGAACTCGACAGCTGCAGTCGCTTACATGCGCCCAGTATCCAGTATTCTGGAGATAGTGGGTTGGAATCCCACTGTCGGCAGCTGTGAAGACGGTTTTCCGTGGTTTCCCTTTTTCACACCAGGAAAATGATGCCTTTCTTGTTCCATCGTCGCCATAATACCCATCTGCGTCGGTGCGACGTAAAGAAAATTATTAAACAAATAATTGAAAAGTATTTAAACCAGTGGTTCTCAAACTGTGGGTAAGAGATTTACAAATGGAGCGCAGGTAACTTCCTCAGAAGAAAAGGAAACAGCATTAACACTTGTAGATTTTGTTTCAATTTTCTCCGAACATGTCTCTTCCAGTTTTGTTTATAAGTATTTAGCTACGGAATCTTGGGTTTAAATCTCAGAGACATTTCTTTAAATTCACATAATAAAGGTCCGTGGAAATGATTAAATTAATTTAGTTTCATGTTTATTGATGTTCACTTCAGGTCAGCTCTTTGTATTTGAGGCAAGAACTTGATATTTACACCTCGTTCATTGATTGATTGATTGATTTTTATTATTTTTACTGATTGTTTTTATAGTCTTCTAGATGTAGTGCCCGGCTCCGCTCGGGTACTTTTTTGAATGTTTTCTTTTAGGATTTGTATTACCTGTTTGAAGTACATATTTGTAGATTTTTTTATTGTGACGCTGATTGATAGTTTACTAATTATTTTGGTGATTTAAAAATATTGTCATGTCTATAATTTTAAGGTTCAATTTCATGTTATTTATTATTTTCGTGATAAACTGCTCCCTAGTGGCACCCCAGATTGTCTGGCAAGTAGAACTGTTGAGCTGATGTTGCCGTGGTTACGGTCGGTGATTTCTTAATCCGATTACCAGAGAGGGGACAGTGTGGTCCCAATATCTCCATAACAGTTATTTTTAGACCTTACCAGATGGTTTTTGGTCCCGTAGGAGCTCACCGAGTACTGTTCTTCGCTTCGTGACGCATAAAATGGGTTTTATCTCGTTATCGTACGACAAAATGGATATCTCGCCTATATTAACCTATGTTAATGTACCAAAGGATCTAAATCTAGCGAAGGGGAGGGCTGCTAAAATGTCTTATAGACGGGATTACCAGCAGGATCACAAAGGGTAAGTATACAAAATTTGGTTCAGATTTGGTGGAACGGTATGAATTTGTATAAGGAACAGACAGACGTTTTGCTATATATATATATATATATATATAGATATTTCAATATACCGGGGCTTCAGGTACATATTCGGTAGTAGAACTGTGAGAACTTTCATAGCGATGCACGAAAGGGAAATCCGCAACAACTGAAATTCGGATGAGTTGCCACCTACAGCCCGGGGTTGCAGTAGATTGAACTACTGGTTAATCTGCTGCCCCTGCAACACTCAGTATTCGGCAACTCACTCGACATTTGGTTGTTGCGTGTAGCCGCTTCGTACATCACAATGGAAAGTTCCTAAAGCGGACAGGCAGCCCACCCATTTTACTGTTAAGAATGTACCTGAAGAATCCGGTAGATTCTTGTTTCGGTCACTCATCCGAGTTTTTATTAAAATCAGTTACTGTTACATTGACAATTTTGAAATTCTCTCATTTATTCTACATTATTCTCAAATATTTCTGACATGTCCATACTGCCATATCGAAATCGACAATGATATTTCGCAGAGACCATGAGACTCATAAAATAGCGATGTACAAAAATTTAGCTGCCATTTCGAACTGGAAGGTTTCGAAATCTTGATGGAAAATCCGTGTAACAACGCCGCTTACTGGACAACCCTTGCTTCTTGCTGGCTGGCCCGGTGCACAGCAGAGTGGAGTTGCAGTTGTGCTCGAGAGAGAGAGAGAGAGAGAACGAACTAGTAGGCTGCCACGCGCCGAAGTCACTTTATTGTTACGGAACTAATGTGAAACATAAGTGAGGTGCGTTAACTGCATGATACAAGCACAAACATTTTTGACACCATGCACAAGGAATATGCACTTTGAGGCCACATTGTTCTTCACAATTTTCTTTACTTGTTTGAGGGCAATGTTTCGCAGGCACTTCGAACTCGGGAGGTCTCTCCGTTGTATAATTGGTTGCGAACCACGAATATTTAATCATGTCCTTGAACCGTGGGGAAGAAAATTGAAAATGAATGAAGGACTGCATTTTCAGTATGCTGTTTCTCTGATAAACATCAAATTTTAAAATCTGCACAAGTCGGCACAATGTCTGTTAAGCGGCGATACAAAGCCTTCCCCTGCCGAAAGAAAAATTTGCCGAAGGGCTGTATTTTCCCTGTAGTGCCGGGAGGAATCTGGAGAATTTCTATAATGTTGCCTGGAGAAATGTATTCAAGACAATTCTTATCACTATAAGTCGTCCAGGAATCTAGCAGTAGCAAACACTTCTCTTCCTCAAATGGGAAGAAGGATTTTTTAAACCAATAATTTAATTCATTTTCCCCCATTTTCCCTGCTTTTGTGGCTGTTACAATTATATTCCTGGCATGAAACATTTCTTTGGAAACTCTCGGACCGAAAGATCCAGTTGCCTCCTGCAGTACAATTAATAATTTCGAGAGAAGAGTACCGGCCCTACTAATTTTAAGCATAATTGTGTACGAATGGGTGAGTGCACTAACTGATGGAGCAACTGCTTCTGAATGTTTCTCACCAACAAACGATAGAGTCTTTTCGCTTTCATTTCGCGCACGAACCACTCTGATCAGTATGGGTGTACTCTAAAAATTGCTCTCTAGCTGCTTCCACAAATTTCTTTGCGACTTTACCTTTTTGTCTTCTTCTTGCAGATACGTACGGAATACAAATTTCGTAATTTCTTCTACTTCTTTATTCTGCACTTTTTCTTAAAACGACTTAACTAACTAGCACATGAGCTCAAATTAGTTCGCCCCATTGAAATCTCTCTTGCAATTTCCAAGGCCCTCAGTCACAGGTCTTCATCGAATATATTCCGCTTCAGTCTTCTTGCTTCCGTCAAGCAAGAAAATAATTTTGTATGCATCAATTTCCAGATGTAGATTCTAATTGGTTCTTCCACCTGTACAATTGTCGTAGTGACGTAACCTTACGACAACTTTTGCGAACAGTGATTAATGAAAGCCGCTTCTGACACCCCTCCTTTAACCATAAATTTACAGCTTTTCTCTTGTTCGCAAGATCTACATTTTGTTTCACTTTCTTCTGTGGACTGGAAGCATAGCTTGAACTAGTAGATTTGCTAGGTGACTGCGGAGTCTCTTCACTGCATTGACGGGAATCAGACTCGGGGCTCAAAATCATATCCGTAACATATCTTGTTCCTCGCAATGGTGTGCTGCCTTCTCTTTCAGACAATGCAGATGAGGTGTCGCTGCTTCCACTATCACTTTCACTGTCACTATTTCTCTCCAGACACGACTCCGAGACGAATCTGACACCCATGGGATGATTTTCAATTAGTTCGATCACATGTCGACGCATCTCACTTCCTTCCGAAGTTATTTTACGGGAAGAGAAAAACCTTTTTCACGGAAATAACTTAAAACATACTCTAGAACATCAGCCTGATTAATGACTGCTCTTTCAAAGGAATATGTGTCAACTGGCTAGCGCAGAAAGCTCAAGGTAACCCGGTCGCTTCAGCAGGTCACCAGGGCTGTCCACGTCGAACTATACGCTAAAGCGTGCAATTCTATTAGATATTTTGTATCGATTTCAGGACCTTACAGATCGAAATGGCAGCTGACATTTTGTACATTGATTTCTTATGGATCCCTCATCTCTACCTACAAATGTATTGTTGATTTCAATGAGACAGTATGGACAGTTCCCTTGTGAGAAAACAATCATTGTAATAACGATAATTGTGGGGTATGGGACTTGCAGAGACAACAAAATGGGAAGACAGGTGGAAAAGTTTGGATATCACTGGTCAAAACGAAATAGGACCACTTCGACGAAGATAAAATGTATAGTCACATTATGTACACTGTTCACACACAACCAAGATATGTCACGTAACAGAAACAGTGACAGTTACACTAGCGATTAATGATCTACCTACCTCAAAACGTGTACACGTTATTTGTTTCATTCGAATCACTTAGTACACGTGTGTAGCCCCCCTCTGTGGATCACAGGTATAATATTCCCTCAGGATCCCAAGGTCGTGGGTTCAAACCCAGCAGAGGTAGACTGATCTTTGCAGGGTAGAAAGTAGTCCATTCGGCACGCCATGTCGTAGTATGGCAGCATGTAAAAAATCTCTATGACACATTTAGTGTTTACCCGACGAAGACCATTAAAACTAAACCACAGATCGCCCAACAGAGCACTTGTTTCACTACCATCTGCTAGAGTAAAACGAAAGCTTCGAATTGACACTCAGGCAACCTAAATGCGATCAAATTAAATGCCTCCACACACTGAGTCCATAGATGATGAAGGTTATTACTACTACTACTATTATTATTATTAGTAGTAGTAGTTGTTGTTGTTGTTGTTGTTGTTGTTGTTGTTGTTGTTGCAGCAGCAGTAGTGGCAGTGGTAGTCGTACCAGCAGTATTTTAGTACACGTGAACAATTAGACCAATAAGTTCTATTAGAGTACCTAGTGAAGGTACTGACGTGTATATATGTAATAACTCAAACTCTTGTGTAATAAGTAATAATTGCCCCTTTGAAGGGCTTCCTCTCGGTATTTCAGTTTAAAAATCAAGAAAATACTATTTAAGAATATCCGAAAGAGATATTGGAGCCTCTGGGTATCCTGTAAGATCGCGAAACCTGAAGGCCTGTCATAAACCGAAACAGTGTGAACACAATTTCCGCGGACACTTGCACTAGTATGACGCACAGTTATGTCTTTACCATGTCTCACGACCGAAGTTTCTGGGAAGCTGCCCTCTCGATTTTCGCGAGCAGGACTCTCCTGTTCTTACTCACATAGGGTGGTGTTTGCTAGTGAAACAGTGACAGTTACAAAGCTAATTGGTAATTAATGGAACAGCGCCAGCCCTAACTCGGTAGTGTTTAATTAGCAATATTCAACGTGACTTTTTCCCTAATCCTTGACGGTTAGAGTTCTGAAACCTATACAGACGTTTCAAATTTACACTGATGTTGATATCAAACAGAGCACCTTGAAAGACCAGAGATAGGAAGTTCATATTCACAGAACATGTTCACTAGTATATTCTGCAGAAACCATTAGCATTTCAGTCACCTAGGTTCAGCATGTGTCCTGCTGCCTGGTATAGCCATCCATGCTGCATTCACCTGGTTTATCTTTGGTGTTGGCATTGGATCACAGCGCCGCACCCGTCGTTTCAGCACATCCCACACAATTTCAATTGGCGACATGTCCGGTGATACGGCGGGCCAGAGCAACAGTCTGACTTCCTGTGACAACAAGAAGGCACGTGTTCGTGCAGCAACATATGGTCGCGCATTGTCCTGCTGAAATATGGCGTCTGGGGCGTCGTGCAGGAAGGGTATGGCTACTGGTCGCAGGATGTCATTCACGTAGGTCAAGCCGATCACAGTGCCCTGGACAAGCAGCACCAACTGTGATCTATTGTTGTACCCAATAACATCCCACATCTTAAGTCCTTGAGGTGATGCCGTATGTCTTGTGCGAATGCAGTCAATGTGATGCTTCTCCCCCTGTCTGCGGCAAACCAAAATGCGGCCATCATTTTCAAAAAAACAGAACTTGGATTCTTCCGAAAACACTATCTGCTGCCAGTAGCGGCTGGTGCAGAAAATCAGTTGTGTGCTGTAACCCATCCGTCCCCCCCCCCCCAAGAAATAAAAATATTTATAAACATACCGGTATGCGCTTTTCAAGAGGCTCTTCGCTGAGTTTCCCACACTGAACAACCACGCAAACAACTCCAACACGTATACCCATTCCTCATATAAAACTATATAATTAAACACACAATAACACCTGCAATGGTAAAATATTCACGAACTCAAACACTTGGTGTGAGCGCGCAAACACAGAACTTCTCAATGTTACCAATATCATTTAAATAAAACCAGCAACGTCGTAATGCAAAATTACATGTCATGTTTTTATTGGCCTAGTGACATTTACAAACTAGGCATTTTAATTAAAGAAAATCACAATATCATGTCCTTATTTTGACAACATATAAAGTATAATGTTTATAGTTCATCGATTTACAAATGTGGCCATGGAATAGGCAAGTTGGGAGTATTCTATCATCTTTGGTATTAAAAGACCTGGCTGGAACAGCTTATGGCTTCCTCTACAGTATTTAGTTTTCCCGTTTGTTTTGAGCGATCCCCACTTAAATACTACCGCTGAGTCAAGAGGGTGCCACCTGCCACGTCCTCATTTCGGTCGTAATGCAAGTGTGACTAGTGCTGCCTCTCTGTCGTCGAACGAAGAATCGCTGTGAAGTGATGTATTGGCGGTCTTGGCTGTTGTTAGGCACGCATGCGCAAAAGGCAGCGTACCTGCTTTCTGGCAAAAAGCTTAGAAAATCTCGCTGAGCTGTGATCGCACAGCCCAGCACAGCCACCCGGCGTGGAGCGCACGACTAGTTACCTGGTTGCAAGGGGAGTTGAATAATTTCTTATTCTTTGGCTGACATATTTTTCAATGCACTGTATTTGATTTCAGATAAAAAATTTAAACTAATTTATTTTTCAAATAGACAATATGCTGCAGCACCTCAGCACATAAGGTACGGCCGCCCCTCTCTGCTGCCATTCCTGTCACCAGTGACGTCGTTCCATTCACCACTCCAGTCTAGCATGTTTATGCACATTAGTAAAAAAACAAAAAAGCAGAGAAGTGGATGACGCGCCGGTAACCCAGACCGTCACAAACGGCGTCGGACTATCTGTCACTCCTGATAGTGTACGATGCGTTACACTGTTCCACTGTTGCGCCAGAGCCGAGGAGGACGAAGATCTGTCCTGCATTGCCATTCGGATGAGGTGCCGATCTTCTTGGGGGTGGTCTGGGTGGTGCGACCAGACACATCTCGTCGTGTTCTACGGCCTTCTGTGAACCATTTTGTATACACCCGTTTCACTGCCGGCACACGTCGTCCCACACGAGCAGCAATTTCCCGGATGGATGCATCACGTTCTCTCATGCCAATAATGCGCCCTCTATCAAACTCACTCATTTAACGGTACGGTTCTCGCATACGTCCGCGAGGCATCCTGCACGTCTTCTCAAGTCACACTGTCCATTACCTTCGCTTTATAGCGACAACCAGAGCTGCAGGCACATTTTACCAGTCGGTGGTGGTGCGCGGAGATATCGATGTGGACCTTGAATCTGAGGGCCGACATAGATCAAATGTAAATCATTTCTTCACAACATACCAATGCATATGCCCTGTGAATATGGACTTTCTATCTCTAGTCTTTCAAGGTGTTCTGGTTTTCATGAACATGAGTATATTTGGATTATACTGAACCTATAAAATATAATATTGTCCAGTTGAGTAAAATAAAGAATTTTGTTAATGGCAGGCTAAATATTTAACAAAAAATAAGATTGACTTCAACTTTCCATATTTTCATTATATCGGTAAGTCATGTGATATAAAGTTCGTAATGATCAGTATTGACAGTTGTTATACAAATGGATCCACCTATTTAATACATAAATAATAATGAATAGTATTGAAAAGGTGGACCCATTTTACCTCATTTCACGTTATATTGGTAAGTTCAAAAGTTCAGTATTATTAACGTAACGTCAACGTTTCAGAAGCTTGTATCTTATGGTTTCAGTGATAAAGTATGATAAATTTGGAAAAATGACAGTTTTCATAAAAGTAAGTTTAAGTTGCAAGTTAATATGAAATATAGCTTAAAAACACAAGTCATCAACCGGTAATGAAATGAAATGTCGTATGGATTTTAGTGCCGGGATATCCCAGAACGGGTTCGGCTCGCCAAGGTGCAGGTCTTTCTATTTGACGTCCATAGGCGACCTGCGCGTCGTGATAAGGATGAAATGATGATGAAGACAACACATACACCCAGCCCCCGTGCCGTAGGAATTAACCAATTAAGGTTAAAATCCCCGACCCGTCCGGGAATCGAACCCGAGACCCTCTGACCCGAAGGCCAGTACGCTGACCGTTCAGCCAACGAGTCGGACATCAACCGGTAACTATTTGCCTTTGAATGTGTAACCAACTCTAGGACTGTAGAATTTTCTAGCGATAGCTGCAAACCACAGCCTTCAAAGAGCAGCCATTACCGGGCTAGTTGGCCGTGCGGTTAGGGCCGCACAGCTGTAAGCTTACATCCGGGAGATAGTGGGTTCGAACCCCACTGCCGGCAGCCCTGAAGATGGTTTTCCGTGGTTTCCCATTTTCACACCAGGCAAATGTTGGGGCTGTACCTTAATTAAGGCCACGACGGCATCCTTCCCACACCCAGGCCTTTCCCATCCCATCGTCACCATAAGACCTATCTGTGTCGGTGTGACGTAAAACAAATTGTTGAGAAAACTAGTTTCTTACATTTTTGACTTCATGACTTCGACTACATGTAAGTCCTTTACCGTGTGCTAATTAAATGTACAAGTAAATGAATAATGCGACAAATGTATAATACCATATCTTGTATGATTTTGAACGAATCGATGAAACGGGTTGAAAATGTTGTAAGTCGCACTATTTCACTGCAATAAATTGAAAATGCTGTAAGTCGCACTATTTCACTGCAATAAATTTTTAAACAGGACTTCATAAACTACAGAAAATACGTAAACTACCATATATAATTCTGTCATGGTTTCATGGGCATAGCAGAGTTATTAATTAATGTGAGAAAGAATTAGGTTTCGATAAATATTGTCTTTCTGGAAGATATGAAATTCTTATTTTATAACGTGGTATTAACTTTTAACAGGTGAATTTGGCGTAAATAACCATGTTCAGGGTGTCTTTGTTAACTCATTGACACCAGGAACACATCGGTTAAAGATAACATCAAATACTGAATTCCGATAAATTAAAAACGTAATATATATTATTAGCCATCTATACAATGAAATTAATAGCAGAACGATTTTTAAAAATTATCATGTTGCTTCAAAATACGATTAGATAATTAGATATCCTGTTATTATTTAATTTACTTCATTATAGATTATATTACATTCTGGTAACCTAGAGAATAGTTTACAACATAGCATAATTATACTGATAATTAATGCATGTTCTTATTGAAAATAAAACGTCCTGTAGTAATCAAAATTGGCTTCTTCTGTAACATTTTTTTAAAATGCCTGTTCAGCATTTCCTGATTTAACCTTCTTTCTAAGAGGAAATTATCACAAAGTACTGACATAAAAGACCTGTTCATTAGTCCCAAAATAATCGTTCCTGTTCAAAGCTTCACTGTCCGTTTAGAAACTAAGTTACATACGGAATTAGAAAGATTTACCTTCACTAGTCAAAAAAAAAAAAAATTCAAAGAACTATTCATGATCGTTTTTGAATAGCTTGAAGTGTACTGCAACTTTTCGAGAAACATCCTTCAGTTTAGTTCATGCTATCTCGGCTTTATACTAATCAGTCATAGCCAGTGTTCTGCAATCTGACTTCATGCATCTGAATTAAATCATACAGTACATGTTTGCCGCACTGTATAGCAGATGGTCGTGTTCCGAACGATGAAAATCTGTTTACATGCACGTGATATATTCAGCAGTAGAATAATGCTACTGTGTTTGTAGCGTGTTGCTCAATGGTTATTATTCCTGGTAAACCTTGCATTCATTAAGCCAAACATACTAGTAAGATTAAGAAAATTATTATTATTATTATTATTATTATTATTATTATTATTATTATTATTATTATTATTATTATAGATAATTTACACTTTGCTTTACATTGCTCCGACATAAATAGGTCTTATGGCAACGATGAGTTAGGAAAGAACTGGGAGTGGGGAGGAAACGATCGTAGCCTTAATTAAGGTACAGCCCCAGCACTTGCCTGGTGTGAAAATGGGAAACCGCGGAAAACCATCTTCACGGCTGCAGACAGTAGGTTTCAAATCCATTACCTCCCGAATGCAAGCTCACAGCTACGTGACCCAAATCTCGCAACCACTCGCTCGGTTATTATTATTATTATTATTATTATTATTATTATTATTATTATTATTATTATTATTATTATTATTATTATTATTATTATTATTATAATTATTATTATATTTTATTTGCCTTTATCCTCCTTTCCTTCTTCAAAAAACTTCGGTGCTCACGTACAAGAAGTTCACTAGCTCAGTAAGTACTGTATTTAAGAATTTTCTGACTATACTGATTGCCTTCTGTAGTTTCTGATGGATTATGTATGGTAGATTCTGTTGCAATACTATCAAGCAATGAGAGGAAAGAGACCCCGTGTTCTTGTTTAGAGTCACTTTCAACTGCGGTTTTCATTTCACGTGTCGTTAGGCATCTTCAGGAACAGAATCATTGGTACTTTTGTACTTCCACCTCGTTTGCCAGGCCAACGACAACTTCAGTTTCTCACGGGACATGTTACCGGGGACTATGAACTATGTTCCTCTAGATTTGCGTAATAATAATTTAATAATTTCGTGTGGCTATTTCTAGCCGAGTGCAGCCCTTGTAAGGCAGACCCTCCGATGAGCGTGGGCGGCATCTGCCATGTGTAGGCAACTGCGTGTTTGTGTGGTGGAGGATAGTGTTATGTGTGGTGTGTGAGTTACAGGGATGTTGGGGACAGCACAAACACCCATCCCCCGGGGCCAGTGGAATTAACCAATGAAGGTTAAAATCACCGACCGGACCGGGAATCGAACCCGGGACCCTCTGAACCGAAGGCCAGTACGATGACCATTCAGCCAACGAGTCGAACAAGAGTTGCGTAGATATATGAGGAGGATACAATCAAAAGGTCTTTTCTCCCCACCCCCCAAAAATGAGTTCCGCACATTACTGTCTTTGTTCCGTCAAGAGCTATCCTCCTTTAACGTTTTCTTTTCTTTCAAGAGACGTCATATGCCGTTAATACTAGAGGTTGAAAATCGCAGTTTCAATGAAACAGACTTTACTCCATAGCCTGTTTTCGAAAACTTTTTATTTTCTCCCTTCAATTTTTTTTATTTTTTTATTTTTTTGCAAGTTGCTTTACATCGCACCGACACAGACAGGTCTTACGGCAACGACGGACAGGGAAGGGCTCGGAGTGGGAAGGAAGCAGCCGTGGCCTTAATTAAGGTACACCCCCAGCATTTGCCTGGTGTGAAAATAGGAAACCACGGAAAACCATCTTCAGAGCTGCCGACAGTGGTATTCGAACACACTATCTCCCGAATATTGGATACTGGCCGCAATTAGGCGACTGCAGCTATCGAGCTCGGTCCTTGAATTAATCACCTGCTACCTAGGTTGTCATCTGATTGGCCGGTTATGAGGAGGTTATGAGACCAGAATCGTGTTGTTTGTAGTAATTACTGAAGTTGTGTTGTCTGTAATCATATGAGAGATAAAAGTGACAAATTCTCAAATACTGACGAAGAGTTAGACGGAGTGCTAGTTTAACCAGTGACAGTGGTTGCAGGAAAAGGCATGAAGAGTGGTAGGAAAAGACAGCAAGACTGTAAAATCAGGTATTTAACTACCCATGGGTCAAATGTTTACGTGCCATGTAAACACTCAAATACAGTAAAATATTTTCAGGTTACCAGGTAAATCCTAGAGATGTCAAGCGTCTACCAGATAAACTTTACAATATTCCACAGAAGCTATGTCATGACTCTATCATTGCATCTTTGATACAAAACAAAGCAGTTCGGTGACGTTGGCCAAACTATCCTAATCAGAATCCAAAAAAAATCTGAAAGAGAGCACAACTTCTCTGTTATGTCATCATCATCATCATCATCATCTGTTTACCCTCCAGGTTCGGTTTTTCCCTCGGACTTAGCGAGGGACCCCACCTCTACCGTCTCAAGGGCAGTGTCCTGGAGCTTTAGACTCTTGGTCGGGGGATACAACTGGGGAGTATGACCAGTACCTCGCCCAGGCAGCCTCACCTGCTATGCTGAACAGGGGCCTTGTGGAGGGATGGGAAGATTGGAAGGGATAGGCAAGGAAGAGGGAAGGAAGCGGCCGTGGCCTTAAGTTAGGTACAATCCCGGCATTCGCCTGGAGGAGAAGTGGGAAACCACGGAAAACCACTTCCAGGATGGCTGAGGTGGGAATCGAACCCACCTCTACTCAGTTGACCTCCCGTTGACCCCGTTCCAGCCCTCGTACCACTTCTCAAATTTCGTGGCAGAGCCGGGAATCGAACCCGGGCCTCCGGGGGTGGCAGCTAATCACGCTAACCACTACACCACAGAGGCGGACTCTCTGTTATGTACTTCGCGATAACTGCTAGCGGTGGAAAAATTGTTGTGTGCAAGAAGACATTAATTTCGATTACTAAAGATGGTAACAAGATACTGTCAAATATTGCCAAGAAAGTTCACACGGGTGATCCTTTAGACGATAAACGAGAAATAAAAGCTTTTCAAGTAAGGTGAAAAGAGAAAATGTTCATAAATTAATTAGAAGAACCGAAGGAAGTCAATAAGAATGTATCTCTATTGCTCATTTAGCACAAGAAAGCTTCACGATGCTTACAATAAAAAGTGTATGAAGGAGAATTAGGTCAAGGACACCTGCCTCTGTGGATCCGTGGTAGAGTGTCGGCCTCCGAATCCCAAGATAGCGGGTTCAAACCCGGCAGAGGTAGTCGGATTTTTGAAGGGCGGAAAAAAGTCCATTCGACACTCCATGTCGTACGATGTCGGCATGTAAAAGATCTCTGGTGATACATTTGGTATTTACCCGACAAAATTAATTAAATCTCAGCCATAGACGCCCAAGAGAGATCCGGTTTACTCTGTCTGCCATCTAGCGGACCTAGAGTAAAACGGAACGTCGAAATTGACGAGCAGACAGCCAGATGGCGTCAAATCGAAATGTCTGCACACGGTAGCTGAGGCCATACGGTTATTATGATTAGGTCAAGGTCCATTTTACGATGTTCACGAGGGATTTTGTGAATGAGTTCAATGCATATATTGCTCATTATTGGACAACAAAATTAAAGAAGCATTTCAAAAATGCACAGAAGAGATTGATTTAATGTTAAAGAAAACTATACAGAAAAGGAGAACAAATGCATTTTACGATTACATTTGGCAAGCTAGCGATGATTCAGCGACAAGCGTGTTCTTTGAACTGCACCATATTCAGTCTCTGACAGAAACTGACATTCAACAAGCATACTTCTCTAGATAAATTAATTTCTACAGCATTTGCATCACAGGTCTTCAAGAGAAGAACCCAACCTTTTATACCTGGACAGAGGACCACGCTCGGAAGGGTTGTACTGAAGTGTCGTCATCCTTGCTCTCTCTCTCTCTCTCTCTCTCTCTCTCTCTTGAGGCAAAATAGTGTGAAACTAGAAGATAAAAGAACACTGCGTTTGTTTATAGATGGGTGTATGGTGTATGCCACAATGCCGAGGATACGAAAGTTGAGGAGATTCGTGTTTACTTCCCTGTACGTGGGCATACTTTTCTACCATTCGAACGGATCTTTGAGCGTGTCGACGATATTCTTCGGAGGACTTCAAAAATAGAAGTACTACGAATTTTATGACAAAATAGGAACTGTGATTGTTGGCAAAGACTGGCATCTGCATGACACCCTCTAGGTAAGACGCTTTTTAATAACCTCCAATGTATTTCTGAGCTAAAACGTATCAAGCGTAAAATTAAAGGAAATTTTCATGTGAAACGTCACAGATACCACAGGTTTGAAGTATACAGCGAATACGACAAGAGCGAGAGTCCATTTAAGAGGGGAAATAAATCTGCTGATATAGGGAAGGCCGTTTTGAAGCAACTTCAAATTGAACATGTAATTTCGAGAAGAAAGCAGATGTTGCTAAATTTTTTGACGGCTGAATTTGGGGCTGGGAGAGATTAGCTGATAATCGAGACAGTGAGACGACAGTATTTTATCCTGGTACAAAACAATTGTTCCTCATCATTTTGATAGTGAGCATGCAAATGAAGATCAGGACAACTTTGACTATCTTGAGGCTGACGTTGGGGTGAATATGTACTTCATTCACGAAGGTACTCGTAACTTAACTTCAAGGTATGGATGTGTAACACTGCTTTATTTTGATATCAGTCAGCCTTATATGATTTCACAATTTTCATTTTTACTCAATCTTAAAGATATATTCGCATAGACTAATAAAAGTTTAGAGCTCATTTTTCAAGAATATTGATATCATTCAATTTTTAAAAAAATCCCCCTTCAGTTCCAATCAAAAGGTAATTTCTCCATTTCTTTCAAGCATAAGATGATTTCTCCAAAGTTTTGTAATAAATTACAGGAAATACTCCTGTTAGGGATTTGTTTTGACATGTTACAATGTAAATACACTCTAACTTAAATCAAATGTTAAAAAACTGTACATGTATCATAGTTCATCCAAGAGATATAGCCCTAAGTTTGTCTCATTTTATGAAAAATTATTTGATACATAAAACGCCTTCGATGGTTACCTCCTGAAATGAAGGTGCATCCCCTCACACATCGCGGTAGTTGTGAGAGTACACGGACGCAGCTTTCCCGCGCCAATAGATGGCTCAGCACAGAAGCTGGCTCGAAGTCCCAATTTAAAGACCCCGGATTCCGGAGCGTACGAAGGAACTGGTGTACAGACTTGAAGTCCTCCAGAATGTGTATTTGATGCAGTAATCATGATACCACAGTATGTGAACGTATACGAGGAAGGAGACTTCTTCGCACGAAAACGAGCATTTGGACCAACGTTGTCACACATTGAACATTTAAAATCCAGAACCTGGTGTGTATTGTGATTACTCTCTTTTTATGTGATAATCTTTTTCTAACACTCTGTAACAAATAATAACAATAATTATGCATTGAAAATAAGTACCTCAATGTTAAATATTTGAATGTAATTGAATAGCTATTTGTAGAACAGGCATCGGCCACTAGGATGAAGGTTTCCGTCAATCACACGCAGAATGTTGGTGTTGCGTACACGGACCTACTGACTTCTGTCCAACGTCTTCATATTCGTATATTCTGTTCATGCCACTTAATCTTCTACGATTTATCCGTCGTTATTCATTCATTTTCCAGTGCATTAAGCCTTGTTCGTCATATTTACAGGTCCTTTCTGTTAACCCACGAAAGACTGTTAATTCAAAAGGCCAAACAATCTTCAAATTGATGGATAAGGTTTAACGAACAGAAATTACAATCGCTGAACTAGGGGGAAAGGAGAGCCCATGCATTAAGTTTCCGCTACAGCGTCACAATAATACAATGACAGCCTCTAACACTTCTTCTCCCCAATAGATCTGTCAACTGCTGTTTTGATCCAATCGATTCACTCCATGAAGCCTTTTACAAAACTTACAATTTTGTTCTACTGTCAAAGGTAATGGATCGTAATATACAGTCGTAAATGCGAGAAAACAGGAGCAAGGCACTCAGCATCTTTAAAAGCCACAATTTATTCCGATGATAAACTCAGTGACACGCTTCAATACGTTCCTGTCTACATTAGAGTTACGAGAAACCAGACACTTGCTACCTTCAACATGCCAAAAACCAATCCCACTGTCAAACCTGAGACAAGATACCCGTTATGTTGTTTACGTTCGTACACGCGAGGATACAGCAGGTAGACATAGCTGTACAAAACACCTGTAGGTGTACTGATCACCTAAAAACAATTATACTTCTCCAGCTTAATTTTAACCTACCAATGTACGAAATGAAGGGGTCGGGGCAAAAGAGTGCCAAGCAACATTTTCTTAACTTTACGGGAGAGCACTTAGAAAGTTTGTTCAAATCGTGAAATCGTACCATTCACGGGAATGATGTAATAATAGCTTTGAAAGGTTCAGTAATATTCATTGTATGTGATTTGCAGGCATAATTTCTTTTGGGCTGCAATTTGTAGAGTAAAAGTCAATACATTTAATACCACGTCACAGAATACTGTGGCTTGGCACTTTATTGCCCCAATGGGAGTGACACTTATCTTAGGAATATTATTTTATGATAATGAAACAATGTCTGATATTTCAACTATTTTAATCAGAAATGAAAACTAACACCAATCTTCAATTAAAATAACATTTCCACCAATAATATTTAAATTGGTAGCAGTGGAAATCGGGGTAGAACTGGCAACTGAAAAGGAATTTAAATAAATCAACATGAATCCATCACGGAAAAAGGTCTGTTTGTATCTTTTAACTATAATGTTCTTTACAAAATATGGAATTTAGGGACTTATAACTGCACATGCATAACATTAAAACTAAAAGATCAGCTGCTCCTTTCCTACACTTCTTCAACTTCATTGGTGTCTTCAGAATCAGGAATCAAGCTGAGATAAAACTGGTGATGGACAGGTGGGTCATAGTCCAGGAGTTTCAACACATCTTGCAATTTATTTTTCTTTATTTTTCGCACAGTAGTGTACTTTCGTTTCAAGCTCAACGTTGTGGTGTTGCCTCTTTTTCGCACGCTACAGTCTTCAAAATCCATATTCACTCTTGTTTTTAGTTTGATAAACCATGGATTACTTGCTTCAAATTTGATCAAATTACGTCTGTGAATTTAAATTCCATGCCACTTACACATGTTTTTTACTGGTGTTCAGGAGTCTAACTTTTAATGCTGCCAGGTCATAAAAGTCATCTTGTTTCATGTCTGTTACACTGAACTTCTTCTTTCTCCCACATTCTTGAATGATACATTTCTAGTCGGCAGCGTCGTACACAGGCGGTTGATTTCGTTGGTATTTCTCAATTTTAACAAAGTCTCTATCTGATGGCAAGAATGTGTGGCCAGATGTTAAAAACCAGTGTTCGATCTCATTAAATCGTTTAGTGTGAATTAAATAAGGACAGAGTGTCATTATATTCAAGTTTTTATTCTGGCCCCCGCAGTTATCAGAAAAAATCACAAGCTTTTTAGCATCAACGGAGTTTGTTTTCAGATACTTCAAAACTGCACTACCTATTTCGTCACTGCCTTTCCTACAATACTCTCATCCCACAAAAACATGCACATTAAGTCTTTACCACAATCATGAATGCCTACATTATATGTCCACAATTTCCGTAGCTTGGCTGTCCTTCAGGTGTCCTGTATCTACGTTTTACATTAATAGCTCCAATGCATCCAACTAAATAAACATTTTGCTTATCACAATCAGTGAGATCCCAAAACCCATTAAATATTGACAATATCGGTTGTTCTTCAAGTTCGAAACATCTCAGGGGACAGCGACATAGCTCTCCAACTTTTGCTCCTGGAACAACTTTTCCAGTCTTACGCGCTACATATTCTCTTCCTTCGTTTCGCCTCTTCTTATTCGTCTGTATCTTAATACGTCTATTTCTATTCCTAGAATTCGGGCCTTTCTCAGGCGAATGTTACGATATCCTTGAATGATCCAGGATATCCTAAACAGTGCAAAACACCAAGTCTTAGTACGAGAAATACCCAAGTTGTATCCTCTGTTATGTAACTAATAACGCTACTTTAACAAGAGTGTTGCAAAATTATGCACTAGTTTTTTCTGTTAACTCGTAGAAACCTCTGGTCGCAAGTGACAATGTAATCTTTATTGAGAAAAATGATGACTGGCAGCAACATATTTAAAATTGGAGCAATATAGTGCCGAGCCACATAATGCATGTGACTTTCATCTTGTTGCCCCCAACAGTTCTTAGAAACACTTGGAGCAAAACAGTGTCAAGCAACCAGGAGACCTGGATTACCATGGATTGTAGGAGGAAGCTTGTGTTTTCGAGTGATTCTGAAGAAAGGCCTTAAACTAACTTGAGTAAAATTTGAACTGAAAAAGCTATTTGCTATAGATCCAAGAGTGTGTAATAACGGTTCCTAAAACATAACCTAATGACTTAATAAGTTGCATAACCCCAGCAACAACGGAGGAAACTTTAGTTATGGCCAAAATAATGCCAAGCAACACTTACCTCACTTCCACTTTGAGATGAAATTTCACACGCTATGTGAGGACGATAGTCAGCGTCTACATCAGGATCACTGAGATATTCTTCAGAATCACTCGAAAACACAAGCTTCCTCCTACAATCCATGGTAATCCAGGTCTCCTGGTTGCTTGACACTGTTTTGCTCCAAGTGTTTCTAAGAACTGTTGGGGGCAACAAGATGAAAGTCACATGCAGTGCCATTTGAATGTGTTTCTATGCAAGTTTCCAGTGTTTACTGATAGATTATCATAATCCTCAACAAATGACACCGACAGCTCAGTTTTGTCAAAAATGTTGCTTGGCACTCTTTTGCCCCGACCCCTTCAAATGTTGGTGAGATACTGTGCTTAGAATTGCCGTTTCTATCAGCGGCTTGACAAACAAACCATATGCAATTACATCCTATATTATTATTATTATTATTATTATTATTATTATTGTTACCGTGTTTTTGTGGTAGGTAGGCGTGAAAGAAGGTGCTGGGTGGTGAATGGATCTCAAGCTACTACAGAGAAATTAATTTCAAAATTTAACAAGGTTATATTTTCTTTTCAAAACAAAGATATAACAAGCATGGCAGGTACAATGTAGCAAATCAACGGGGAGTCACAATATTTACAGGATTTGGGCTTCGAGCCCCGAAAACACAATGCTTGGGCAATCAGCCCAGTTTTACCTCAAAGACACTAGTTTCAACAGAGGGGCAGAAAACCCCATTCATACCTCGGAGCCCTTGCTCCAAATTACACTAAAAAGCCTCCGCGAGGCATATGACCCTTCATTTTCAAAAGAGCGATCCGCTCTTAAAATTTAAGCTTCTCAAAGGCCACACCAAACTCTACCTTCAAGGTGTCCTCTAAGGACGTATTCACAGGGGTAAAATACCCAACCTACAGAGGTCTATTACATGAAAAGAAGGTTGATTACATGACCTCTAAAATCACAATTTGAGAGGAGGCGAACTTGCACTCCTTAATACACTTTGTTTCTAAGACCTACGTTGGCTCTTAGGCCGCTGATGCAAGGGCTAATCCCATACTACTGAGGTGACTTAAGAAAACACAAACTTACATTACATTACTGAAGAATAGGTTGCGAAAAATAAGTTCACCTCAAAACAATGTGAGTGGGAGCTCGAGAGGGTTAAGCACTCTCTATCCCGATATGTAGTTTGAAAGATAGAATAGATACCAGTAGCTTTTACATTTGAAAGGAAAGTTACATGGTGGAAGACCTAGAACCCGCCGCGAGAGTTAAACTGCCAACTCTAGCTAGAAAAGATGTTATTAAGAGGCCATTACCTGGTAGTAGATCGCTGCCGAGGAAAGAGGCGCTTCCCGCCTCCTGCTATGTACTTAATACACTGAAAGATGGAACAGAAGTGGCCCGGAGACCCCAAAATCAGCAGTTTATAACCTCTCGCGGAAGATTCTAGGCGTTAGGGGAAATAAAACACCCTCCCTCAAAGTTTTTATTGGTTCGGGAACAGAAACCCCTACAAGGAGGAAAAAGAAACACATTATTGGTGGAAAAATTAATTAAAGAAATTCGGGATTGGCTAGATCCAAAATAAGGGGAAAAAGAGGGGTATACAGCCAACTTAAACCATGACAGAAAGAAATTTAACAAAGAACAAACTTTTGAAATAAAAATTTCTCCAACAAAATAGTTCTTTGATTTCGCACTAGGTTGCACTATTGTAATTCTTCAGTAGTGTCCTCTAGAAGAGAAAGTTCACACTTCTTACTTCAAGCGAAACAAAAACACATCAAAAGTGACACAGTTCAAAAACTCAAAATTTTCCACGTGGTGACATCTTCTGAGAAAGTAGAGAATTAATAGAACAGATAAAGTTCAACCTTCCTCCAGAAGAGGAGTTTCAACTGGCGCAACTTTTAAATAAACAGAGTAGAGGTGTACCGCCCGGTACAGACCTCCCCCCCCAAAAGTTCCTCCAAGGGGTAACACAGAAGAACATAAGCTTTGTTTCCAAAATAAGGTCCAAGTTTTGATGTTGATATTAAGATTAATTGCGGAAGCATTTATAAGATTTTAGTAATTTGGTTGGTTGCAATTTCAAAATTTTGTTGTTGCAGGTGCAGTAAAGTTTTTCTGTTGTAGTAGTTGAATTTCTGAAGATAAACCTTTAATGCTTAAAAGTGAAGAAAAGTCTTGCAATGTCCACCAAATATTGTTGTTAAATTCCCATATGTAGTTATCGCTTAAGGTGACTGTCCATGTAGTTGATGTAGATTGAGTCGAATGGCCGGACCGGCCATTGCAGCTTGCGTCCAACGGGGGCCGCTCGGACCCCTCAAGTACCCTGAGATACCGCTCGCCCGCACTATGAGGGGAGCAGAGGTGTTGAAGTACGCCGCGCCCGCGGTGAACAGATACAGGCTGCGGGCATGTAGCAGGTCGTGCGCCGCACATCAGCCTTGGCCGGGAGGTGAGCTCCGGCTCGCCGTGCACATGTCGTCCTCGCTGGAGAGGAGGGGGCCCATCCCCCTCCCCAGTCGCTGCACGGCGCTGCGCGGCTGCGGGGGCGCTGAAACATTAAAGCTAGGCGGCAGAATTGTGTTGGACAATCATCTTCTTTGAGGGTACAGGCTTGTGGAGAGGTTGAGGGGCCAGCGGCGTGTAGATATCTATGGCATTTACTATTATGAAGCCACAGTGTAAGGTGGAGCAGGAGACGGGAGCGTGGTAATGGCCGTGGCAAGAACAGGATGGCAGTTTAACGGGTCGGGGCAGGTTTTACATAAGGCTTACATCTAAAACCAAAATATTACAGAAGGGGCAGAATGCCTTAAAAGTGAAACTCAAAAAAAAATATAACCTTCATATCCTTTCAAAATAATATGGAGCAAGTTAACACAGAAATTACACCGGTTTCACCTGGGACAGGTGAACTCTAAATATCCTCTCGGTGGCTGGATTACTTAACAATAAGGTAACCGGCGTAAGAAAATCGAGAATGATACAAGGCCCATGAAATCTGGGGGCAAGCTTGCCCGCGGGAACAAAATTTTTGACCATAACCTGGTCACCTACCTTCAAAGTGGTGGGTCTCCGTCCACGATCATACCTTTCCCTAACCTTTTCATGAGACACTTTAAGATTAGCTTTAGCCTTCTTCCAAAGATCTTTAATGTTGTCCGGATCTATTGTCTCGGGCAGAATGTCATTCAGAGACCAGAGGTTAGAGAGCGGCGTGTTGGGAACGAACTTAAACATCAAAGAAGCTGGAGTAAATTTGTGAGATTCATGAACCGCCGAATTCAAAGCAAAAGCTATCCAATGCAGGGACGTGTCCCACCTGGAAGGATCTTCATGATGATAGGCAATGAGTGCGGACCTGAGATTACGGTTAACTCGTTCAGCCAGAGATGGTTGCGGGTAATAAGCAGAAGTAGTTACATGAGATATTGATAAGTCAAAACAGAATTTACGAAATAAATTAGATGTAAAAGCCTTAGCATTATCAGATACAATGTGTTGGCACGGACCAAAAGAAGCAAAAATAGAATTTAGGCAAGTAATGGTGGACTGAGCGGTAGCCAGCTTAGTCGGAAATAACCAGGAAAATCTTGTAAAACCATCTACACACACAAAGATGAACTTGTTGGCATTACCCTTTGACTGGGGGAAGGGTCCCACATAATCGATATACAGGCGTTCCATGGGGCGCGACGCTTGATGAGAAGACAAAAGGCCTACTTTAGTGGACATGGTGGGTTTACTGATCAAACAAGATTTACAAGCTTTTACAAGTTCTCGAATTTCACCGTCCATACCTTTCCATATGAACATTTCACGAATCTTTTCACGAGTTTTAAAGATTCCCAGATGCCCCCCCAATGGGGTCTCATGATAGTATTTGAAGATCATAGGTACAAGAACCGCTGGAACAACAACTTTCATCAACTTATCATGCCTCGAAGGGCAACATAGAACACCATTCCTCAGAACATAAGGGACAACATGTTCCCCAGAAGAAAGGGTTTCCATTATCGGAGCCAGCGTCGGATCTTCACGTTGGTATTTCTCGATATCCCTAAAGAGCATGGGAGCATCTGTTAGGATGGCATTAACCTCAGATAGTATGGACTCGGAAGGTGATGAACTGTCGACAGGTTCATGGGTCTCGACGTCGTTATGAAACATACGGCTGAGTCCATCGGCAACAACATTTTCAGTACCTCTGATATGCCGTACATCGAATTGGAAGGCAGAAATACGGATGGCCCAACGGGCTATACGACCTGTACGACGCGGCCTACCCAAGACCCAGCTTAAGGCTTGATTATCTGTCTCCAGATCGAATTTGACGTGTTCCAGATAGAGACGGAACTTTTCTAAGGCGAATAAGACTGCCAAACCTTCAAGTTCATATATGGAGTACTTGGCTTCTTGAGCCGATAGAGTCCTAGATGCATAGGCGATGGGACGCCTCCCTAGTTCAGTCTCTTGAAGAAGGACTGCAGCTACAGCTGACGACGACGCGTCCGTTTGGACGATGAATTTCTTCGAGAAATCAGGCATAGCAAGTACAGGGGCATTACAGAGAGCTAATTTAAGATCTTCGAAAGCGGCTTGTTGAGAAGGTCCCCACTCGAATTTGATGCCTTTCCTACGAAGAAGGTTTAAGGGCGCCGCTCTATTAGCGAAATTAGGAATAAACTTCCTGAAGAAATTCACCATACCAATGAATCTAGCGATACCTTTGATGTCCTTAGGAGGTTTAAAATCACGGATGGCCTGTGTTCTAGAATGATCGACAGCTACACCATCAGGTGACACAATATGCCCTAGGAATGACATAGAGGGCTTAGCAAAGGCAACCTTGGACAACTTAACAGTTAACCCAGCCTTACGAAGGCGATTGAGAACTTCTCGCAGATGATCTAGATGTTCTTCAAAGGTTTCGGAAAATACGACGACATCATCCAAGTAGTGATATAAGTACTCAAATTTGATGTCGGAAAAGACCCTATCTAGTAGCCTAGTGAGCACAGCTGCCCCCGTGGGGAGCCCGAAAGGCACGCGGTTGTATTCATATAAATTCCAGTCCGTGGCAAACGCTGTAAGATGTTTAGACTCTTCGGCAAGGGGAATTTGATTATAGGCCTGATTCAAGTCCAAGATGGTGAAGAACTTGGCCTTACGAAACCATGAAAAGCAAGAATGAAGGTCGGGAAGGGGCACAGATTGCAACACCACCTTCCGATTGAGAGCCCTGTAATCAATGACAGGCCTGAAGCCTCCTTGAGGTTTCGGTACTAGAAAAATAGGCGAGGAATACGCTGACTTAGAGGGCCTAATAATACCATCCTTCAACATCTGATCGATGATTTCTTTCAGAGCCTTCATTTTAGGTGGAGATAGCCTATACGGTGGAAAACGGACAGGAATAGAATCCGTGACCTCAATTTTGTATTCAATAAGGTCAGTAACACCAAGAGTATCAGAGAACACCTCGGGAAACGACTGACACAGTTTGCGAATACTATCAGCCTGCTCTTCAGGTAGATGTCTAAGGTCTAACAACATCTCATCCTGGGTAGGCGAAATAGATGAACATGACACAGAATTACACTTTAATAGTGGGATTTTACAACTAGAAGCAAATTTGAATGTGCACGACCTAGACTGCAGATCGAGCACAAGACCAGTGTGAGAAATAAAGTCAGCTCCCAATATAATGGGACAAGACAATTGCTTAGCCACAAACAATTTAACTTTCCATGTAAACTTAAAAACACGAATTTTGACCAGTAAGGAACCTAGAATTTCTAATGGAGATGAATTAGCCGAAACATATTGAACAGGAGAAGAGACATAGTCAGGGAGTTTACAAACAGATTTCAATTTAGAATACCAATCAGCCGAAATAATGGAACAAACACTGCCTGAATCTAAGAGAGCTGTTATAGGCTCGTTATTTAACTCAATCTTAAGAAAAGGAACAGGTGCGGGGGTATCCGCCGCAATCCTAAGACACTCTTTAGGGCATTCAAAAGATGAATTTGAAGGCTGGTCGTTCTCTGCATTTACAACCTGTTTACTAGGGGCTAAGTCTCGGGAAGATGGATTAGTCGGCTCAGCCGACGCCACTAGTCACTTTTTATTATTGGAATAGCTGGAATTTGCACCAGAAGTTGAGCAGGAGGGGGTGCTATTTGAGTTTGGGCAATTCTTGGCGATATGTGAGAAGGCCCCACACTTAAAACAGCCTTGTGATGACCCTACTCCATTCCTTGTCCCACTTGACTTGATCAGAGGACACTTATTCCGCAGATGGTCAGGCGACCCACAAGCATAACATTTACGGGGATTGACTGGTCGGCGAGGTGGAGGCCGAGTGTTACTAAAGGAAGGCGGGGGTTCTTTCGCCACACGCAAGGAATCGGCATACCTAACTCCTTCCGCAGAGACGGCTAATGCTTCCAGTTCAGAGAAGGTTTGCGGGCACGCCGCGAAACACAAATATGACCTGTAGGGTGGTGAAATCCCTTCAACAATAGCTTGCACGATCTGATCCTCAGGGAAGTGGAGAGCAAACACCCTAGTATAAAACTTAATATCTTGGATGAAGTCTGCCAGGTTTTCATCCAAGCGCTGTACACGGTAATAGTACTTCTGAATCAGGGAGGACCTGGCCCTAGCCGGGATGAAGTTAGCTAGCAAATGGGCATGGAAATCCTCAATAGATGATTGCTCGGCAATGGCTCTTACGATTTTATCAGAGAGAATACCAATAGCATACGGATAGATAATTTGCAAAATTTGACATGGCGAAAGAGAAAAAACAAGAGCATGATCCTGAAATTCCACTAGAAATCTTAAAAATGAAATTACGTCACTGGTGGTATTAACGGAAAACTTGGATATACCTCTGAGCAACATTGCCAATGGATGAGGCAAGCTGCTAAACCCAGGTGACATAGTCGTTAAAGGTTTCAATGACAAAGAAGTTAATTCAGAGCGGATGTTACTCAATGACGCACGGCGTTCAGATTCGTTGTTCGATGGGGCAGAGATAGTTTGAGCAGCAACGGTTATCCTATTGACTTCTCCCTGAGGAGGCTCTTCATCACTACCTACGTTCACTGTGGCGGGTTGATCAGTTTTGGGAGGAGCTTCACCGGTTAGCAATTGAGTGACCTTATTAGACAATTCAGAAATAGTTTCAAGGAGCGTATTAGCTTGCTTCCTCTGAACGTCATTCACCTTCAGAGACAACAGATCATTAACTCTATTTGAAAAGTGATATAGCCTGCCTTGCACACGCTTAATTTGATTAGGAGACGGATCGTTTTCATCAAAAAAGCTGACTACAGATGCTAGCCCAGTAATATTCTCGACGATCGTGGAAAGAGACTCATCAATTTCTTTCTCTCCCAAATTGGGGATGGAAATGGGCAAATCAAGGGACTCTCTAAGCTTGTTGGTGTCGATTGCAACCGTGCCTCCAGATTGCACATTTCTGATAGTTAACTCGTATATCAACTCCTCTTTGCGCAAATAGTTAAGGAGGAGAACATCGCGAGGGCCGGGCATGATGACAGAACAATTTTGAAAAACTCAAAAAAAAATTCCAGCAACTGAGACAATTGTTAGAGTTCGAATCAAAGCAATGTTTAGCCGTCAAAAGGGGCTAAATTGAGACCCATTCAACCACGCTCTGCTACCACTTGTTACCGTGTTTTTGTGGTAGGTAGGCGTGAAAGAAGGTGCTGGGTGGTGAATGGATCTCAAGCTACTACAGAGAAATTAATTTCAAAATTTAACAAGGTTATATTTTCTTTTCAAAACAAAGATATAACAAGCATGGCAGGTACAATGTAGCAAATCAACGGGGAGTCACAATATTTACAGGATTTGGGCTTCGAGCCCCGAAAACACAATGCTTGGGCAATCAGCCCAGTTTTACCTCAAAGACACTAGTTTCAACAGAGGGGCAGAAAACCCCATTCATACCTCGGAGCCCTTGCTCCAAATTACACTAAAAAGCCTCCGCGAGGCATATGACCCTTCATTTTCAAAAGAGCGATCCGCTCTTAAAATTTAAGCTTCTCAAAGGCCACACCAAACTCTACCTTCAAGGTGTCCTCTAAGGACGTATTCACAGGGGTAAAATACCCAACCTACAGAGGTCTATTACATGAAAAGAAGGTTGATTACATGACCTCTAAAATCACAATTTGAGAGGAGGCGAACTTGCACTCCTTAATACACTTTGTTTCTAAGACCTACGTTGGCTCTTAGGCCGCTGATGCAAGGGCTAATCCCATACTACTGAGGTGACTTAAGAAAACACAAACTTACATTACATTACTGAAGAATAGGTTGCGAAAAATAAGTTCACCTCAAAACAATGTGAGTGGGAGCTCGAGAGGGTTAAGCACTCTCTATCCCGATATGTAGTTTGAAAGATAGAATAGATACCAGTAGCTTTTACATTTGAAAGGAAAGTTACATGGTGGAAGACCTAGAACCCGCCGCGAGAGTTAAACTGCCAACTCTAGCTAGAAAAGATGTTATTAAGAGGCCATTACCTGGTAGTAGATCGCTGCCGAGGAAAGAGGCGCTTCCCGCCTCCTGCTATGTACTTAATACACTGAAAGATGGAACAGAAGTGGCCCGGAGACCCCAAAATCAGCAGTTTATAACCTCTCGCGGAAGATTCTAGGCGTTAGGGGAAATAAAACACCCTCCCTCAAAGTTTTTATTGGTTCGGGAACAGAAACCCCTACAAGGAGGAAAAAGAAACACATTATTGGTGGAAAAATTAATTAAAGAAATTCGGGATTGGCTAGATCCAAAATAAGGGGAAAAAGAGGGGTATACAGCCAACTTAAACCATGACAGAAAGAAATTTAACAAAGAACAAACTTTTGAAATAAAAATTTCTCCAACAAAATAGTTCTTTGATTTCGCACTAGGTTGCACTATTGTAATTCTTCAGTAGTGTCCTCTAGAAGAGAAAGTTCACACTTCTTACTTCAAGCGAAACAAAAACACATCAAAAGTGACACAGTTCAAAAACTCAAAATTTTCCACGTGGTGACATCTTCTGAGAAAGTAGAGAATTAATAGAACAGATAAAGTTCAACCTTCCTCCAGAAGAGGAGTTTCAACTGGCGCAACTTTTAAATAAACAGAGTAGAGGTGTACCGCCCGGTACAATTATTATTATTATTATTATTATTATTATTATTATTATTATTATTATTATTATGTCCGACTCGTTGGCTGAATGGTCAGCGTACTGGCCCATGATTCAAAGGGTCCCGGGTTCGGTTCCCGGCTGGGTTGGCGATTTAACCTTCATTGGTTAATTCCAGTGGCTCGGAAGCAGGGTGTTGTGTTGTGCCCAACATCCCTGCAACACACACACACCACACATAACACTCTCCTCCACCACAAGAACACGCCGTTACCTACATATGGCAGATGCCGCCAACCCTCATCGGAGGGTCTGCCTTACAAAGGCTGCACCCCGCTAGACATAGCCACAAGAAATTACTATTATTATTATTATTAGTAGTAGTAGTAGTAGTAGTAGTAGTAGTAGTAGTAGTAGTAGTAGTAGTGCTTAGAATTTGCTTTACAACGCACTGACACAGATAGGTCTTATGGCGACGATGGAATAGGAATTGGCTAGGAGTGGGAAGGACGCGGCCGTGGTCTTAATTAAGGTACAGCCCCAACATTTGCCTGGTGTGAACATGGGAAACCACGGAAAACCATCTTCAGGGCTGCCGACAGTGGGGATTGAATCCACTATCTCCAGGAATCAAACTAACAGCTGAGCGCCCCTAATCGCACAGCCAGCTCACCCGGTGTATTATTATTATTAGTAGTAGTAGTAGTAGTAGTAGTAGTAGTAGTAGTAGTAGTAGTAGTAGTAGTAGTAGTAGTAGTAGTAGTAGTATCATGATTATTGTACCGTAGGTACACCTTCTCCGTCCATTTGAACTGCGCGCCTTCTGGAAGGCCATCTGTGTTATCAATCTGAAACTATGTACTGGAAGAAGTTTGGACCTTTAATCTTCAGATGTCTCTAGTATCGACTTATGTGCCCCCTCTGGCGGGAGGACGGACTATTAATTTTTCAAGGGAAATTTCTATCAACAAGATCTGTACACCTGAAGTGTTTGTAGATTGTTTTTATGTGCCGAGAGTGTCAGCACTTCTAAGGCTTCCTTCCTCCTTATGTTTTTGACCAATCAGAAATTTGTGTATAAATTTTGGTAGCCAATTAAAATTCGGGGTGTGTACAGGCATTCTGCCTGGGTCAAGAGTGTTCGGCAACCTGGTCACTTTTGGGCCATTTTGTCTTTTTCATCGCTCCAGTCTAGAGTGCATGCGGTGTAAGTGAAGGCAGGGGCAGCCTTGCGCGTCGTCGAAAAGCCCACCAGCTCAAGGTAATTACAGACATCTTTTTAAAATTTGATAGGTCCAGAAAGTTAATTGAGGGGAAGATTTCAAATTTCTTTCTTAATGTAAATTCCTAAAGTTTAATATCACATGTTTAATGTAAATTTTCGTTCAAGTCTAATGACTCTATTCAAATCTCTGCTGGAAAATATGTAACTTAAATCATTCCCATTCAACTTGGTATGGGGGTGACTATGATTTTTTAAACCTTTAAATTCTTCAAACCATTTTGGAACTTAATATTTGGCCATCTGGTCATCCTCTGTATTATAGGCTTAGCCTCTGAAAATTTAGGGCCATAAGTCTACGTAGGATTTTAAGTGAGATTCAAAAGGAGAGCAAGTGCTTCGCCTCCTAGCACTTTATCATGGCCGATTTCTTAAACATTTTCTTTGTACACTAAGGCCATTTAGAATGGACACTTATTGCCTCTGTTTAAAGGGTCACTAATTATGGATGAGTGTGTATTAAACTGTTGAGCTGAAATGGCAGTAAACACTGTTTTCAAAGGTTTATCTAGTGTAAAATTTAGATAAGAAATTGTGCCTTTGAGAGGCTGGACTGTAGTAAATTTTGGATCTCAGTCTCCTAAAGTGTAATTGAGTGGAGCAAAAGTGTTCTTTGAAATAGTGTAACTTTGGAGCTACAAGCTCATTCCTTGTAAATTATCGTGTATCTACATTTTGACTTTAAGTAATTCCTGTTATTTGAGCTGACGAGGTCATCGTTATTCTGTTTAACTGTTATTTGTTGCTGTTCATTCAGATTATATATCAAACTTCAAACTCAGAAGAAAGAATAAAGAAAGGAAAGAAAAGTTATGCTCTAATAATTTCTCTGTCCACCCATTCACGATCGCACCTTCTTACACCTCTGGAAACCACAACATTTCCGTAACAATTATTATTAATCATAATAAGTTATTACGGCACTTGGTTGTGTAGGCTGGTTGTTTATTTGACACTTTGCTTATTACAGTCCCGTATCTGTGGAATTCTTCAACTTATGAATGTGCTGTGAAAGATGTTCGCCCTGTTGCACATGTCCTTATACGAGGGCTGTAAATAAAGTAGTAGCAATAATGATAGAACGCAAAATTTCATTAACCGTTTACTGCATGAATTATTTTTCGTTTTCGTTAGGTGAAGAAATGTCAAGCTTTAATGTTTAACTTAAGTTCAGTGTTTTAGATTTACCAGCAATTCTTAACTGGGGCTAATACCTTAACACTCGTGTGTGATGTGGATTGCCATAATGAGGTATATATACGATTTTTCACGATTTTACGCTAAGCTTTTAAAATTCAAACACCGAACATTACTGCCTACTGGTACGTATTGCAAGGCGCAACTATACTCGCACGACCGTAGGTCGGTAATGTCTTTGAGGTTGAGCCAGAGATTTTCCTGAAGCCTGTGGTAATGTCATGGGGAGGGCCCACGTAAAATAAACGTTGGTTGGTACGCGTGAATGTTGATGGGTGGAACGAAAATATCAGAAGATTATTGGAAACTACCCAGCTCACAGGGGAACCAGTCGTAATGGAGAGAGGCTTGTGAAGTTGTGCAGAGCATTCAATCTGGTCCTAAAGTCAACTGCGTTCAAACACCTGCTCAGAAAAGAGAAGACCTGGATTTCTCCAAACTTGGTGAGTTCCAAATTGACCATGTCGCCATTGCAGAGAAAGCGCAACGAGAGATCCAGTACGTAAAGGTGCTGAGAAATGCCAACTTAGGCTCGGATCACTACCTTTCGAAGATCAACGTTAGACTAATTCCAAGAAATACCAAGAAGACTACGCCAAGAAAAACCGATATGTTTAACAGGGAAAAACTAATGAGCAACCAGAAATTCACCCACAAGTTGGAAACTTTAAATCCAGAGAATTGGGAACAATTACAGGAAGCTATAGTCAGAACAGCTAAGGAGACTGTCCCACACACGAAATCAAGAAAGCATGCTTGGCGGGAAAATGAATGCGATGCAGCAGTACAGCTAAGACAGCTGGCATGGCATAAATGGAATTGCCACAAAAATGAAGTGAACAGGATCAACTCCCTAAACGCGAGAAAATCTGCATTAAAAACCATACGTGGCTTGAAACATATGTTGAATAAGAAACAGTTGGTACAGATTGTGCAAGACTTCCAGAAAAATAACACACGTAACTTCTATAAAACCTTCAAACACAATCTGAACAAACAACCCCCCCCCCCCCAAGTCTACAGTTTAAATATTCCAACGGGAAACTAGCTCACAATCATAATGATAATTGTCATATTCTAGCAAGTTATTTTGAAATACTCCTCAACTGTGAGGCTCAAGAGACCACATTCGTTTATGAAAAAAATCCAAACATTCACCCAGATTCGACCCCACCTACGAAGGCAGAAATCAGGAAGATCATCCAAGAGCTGAGGACAAGAAGGCACCGGATGAAAATTTGATAATTGCTGAATTATGAAAGCATTCAGGGGATAAGGCAATCGACAAGCTTGTTGCAATTATTCAAGAGATCTGGGAAAGCGAAAAACTCCCAAGTGGATGGACCTCTGCCGTAATTTATCCACTAAATAAGAAAGGGGAGATAACAGATGTGAATAACTACCGTGGCATCTCTCTTCTGTCATTAACTTACAAGATCCCCTCAAAAGCTCTGCAGAATAGGGCGTAACAACAAATCGATCCATAACTGGGGAATACCAAGGAGGTTTCAGAAAGGGACGATAATGCGTTCACCATATCGTCGTTGCCGGGACAAAACCTCCTATGTGATAATATTTTTGGAGATATACTGACCCGCAGCACATACGTTATGAAGAGCGAGAATGCCTTGACAATATTCACACAATATTGCACCTTAGATGACAGAACTTTACCGGCCAAATTTCTAAGCTAAAATATTTCACATAGGAGGTTTTGTGCCGGCAGCGACGATATTATGAATCAGAAGTCCATCCTTTCATATCTGAGACTCAAGAACAGGGAATTCGTGGTGACCTTTGTTGATTTTAGGAAAGTGTACGACTCAATTGATCGAACCACCCTATGACAAATCCTTGAAGCGTTTGGCTTAGATAACAAGACAAAATCAATTATCAGCAAACCTTGACTAACACCGCCTCCAATGTGAAGTTCAGAGGAAATATGTCTGATACCTATGCAATCAGGACAGAAGTGAGACAAGGAGACGGGCTATCGCCTATTCTCTCCAACTGGGTTTTAGTAAAGATCATCCGAGAATGGCGGATAGAAATGAAAAGGTCAGTGATAGAAAATGGGGTAAGGCTAGGCTACAAGTATATGAAGCTTACAATCGACTGTCTAGACTGTGTAGATGATCTAGTGATCTTTTCAGACTCCATTGATACGGCAGGACAACTTAACCAACTGGACACTCAAGCATTAAAGGCTGGGCTTCAAACCTCCTTTGAGAAGACGCACTTCATGACAAACATAAAATCAGCGGCAAGGGAACTGGAGGTCGGACTAGGAAGGATTAAGAAGGCAGAAAAGTTTAAATACGTCGGTGAATGGATAGAGCCTAACCTATCAGAGAAAGGAGCCATCGTGTCACGCATTAGCAAAATGGAAATGACCTACCAACTAACTAAAGACATCTACAATAAGATATCAATATTCTTGAACGCCAAAATTACTGCACTGTTATTCGACCAGAGGCTCTGTATACGGCAGAGACTCTTACAATGAACAAGAAATGTCTAATGGAAAAACTAGAGGCTAAAGAAAGGAAGATTTTGAGAAAAGTCCTGGGTCCCGTCAAATAAAACAGTGAGTACAGAAGGCGTCACAATCACGAATTATACAAGCACGTGGAGAAGATACGTGACACGATTCGAAAAAGAAGGACTGTCTTTTATAGCCACGTGACACGAATGAGCCCAGGCAGGATCTCTAAACGGATATTAACGTATTTTCAAGATAAGAAAACCAGAGGGGCATGGTTCACAGAAGTTGAGAAAGATCTACGAGAAATGGAAATTTCTCGTAAAGATATCCAGGAGCGTGTTCCGCGTAAGGAAAAACTACGTATCCACAAATGTTTCCAGGAGAAGCCGAAGCTGAAGACAGGGAAGGCGTGGACCCAAGAGAGAAAAGAACAACACTGGAGACGAATGCAGGAGCAATGGGTGGCAGTTAAAGCTCGGAAAAGGAGACAGTTGAACTGGCGTGGTCCCTAATAGGCCGAGGCGAAGAAAGAATAATAATAATACCAATAATAATAATAATACTTCACTATTTAATTAGTGGTAATTTATAACTGCTATCACGTGGTCATAAATCCGGAATAGCACGCTCAGTACTGTACCAGGAAAAGTCACAGAAAGGAGGGCCATGAGACTTATCTAAGGGAGTGTTCAGTTCTTGGGAGCCGGTACAGAGGAAGGTATTCGCAGTGCGAAATAATAGATGTTATTTTTTAATTTTAAGTTTATTCAACTTGTATATGGCATAAATAACTCCTTCATTATTTCGCAATTGAAAATAGAAATTAAATTTAAATTTCCTCTATTGGATTTAATGTTGCCCACTCCCACCAATATTATGAATTTTAGCGAGTGTTTGCAACAAAGGAAATTCGAAAACTAATCATCCTCTTCATTAAGCCCATAGAGTTTGCAAAATATCATTGCACTTTGAATAGTAACTCTCCTAAAGTCTTTCTAGAATATTATCACTTAGAAATTCCAAAGTCTTTCTAGAATCTTATCACTTCAAATTCCTTTAGTCCTTCTAAAGTTAACACTTGAAACTCCTACAGTCTTTCTAAAGTTAACACTTGAAATTCCTACAGTCTTTCTAAAGTTGACACTTGAGATTTAAAAAAACATAAAGTTACTCTTCTCGCAAAGTTTAGTATTACTCTATAATTTACGAGTACAGTTTAACACTTTGAAAATTACGAGAATTATATGACTTCTAATTGGTAATGAAGTAATCACTGTGTTTAAAGTTCAATCTTTCAGGAAAAGTTTGTTGTTAAATGCACTCATATCACCTGATTAGTCTTGAAAATGGAACTGGAAAATGCTGCTCAGCGAACAGCATTTGGAATTCCTCCGCTACTGATGTCGTGATGTCCACCAGAGTACCACGAACCATCTCCCACGATTTACCACGTTAACTCGCACGCTGTACCACGTTAATTCCCACGCTGTACCACGAAAAATCCCACGCTGCACCACGTAAAATCCCACGTCATCTCGAACATCAGGTTGATATGGTAAAGTAGACACTCTGTCAGGGTTTCTGGTGTCACTAATGAGTTTCGCGAACACGAGAAAGTTCAACTGACTGTATAAGTTACGAGTGTCAGACTAATACGATTTGACTAAGTGAAAAATGTTCAATCACTAGTAGAAAGTAATTAGAAGCACAGTTCGAAAAATAATTATAGCTTGATTAATTAGAAGCACAGTTCAAAATAATCGCAGTTCAAGATAATTATAGCTTGATTAATTAAAAACACAATTCGAAAATAATTATGGCTTGATTAATTAGAACCACAGTTCAAAATAATTATAGCTTAGAAGCACAGTTCAAGATAATTATAGCTTGATTAATTAGAAGCATAGTTCATACTGTTTACACACGTAATTCTCATCACTGTCTTTAAAGCTCAGTATATGACGAATGTTGGGTTTCTAATAAAGTACGAGTTTGAATGTTTATCGTGCTACCAAGTGTAAATTTAGTTCACTCACAACACAAGAATGATGTAGCTTAAACATCCCTAACTATTCGTTGCACACGAATTAAGGATATAATATGGATAATTTCCATTAAATAGAGTTAGTATTCCACTAAATTGTCATAAAGTAACCTTAATATTCACTCGGTTATTCACTATCACAGTTCAAAATAAGTGAAGTTTGAGTTTCAATACAAGAATAAGCTAAGTAAAGTCGTTCACTTTCTGACACGAAAATACTAATTTCGTGAATCTCAAAATATTATATGTCCTCAGCTAGCACTGTGAAATGTTTAAGTTCGCCTCGACGCACTAGAATTTTTCTAAGTTCCACAATACTGTATAACTTTCACAAGTACGACGACGATAATGTCGAGAATAACACGCGACGTAGTTACTAGGTTCGAGACCCGTACGCGAAGACCAACATGACGATCTGTCATTTGTGAGTTGCGATTTGTAACTCCTTATACCTCGCCAGACCCTGTCCTTTTATACAGAATGTCGAGGTAAGCTGCTTGTCATCGTCGACAAATGCAATTTTTTGTAGCTGCATATCTCGAAATGCTATGAACCGATTTGCATGAAATTTTAGCACATTGACATTTAAATAATGAGCTACACGATGATATACTTAATTTCTCAATACCTCAAAGGGTTTGGAAGATATTAAAAACCTTCTGATACTTTCTAGGTGATCAGGTGAAGTTTACACGATGATTGCGTCATCCGCATGCTTGCAGCCGGTGACGTAGCTCGCTCGCTTCTTGCTTGCAGCTTCGTGCCGTCCCGTTACCTTGTGCGTTCTACTCATGTATTTGAGCCGTCCCATTGCAAATATTCTTTAATTAAAAACTATGTTCCAGGCCATAGGCATTCCTGGTACAGTACTTTACCACGAAAAAGCCCAGCGATCTACCGCCTGAGCAACTCAGCCCTTTGGGCTGTTGACCATGCAGTTTTTCCTAGAGGCCCAACGCTCTACCTCCTGAGCTACTCAGCCCATTGGGCTGATGACCATGCAGTTTTCTCGAGAGGATCAACGCTCTACCACCTGAGCTACTCAGCCCATTGGGCTGATTACCATGCAGTTTTTCTAGGAGACCAGCGTTCTACCACCTGAGCTACTCAGCCCATTGGTCTGATTACCATGCAGTTTTTCTAGGCGCCCAGCGTTCTACCACCTGAGCTACTCAGCCCATTGGGCTGACGACTAGGCAATAGATTTTGAGAGGCCCAGCGCTCTACCTCCTGAGCTACTCAGCCCATTGGGCTGATGACCATGCAGTTTTCTCGAGAGGATCAACGCTCTACCACCTGAGCTACTCAGCTTATTGGGCTGATTACCATGCAGTTTTCTAGGAGCCCAGCGTTCTACCATCTGAGCTACTCAGCCCATTGGGCTGACGACCAAGCAGTAGGCCCAGCGCTCTACCTCCTCAGCTACTCAGCCCATTGTGCTGATAAACATGCATTTTTCGAGAGGTGCAGCGCTCTACCGTCTGAGCTACTCAGCCCATTGGGCTGTTGACCATGCATTTTTTCGAGAAGCCCAGCATTCCACCGCCTGAGCTACTCAACTCATTTGGTTGATGACCATGCAACTTTTCAAGAGGCCCAGCGCATTACCGCTTGAGCTAGTCAACCCATTGGGCTGATGAACATGCAGTTTTATTGAGAGGCCTAGCACTCTACCGACTGAACTACTCAGGCCATTGGGCTGATGACCATACAGTTCCTAAATCGAGCCACCTTCATAAAATTTACTACATTAAAAAGTGTATCTGTCTACGTAATCATTCTGAAGAATACCTCCTCCGAAACAACAAATGTTATGGCACCATTTGTCGGGAATTGACGGAGTGTAGCAAGGATAAGAACGTCCAACAGGTAAGTGTAAAATAAGTCATACAATATACACGACTTCAAACTGCATTAATTTCCTTATTCTTACGTTACTACTAATAAGCCCTAGTTTAGCTTCAAGCATCTGACAAAGGTAAAATTGCGAAGTTTCCTACACTGTACACCTACCGGTATTTGGGTTACATTCCAGAGAAAAAGGACACGACACATAACTTCAATCACGATTCCGGTCTTGAAGATAAAAAGGGTCGTCTGCATTCGCAAGAATACACCTTCATTTATCAACAAAGCGGCCTGAAACAATTCCCATGGCTGGAACGACGGAACTGAATAGGTTACAAGCGTAAGGATTCTTGGATCTTTTAGAAAACCAATGTGGTAGACACAACTTAGTTCCCACCATAATTCCCAGCGTAGATGAAACCGAGCTCTACGGGTACAGAAAATAACTCAAAGGGTAAAAATAAATCGGTGTAACAAATTAGTGTAATCTCAAGCTCAAAAAGTGGAGTGTTATTGGTTGCTGTACTTCATTTCCAGTATCCTCCCCACTACAGAATAAAAGGCAAGTATTGTTTTTGTTTGATGGGCATAAAAATCATAGTAAGTGAAAGTGCTGTACTAAGAAAGAGTATTTGTAATCCAATTTAGGAATCTCCTGGTACAACTTAGGAAAGAGATTTGTACCGATTGTAGACTTCTATAAAACTGATCCTGTCGATCTTCTGGCGGCTACCTCCGTAATTTGTAACAAAGTTCTTTTTTTACAAGTTACTTTACGTCGCACCGACACAGAAGGTCTTACGGCGACGATGGGATAGGAAAGGGTTAGGAGTGGGAATGAAGCGGCCGTGGGCTTAATTAAGGTACAGCCCCAGCATTTGCCTGGTGTGAAAATGGGAAACCACGGAAAACCATCTTCAGGGCTGTCGACAGTGAGGTTCGAACTCACTATCTGTAGAATACTGTATACTGGCCGCACTTAAGCGACTGCAACTATCAAGCTCTACATGTAACAAAGACGCTACAACTAGTGCAATTTTACTTTGTTTTCGAATATTAGTCAGTTATGAAGTTGTAACAAAAGATTTTCCTGTGCCACCAGGAGCGTTTAGAAGGTACATTCCCCAATTTTGCTGAAAAATGACAGTCATTACTGTTGAATAAGCGGTTCTATGATCAGGTAATAACATTGACTCATTTTGTTGTACATACGAAGTTAGAAAATCGATATCACGTGATGTTTCTCTTACAATTTTTCTAAGTAAAGCACTCCATTTAGTGAGGCCAAATGAGGGCATCTATTGTTAATTAATAGACATTGTTTAATCTTCTATGTCCATTAAGGTGCTATTGTAGATTTCAAAGTAAACTACGTCAATATTTGGATTGGCAAGTTGCACTCCAGGTCTAAAATAAAATGCAAAGTCATATTTGTGTTTACTCCATAACTGAGAACGGCTTCCAACAGCACGGGTATTTAAAAGAACAGAAAATAAACTTCTAAGTAGCTTTGGAACTTGGTTTGTGGCTGTTTCTCCTAAGGCGGCATCCCAGTGATTATCATCTTCTAGCATTCCACATTTGTAGTACGCTTCTCTAAATATATCACAAATGAGACCTTCAACAAGCGTAAGACCTTCAAAAGAGTTAGGACCGTTAACTTCATGCAGCAACATTCTGAAAAAGAAACATTCATGTTGGTTGGGATGAACAGTATAAACTCTACACAAATCACTGTTAAATTTTACATCCGGATGACTATCAGTGTCAATTACTCGCTTCCTTCTGTTACACTTTTTTTGTTTCATTTGCAATAAAATTGCAGTTGGTGATATAATGTTTGAGTAAATGTATCTTCTTGAGGTCGTTTAAAAAAAATTTGTGAGAATAACTGTAATGATAAGTGGACTAGTAGACGATGCACTGTTGAATATCTTACATGGGTTATGTGAACGAATCCGATCTACGAAACGTCACTGTAATATCTGTCCCAAATGGAATATAATAATAGCTTTTACTCAAATAAAGTGTAAAATCAGCGGTAAATTAAGAAATACCGCCGAGAGAAATATATAGACATACTTACGGGCTGTAGACAGGACTCCCTTGTGTTGCATTCCGCTGCTCGTGCCGTCTTTTGTTTCTATCTTGAGGTCCAGGGCTAGCACCGACGAATGGGAGTGCTATGTCTGTGAATTCTCATTATATTTGTCCACATGACTAGCGTGGGCAGTTCAAACAGCAAAATAGTATGATCCCTGGCCAATAAACATATTACTTTTTTGTTGAAAGGAAAACAGCATGATCCCTGGACCAATAATCATATCGCTTAACGAATTAGTTAGGGCACAAAACGAATGAGCAACATGAAGAAAAGACACCTAATGAATTCAAACAACTTCAGTGAGCAAAGACATCACACACGAAAGTGTTAGACAAACAAAACACACACGGAAGCGTCACGACATACAAGTAAAATATTTCTTACTATTCCTTAATTCACCACACATTTTGCACTTTCTTTGAGTAAAAGCAATTATTATCTTCCATTTGGGACAAATATTACAGTGACATTTCGTGGATCAAATTCGTTCACGTAACCTCTTTTTTAATTTCGTGTGGCTATTTCTAGCCTAGTGCAGCCCTTGTAAAGCAGACCCTCCGATGAGGGCGGGCTGTATCTGTCATGTGTAGGCAACGGCGTGTTTTTGTGGTGGAGGGTAGTGTTATGTGTGGTGTATGAGTTTCAGGGATGTTGGGGACAGCACAAACACCAATCCCCCGAGCCACTGGAATTAACCAATGAAGGTTAAAATCCCCGACCCGGCCGGAAATCGAACCTGGGACCCTCTGAACCGAACGCCAGTACGCTGACCATTCAGCCAACGAGTCGGACACGTAACCTATTTCATGAATTGTAAAGCTAACACTCCTCAAGAAGTCTGAAGTAACGACCTCAAATATTTTGCCCCTGCAGAGCAAACACGGAATTCTGGACCGAGGCCACGATCTCGCAGTCAGGTATCTTCTGAATTGTTCTCACGTCAGCAGAGTGGACCTGGACCCAGCCCTCCGAAAAACCGAGTCCACCGCGTAAGAGACAGGCTCACTATCGTTAGACAGCCACGCTGGCACAAATAACTTACGTTTTTTAAATCTAAACAATATTTCCTGAATTTAAATGTCAAACTTTGTAGTTGCTGAACTATACAAAAAATAAATTTTTACTACATTTTAGTAAACGAAATATATACAGCAGAATCCTTCTGAGTGTATTACTGGGTATCTATGAATTGCAAACAGACAGTAGTTAAACTAGGATGTGGTGATTTTATGATCCTCTTCACTAAATGTGAATAGAGTTAAATAGAGTTAATTATCAGTCCACTTACTTTTCTCTACTCTTCACGGTCTATTGCTTCAAATATTGGAAAATAAATAAAGAAGATAAGAATCATGTACTAACACTGCTGATGCTGTGTAAACTGAAGGTAAAAATAGCTATCACGTGTAATATCATCCAGTCTTCAAAATACCTACAAATATATACCGGGTGATTCTCTTGCACCTACTAGTGTTATTTTATGCAGCCCAACAAACGTGCAAAAACGTCGTAAGTTTAATATTTATATACTGGGATCCTTTATGATACTAATGCCCCGTAAGGGAACATTTTATATGAAGATGAGGACTCGCCCTTCTTCTCTAGACCTTCCATATTTCTGTAAAGGAAATGGGGTAAATAAATAATACTAATATAAAGTTCAGCACGCAAGCGATTATGACCACACCCGACAGTCCGTTCGAAAAACATTATATGTATATCATTTAAATCATTTATCTAAGTCAGTCTGCCTTGTTACTATGTTACTTGTTACTTGTTACTATGTTACTATGTTAATATGTCATGCCTAGTGAACGAGTAGAGCAAAGCTCAAAATGAATGCTTACAATGAGATCACAGTGACGTGAAGAGCGCATGTAATAGTGAACTGACGAGTAACGTACTCTAATATATTCTTAATACAAGCAGACATATACTGTACGGTTCCACCGTTATGCATGGGGTTAAATGCTAGCCTAACGAATGGCGGAGCAAAGCATTAATGGCTCGAGTCCTACATTTTTCAATTTTATTTTATTTTATTTTATTTTATTTTATTTTTATTTTATTTTTTTATTTTTTTTATGCTTTGATGTTTTGATGTTTTAATACTTCGGCATAGGCCAGTGCGTGTCACATACAAACAGTAGAACGCCGCTGTTACTGACATTGTGCGCTGCACTGTTAGATGGCTTGAATGAGACACCTCTTTCATTCGTCACGTTTTCCACGGATGAATACGTGGACATGCTCCTTATCTATGGGCATTTTTTATTTAATCAGTGTATCCTGCAGGTTGGTTTTCCCCCGGACTCTCAGCGAGCGATCCGTCCGGCTCCATGGCTAAATGGTTAGCGTGTTGGCCTTTGGTCCAGAGTGTCAAGGGTTCGATTCCCGCTCGGGTCGGGGTTTCCACCTTAATTGCCGTATTAAGCATCAGAATTCATCATAGGTAGGTCCCCATCCTCATAGTCCCGCAGGTCGCCTACACGGCGTCAAATTGAAAAACCCGCACCAGGCCTCTCCGCAGGCCAAGCGCCATTATTATTATTATTATTATTATTATTATTATTATTATTATTATTATTATTAATAGCGAGGGGTCCCATCTTCTCCACCTCAAGGTCAGTGTCCCGTAGCGTGAGATATTTTGCGGGAATACAACTGGGGAGGACCAGTACCTCGCCCAGCCAGCCTCATTTCCTGTGCTGAACAGTGGCCTTGTGCGGGATGAGAAGATTGGAAGGAATGGGAAAGGAACGGGGAAGAAAGCGGCCGTCTCCTTAAGTTAGGTACCATCCTGGCATTTGCCTGGAGGAGAAGTGGGAAACCACGGAAAACCACTTCAGAAATGGCTGAGGACGGGATGGTACCCCCCCCCCCGGTCCCTACACAGTTGACCTCCCGAGGCTAAGTGGACCTCGTTCCAGCCCAAGTACCACTTTTCGTATTTCGTGGCAGAACCGGGAATCGAACCTGGGCCTCCTTGCGTGGCAATTAATCACACTAACCACTGCAACAGAGAGGGGGACAGTTACGGGGAAGGAAGGAAAAATGTGTGACAGGCACTACGTCTGTACCAGAAAGACAGGCGACATCCGACTGGAAAGATTTTCACTAGTGTTGAAAGACGTGTACAGACAACAGGCGTGACCTGTCTGTAACATCTGGTGAGAATGGGTAAGCACTCCTGGACACAGATCGCAATAATCCACTCACGAGTACACGGGCAATTGCACAACAATTTAACATCAGCCAGCCGTCCGTATGTCATGCACATGAATATCACCCCTGCCATTTACATCTACACCAAGAGCTCCACGGGCGAGAATTCGAAGCTCGAATAAATTTCTATCATTCGCTATTAGGAAATGTGAAAAATGATGCAGTATTCCTCTCGAAACTCTTGTTCTCAGATTAATCGCGATTGCACAATAATGGAACCGTCAACAGCCACAACATGCACTATTGGAGTGCTGACAATCCTCACTGGGTGAAACAGGCAGCCTATAAAGTACAATGGGGAGTGAATGCATCATGTGGAATCTTGGGTGATCGCCTTATCCGACTGTATTTCTTCGAGGGTCATCTAACGGGCACACACTACCTGCACTTTCTCTGGCATGAACTCCCCCTTCTGCTGGAGGATGTACCACTTGGAGATCGTTGAACGGAGTTGGTTTCCCCTCCTTTCTATTACGTATTTATGCACCCCTATGTTAAATCGATCCTTTGTAGGGTCACATACACTGTCATTCGCTGGCAATATGCATAAGAGAGGATATTTCACGAAAATTAAGGTAAAAATTAAATAAACAGAAATTAAAACTTATCCTCCGCCCGGATTCGAACCTCCTACGCCACAGGCAAGACGTGCCCACTTTCCTCGACCTTAAAAATTACGCTATAGTACAACGCGACACAGATTATAGCTCATGTAATAGTTTTAACGCGGTCATAATGTCCACTTCGTGTTTCGCAGACGCTTCATTTCCATATGATTTAGAGAACTCACTCACGATTGCCGTTGTTTTATAATGTTACAGCATAACGTCTTCTTATTGTGGTCGGTCGGTAACTACAAAGATACCTGTTTGTTTTTCTGTGCGTACCAGAAAGGCCGATGTTTTCATGACACATTTAAAACCGCTCGTTAGGTGGGCTGCATAAAACAAAACTAGTAGGGGGAATGTGTGGAATATGTGGAACGGGTTCCACAGCAATCACCTCCTATGATAACCACCACCAGCACTATTAGAACCACCGCCGAAGTATTCAATATCATCACCACGATCTTCATTAGCATAAGCATCAACACCAATACCACCCAATACTACCAACACACCACAATTTCATCATCTCCAATACCAACAGCTTAGCTTTTAATGTTGGAGGTTCGTACCTCCGTCAAATATTATTTAGTGTATATGTTCATTTACATTTCAAATATAGATTTTCTTCTCACATTTCTCCCCTTTCCTCTTACTGACATCGTGGTTCAATAAAATTTTCTTCTTCTTCTTCTTTTTCCGTTTACCCTCCAGGGTTGGTTTTTCCCTGGGACTCAGCGAGGGATCCCACCTCTACCGCCTCAAGGGCAGTGTCCTGGAGCTTCAGACTTTGGGTCGGGGATACAAATGGGGAGAATGACCAGTACGTCGCCCAGGCGGCCTCACTTATGCTGAACAGGGGCCTTGTGGGGGGATGAAAAGATTGGAAGGGATAGACAAGGACGAGGGAAGGAAGCAGCCGTGGCCTTAAGTTAGGTACCATCCCGGCTTTTGCCTGGAGGAGAAGTAGGAAACCGCGGGAAACCACTTCCAGGATGGCTGAGGTGGGAATCGAACCCAGTGGTCAGTGTGATTAGCTGCCACCCCTAAAGGTCCGGGTTCGATTCCCGGCTCTGCCACGAAATTTGGAAAGTGGTATGAGGGCTGGAACGGGGTCCACTCAGCCTCGGGAGGTCAACTGAATAGAGGTGGGTGGGTTCGATTCCCACCTCAGCCATCCTAGAAGTGGTTTTCCGTGGTTTCCCACTTCTCCTCCAGGCAAAAGCCGGGATGGTACCTAACTTAAGGCCACGGCCGCTTCCTTCCCTCTTCCTTGCCTGTCCCATCCAATCTTCCCATCCCTCCACAAGGCCCCTGTTCAGCATAACAAGTGAGGCCGCCTGGGCGACGTACTGGTCATTCTCCCCATTTTTATCCCCGACCCAAAGTCTGAAGCTCCAGGACACTGCCCTTGAGGCGATAGAGGTGGGATCCCTCGCTGAGTCCGAGGGAAAAACCGACCCTGCAGGGTAAGCAGATTAAGAAAGAAGAAAGATAATGGCAGCAACTGTTTGAGTGTCTAGGGAAATTATTGTTTTGGTAGTGGAATAGTGCTGCAAGTCAGACTTCCAACACAACTTTTCTGCCAGTTGCGTTCAGTGGTCAAGGAGTAGATTGTTGAAAGTGTGACTACCACAATGGTTGATGAAGAGCCGGGCTGAGAGGCTCAGACGGTTGAGGAATGTTGGTAATTGAAGGTGCTCAAATATATCAGCCTTGTGTTGGTAGATTTACTAGCACATAAGAGAACTCCTGCGAGACTAAATAGCTGCACGTCGTAACCTCCGAATTCGTAGTTAGTGTTGTGTGTGTCCTCCGCGCTCAGCTCCGCGCCTACAAGCTCCGCAACCCGCCGCATCACCGACGTTTCTACAGTAGTGGTGGGGACGGAGCGAGTAGAACTGTAGAGTAACTCGGTTCTTCAGGTTTACGTGACGTCACAGCGGAGCACCGATTCAACTCGAATACTCCGTATAGTGCTGCGGGTGCTTCAGTAAACCTTCGAGCCAGGCTACACTCGCAACACCACTGTGATGTTGTTCAGACTCCAGACTGAGACGTCCGTTCTATTTGTTTCCTTATACTATATATATCTTTGTTTAAAGTTGTTGCGCTATATTTTATACCGATGTATATAATAAGAAAGGAGCAATAATGCCATGAAAGTCCTCCCAAGCATGGTAGTATTTTACTAGCAGTCCAGGTAGAAAATCCGCTACTTGTAAAATTTGCAATAAAATCTATTGTACAGGTGGAGGAACGTCAAATTTATGGAATCACATAAAACGGGCGCATCGCAAGGACATGGTACAAATACAGTTGCACATCGTGAAAGTAATTCCATTCCTACGTTTGGATGAGACAGTGCAGGAAAAAAATAAGTTGCATTGGAGTTTGACTACTTTTGTATGCGAAGACATGCAGTCACTGAGGGTTGTAGAGGATAGAGCCAGACCTGTAGCTTAGATCCTTTCCAACTGAACAAGAAAAGAACTAGGCCACCATAGCTCAATGGGTAGAGCTATCTACGCGATCTCGGGAGGTTGTGGGTTCGGATCCCACTGGTGTTCGGTTGGCAATTTTTTTCTGTACTTAACATCTCTTCCGCACCTGTCGGTTTGTGCAAAACGAGCTGAAACTCTGATATTTCTGAATGGAAATTCCTCCTATATAACATCTGTTCCATGCAATACAGAACACTAACGGTACTTCCCATACTGTCTGTGTCTTGATTTTAATTCTTGTCACTAGATGAAGAATGGAGTTCATTTGTATACTTTACTTAGGCTATTTCCATTACTGATATTATCTTAAAAGATTTTTTTCATTTCATGAGTTTAGGCACATTTAAAGCACTAGATTTCGTTTCGTGAATTATCACATTATGGAATACAGTACGTTTATCCTTATGCATTAATATCTATTGTATTTATTCATTCATTTTTATGTTTATTTATTTACGTCTAATTGATACGCTTCATATTAAGCACAGAGTTGTAATTACCCTATATGTTACGTTATCTGTTAAATTTATATTACATAAAAAAAATTGTGTAAATAACCAATAATAGATAGTACGGAGCATTGTACCACTGATAATAATTGATAATCTTCTTTATGAATGTAAACTGTAGCTTAGAAGGTTAATATAATGTTTAAATTTACCGCTATACAGTTGTACTCGGTTCTGTACTCGGTTTAACCGAGTAATGACGCCACAGTTCTTGCTCCGAACCGAACCGCTCCGTCCCCACCACTATTCCAGAGCCTACGAGATGACTGCACTGCGCCTGGCATGCTCGTCTGTGACGTCAGCCAGCGCTATATAAGGAGCGACGTTCCTCGCCTTACCGAGGACTACCCCAGTGTCCAACAGGCAGCCCACACCGCAAGTCAAACACGGAGGCATTCCTCTTAAAAATGTGTCTTGAACAGGTGGACAGATTGCTGGTTGTGAGGTCTCACCTTCGGACATTGCCTCATCTTCCCTGATTCCCGTAGCCACGTCGAGCCCCGAGTCAAGCATTCTGCTACACTTCCAAGTCCTCACTAGTGCTCCGACGACGATCTTAGCATTCTGCGAATTAAGATATTGATGCAAGTTCCTTGCAAGCCTAAGTCCAATACTAGCATTCTACTAACGCGACTCTCTATACAAGTTACGCTTGTTATCCCACAACAGATAGTTTTCGACTATCTAACGACATTTTCCAGGGAAATAGACTATCTCCTCAAGATAGGTGTGAATGTGTATGTAGGACTCTCTCTTCGTAAATATATATTTATGCCACAGACTTTCAGTCTATCATTTAATAACAGCATTAACTGCGTGCAATCAATCAAGCTTCAAGACACGTTTCATTATATTTCTTGTAAATACTGTGTAAAACGATTGAAGCAATAAACTTTATGTTGTGTTACTGTATACCAAGTTCCTTGTATACAACAGTTAGTGGGACGTAAAGCAAATAACACTATTATTATTATGGTTGATGACTGCGTAACAATCGTCACCATCGAGTAAGGACATCAATTGCTCAAGACTTGAGCCAACGTGGATGGGAGGTGAACGAAGAAGTTCACTACGTCTCTACCGACGATTCAACGAGAACAGTGGACATCCCAGCCATCAATAAGAAGGAATAATGCGATGGTGTTAGATCCTACCATTCGCTTCGAGAGGGACCTGCTACAAGCTCAGGATGTTAATCGGCATAAACAAGGAATTTGTACAACATATCTGGCATATCTATCAGCCAAATATAATATTCCTCTTGGCCAATAGTCTGTCATAGGCCTTTTGTTTGGATCCAGAGGTATCCCGACGTAGAACACAGCCAATTTTCCTTAAACATTTAAAAATTCCTTTTTACGACCCAGAGAAAATCTTATTACAGATCATAAGAGATTCTCTGCAAATTATACAGTTGCATTGATACTTGAAATCGTAATCTCCTTACGATGAATTTTCCTGAAAAGATAGTATTTCATTATTATAATTACATACTGTAAGTTATGTATTCCGGACCTTTATGATCATCCTCACTGGTGGACAGATGATTTATTTTTAATAAATCTTGCTATACTACTGCTAGTATAAGTGAAGATGTTAGTAAGCCTAGTATTTCTTGCTAACTCAAGGTCTGACAAATGGGTACCATCTAGCTCAAATGACACAGGAAGTGCTAGTAAGTTGAAATTAATACAAGTATTGTTGAAATGAAATAGCGTATGGCTTTTTAGGGGCTGTACCTAACTTAAGACCAGAGTCACGACATTCTCAGACTTAATTCTCTTTCCTCTCAGCGTCATCAACGAAGAGACGTGCTAGGCTGTCCTACGCACAGGCGCTAGAGCTATTTACGTTAAACGTCTATTGTGTGTTGTAATTAAATATAATAAACAATTTCAAATGTATTTTATTTAATTAATTTTAATTTGCACAATTTCTTAGGAATTGGCAAAATGTTGTTAAATAATGGTGAACGTTGTGAGAAGTAAAAAGGCGTATCATTTAGAATTTCATTTGTTTTTACAAGAGACCAACATCACGGGCTCGAGTTTACGACACTCCTGTAGCCGTCTCATTCGTCGTTTTAACTCCTGAATGAGTCTATATTCCTCAAGACCTGAGGCAAAGTTTTCTATTGCTTTTCACCCACTTATCAATCAAATATTTAGACATTATAGTAATATATACCAAAATTCGCCAATTTTCAGTCATTTTTAAACATTTACAGTGGCATTAACTTTTCTAGTGTTTCCAGACATATCTCATCAGACAAATCAAATTACACATCAGTCGTTCGCGTGGGACATTTACACGACATTCCTTCACCAAGTATATCTTAACTGAGCAGCCATCTTGCGAGGACGTCATGTGCATTACTTCAGCTACCGTGTTCACGCCTTGTGGATTCATCATTCTATTTTAAAATACTATATAATTAATTCCGTATATGCAAAAAAAATTAGCTATATTCACTTTGTGCGTTACACAAGAGCGTCGTTCGGCTCATGCCTAAATGGTTAGCGCGTTGGCCTTTGGTCACAGGGGTCCTGGGTTCGATTCTCGGCAGGGTCGGGAATTTTAACCACCATTGGTTAATTTCTCTGGCACGGGGGCTGGGTGTATGTGTCGTCTTCATCATCATTTCATCCTCATCATGACGCGCAGGTCGCCTACGGGAGTCAAATCGAAAGACCTGCACCTGGCGAGCCAAACTTGTCCTCGGACACTCCCGGACTAAAAGCCATACGCCATTTCATTTTTACAACAGCGTCATATCGATTTTTCTCCAGGGATCCCAATCCCATTTTCAATCACTTCTAACACCAAAAAGCCAATTCTGCGAGAGTGCATCGTTAAACAGCTATTGAAAAAGCACCCTTCACTTCAGTCTGATTTGAGGCACTTTTACACTCGTCTTTATTTCCTGTCTTTATATCCAGCGATTGGTGTTCATTTATCAGTTCGTAGACTTACGCGGCCGGTATCATTGTCTAATGCTTCTTCCAGAGTGGACAGCGTCGGTTCATTTCCAGGCGTTTCACCCATGCTGTGTGCGACATCTTTAGTGACAATGATCTCACACCGGGAGAAGCAGCATTAGATAATATTCGGTATAGTTTAACCTGATCGTACTCCTGTTTTTATTGGTTTTACGTTGTACGGATTCAGATAGGTCTTATAGTGACGATAGGATCGGACAAGACTAAGACTGGTAAGAAACTGTCAAGGTTTCAATTAAGGAACAGTCCCATCTTTTGCCTACTGTGAAAAACGGACACTAAAGAAAATCATCTTCAGTACTGGCGATAATGGAGTTCGAACTCACCATCTTCCGAATGTAAGCTAACAGCTGCACTGCCCAAACCACGCAGCCAACTCGTTCTGTCCCGGCTAAAGTAATCTAGAACTTCATATCATGATGACTGAGAAACATTCTAGCTTAGTTTAACTAAATCCTTGAATAGCTATCCTCATCAATCAATCAATCAATCAATCAATCAATCAATCAATCAATCAATCAATCAATCAATCAATCAATCAATCAATCAATCAATCAATCAATCAATCAATCTATCTATCTATCAATCTATCTATCTATCTATCTATCTATCTATCTATCTATCTATCTATATATCTATATATTTATCTATCAATCTATCTATCAATCAGCCACTACCTATCTGCATTTAGGGCAGTCGCCCAGGTGGCAGATTCCCTATCTGTTGTTTTCTTAGCCTTTTCTTAAGTGTTTGCAAAGAAATTGAGAATATATTGAACATTTCCGTCAGTAAGTTATTCCAATCCCTAATTCAATTTTCCTATAAACGAATATTTACCCTTACTTGTCCTCTTAAATTCCAACTTTATCTTCGTATTGTGTTCTCTTTCCTATATTTAAAGACACCACTCAAACTTATTCGTCTACTAATGTCATTCCACGCCATCTCTCTACCGACAGCTCGGAATATACCACTTAATTGAGCAGCTCGTCTCCTTTCGCCCAATTCTTCCCAGCCCAAACTTTGCAACATTTTGTAACGCTACGCTTTTGTCGTAAATCACCCAGAATAAATCGAGCTGCTTTTCTTTGGATTTTTCCAGTTCTTGAATCAAGTAATCCTGGTGAGGGTCCCATACACTGGAACCATACTCTAGCTAGGGTCTTACCAGAGACTTATATTCCTTCCCCTTTACATCCTTACTACAACCACTAAATACCCTCATAACCACGTGCAGAGATCTGTACCCTTTCTTTACAGTCCCATTTATGTGATTATCTCAATGAAGATCTTTCCTTATATTAAAACCTAAGTACTTACAATGAACGAACATGCACCCCATCAACTGAGAGAACTTTTCCTATTTGTGAAACTCACAACCTGACTTTTAACCATTGCTTACTGTCCATCTCACAACATTATCGAGGTCATTTTGCAGTTGCTCACAAACTTGTAACTTATTTATTACTCTGTACAGAATAACATCATCCGCAAAAAGCCTTTTCTCCGATTCCACTCCTTTACTCATATCACGTATATATATAATAAAACATAAAGGTCCAATAATACTGAACTGAAGAATTCCCCTCTGAGTTCTATTTTCTAGAAATATAGTCACACATTCAGTCACTTATTTGTCTAGTCCAAATGCACTAACTTTTTGCCAGTAGTCTCCCATGATCTACCCTATCAAATGCCTTAGACAGGTCAAACACGATACACTCGTTCTCCTGGAGAATGTTATTTAAAATCTAGTAACTAGCGACAAACAGGGTGTGCTTAATGCAGTGGCTTAGTTGCTGGCTTTCCAACTTGACGATAGAGATACGATTACCAGTAAATCTCGGTTCGAATAATTGCCTAAAAGTCACATGAAGTTCGACCTTAAACTCCAAGACAAAACCCAAAATTGACAGGATGTTGTCCTTTTGAGCACAAGTATGTGGGTTTGATCCGGATGGCACGTTGGAGATGGTCAAATACTCCAGCCTCATGTCGACAGATTTATCACCACGTAAAAAACTCTTAAGGGACAAAATCCCGGCAAACCGACGTCTGAAAAACTTTGGAAAGCCGTTACTCTGACGTAAAACAAATAACATTTCTTTTAAACAACCCGAAACGGCTAGGTGACTTGGACGGCATACCTCTGGATTTCTAAGATCAAGCTGGTCGCTTTAACTCGCTAATATTTGAAGGACCTTAAATATACCAGCTCAAATTTGACAGCTTTATTCGCACTCCGGCGGGACAAGCTTTCCGCACCTTAGAACCTACAAAAACCGTGAAAATAAGTTTTGGGTGTTAAACAATATTATTATTATTATTATTATTATTATTATTATTATTATTATTATTATTATTATTATTATTATTATTATTATTATTATTATTATTATTATTATTATTATTATTATTATTATTAAAGCCTACAATTAGTCAGGGCCACTCTAGAGACCCCAGAAATTCCTGGGATAAAATGAAAACACTTCAATAAATATCGAGAAAAACTGTTCCAATTATCAGCTTTTTCTTCAGGTGAGTTTGGATTTGAGTCAGAAGTGAGGTATTGTGGGTGCTTAGTGGAACAACAACAATATCATCAGACAGTGTAAGTAACATGCTAGCAAGCTTGTTCCTCTTCGCAGCATCGGAGTGTCGCTCGTTTTACGCAGCCCGCTGCCCCTGTCGTAATTCAGCGCGGCCACCCTCCCTGTCGGTGTGTTGCACGTAACGTACTCCGTCCGCACGTGAACCGGCTCCACCAATGGCAGCTGCGCGCCGCCTTGCAGGGGAGATGCTATATTGATGTTTCCCGCGCAACGTTGCCACGTCGCTGGATTATTTAATTCAGTGAGCACACCGTGGTTAAATAAATACATCACTTTTATCTCTCACAGCCCGACGTCAAAAGTGCGTTTTATTCTTCATCGATGCGTAATTGCTAATTTCTGCGAAAAAATATAATTTTGACCACCCAGTACATGAATCTCGTTCCTTAATAAACGCTAGAGTAAGGTCCAAAAGTTTGGCCTGTGTACCTTTCACAAATATTTTCACGCACATCCATTTATGAAACACAACTTCTAAACTATGCATAATCTATTAGATATAAAACTAGCAACAACTAAGAAAATCCATAACACATAGATCCCTAATAATACCTAAGCCCGCCAGGATGGCTGCTGCCCAACCATATGGTCAGCAGGAATTTTTAGCATATGTCTTTTAGTGGCGGAACTGTTCGAGGACTCGTTCGTCTCAGGCGTTCTGTAGTGCTTCTCCCGTTACACCCCACGGGAGTGATCTGCATGTACTGCTGCGTGAGGGTGTCGTCTGTAGGTATAGGTGTAATTTCGTGAACTAGGAATAGGAAGAAAACGACCGTGGCCCGGGAAAAGGAAAGATCCCAGTAAATCGTCTGGACTTGCAATGGGAAACCACGGAAAACCATTTCGAGGATGACCGGTACGGGACTCGAACTCACGTGTATCCTGAGTGCAGGAGTAGCAGTCCTAACTGACCGTGCAGCAATGCACTCACCTGAGGTCGGCAGATATTGCAGTTCTGCATGGTCAGCGTACGACTTTCTCAGCCGTATTGCTAGCTTTCTTGACAGTCCGTAGCCTCTCATACCAACAGTTCCTCAGCTGACCCCGAGAGGCTAAGTGAACTCCGTTCCATCACTCAGTACAGCATTAAAACTCTCAGCCCAGTTTGGAATTGAACCCGAGCTCTGTGTCAGAGACATTATTATTATTATTATTATTATTATTATTATTATTATTATTATTATTATTATTATTATTGGAGTTGTGCACAAATATGCAAAGTAACGCCAATGAGTCATAGTAACTCTCACCTAAACTATCGCAAATATGCAGATAGGCGTATACGCTACCGCTTCGCCAGTGAGTTACCTGATTGCCATGAAAGTAATTTCAGAACTTAGGATCGAAAATAACCTCATTAACAAACAATTCACGCGTCGTCATAGATGGACAGACACTATCCAGTGTACTTTTGGAAAGAAAGTAAAACTCTGGTATTTAAATTCTGGACAGAGCGAGCGAATATTTGTTTCAATCCTGAGCATGTCCGAGCACGTTCACTTCAAGCACAATATAACAAATCTAGAAGAACATATCCATCAGGTGCTACCACTCTGTTCCTGGAGTTAGCATTGCAGCTTCCAACACGGTTAATTTGGTTTGAATACTCGCCTCTTACACACGTTTAGGACCGATTTCGATTTCTAGAAACGAAGGCTCTATCAAAGCCGAAAACGCAACCTGGTATGGAATCCCATTCTGGGCCATAGTAGAAGGCAAATGCTAAGGAAGTGCCTAACAATAGTCCAAGATAACCTCCTTCCCTGTTCTAGTTCAAGTGAATTACAAGTATATCATACTTGTGCACATTGTGCGTTGTATCCTCAGTCCGAAACATGGCTCGATCCCTAACAGATCTTCCATTAGATGTCATATATATTTCAGACATCACTAAAGAAGCGTAGTAAAAAGCGAAGAATGATATAGTTTACCGTTGCTTTCCTCACCGAACCTTAAGATGCTATTACATATAATTCTACCAATCCCACTGAAAAGCACAAACTAACCGACCCTATGAATGACATCTTCACATCATTCACCACTGAAACTGGCTGCAGAGGGAATGGTGCTCCTAGTATTGTTCATACCTCAGTCACTTCCACGCTGGCAAAGCTAGAGATAAGACTGAGACACATCAGTGCAAGTAAAATAACAAATATCACCAAACTGTATTAGGGAAAATCGTGCACTTCTAACACTTTACCCCACCACTTCTACGTATCAGATTTCATATGCACTGAGTAAATGGGGTTGAAATGAAATGTCGTATGGCTTTTTTTTAATGCCGGGATAACCCAGGACGGGTTCGGCTCACCAGGTGCAGATCTTTCTATTTGACTCTCGTAGGCGACCTGCGCGTCGTGATGAGGATGAAATTATGATGAAGACAACACATACACCCAGCCCCCGTGCCATTGGAATTAACCAATTAAGGTTAAAATACCGACCCGGCCGGGAATCGAACCCAGGACCCTCTGAACAGAAGGCCAATACGCTGACCGTTCAGCCAACGAGTCGGACAGTGGGGTTGATATCCATGATGAGCCAAGTCTCTTACATCGCACAACAATACAGTGTGTCTACCTGGCGCACACTAAAAAATCACCTAATTAAGCAGGTGTTCGATAGTTTAGGTGACAGTTACGATATTTCAATGGCTAAGGTGTTACTTTCAAAACTGGAAAGTCCTAACCTAAATCGCAGGTGGTGACGAGAAATTATGAACAATCCCGTATCTTCCAGACAACTCTTGGTTGACTCAGCCGGCTATCATTAGAAATGTATGAATATTCTCCGTTTACAAAGCCTTTCATGGATTACTATTGCAGCATTCAATGAGGAGTAGGGAGCCATTAACAACCACTTCTGAGAGTGTGGTATCCTCAATTCACTTCTCAGATAGCGTTTTCAGGCCAGTGTGTATCGCAATCCAGACCGGCTAATTCAGGGTTGGTACCTGGACCATCCAGCTACCTTGTAGCAGTGACTTCGGATTTAACCTGAAGTTTGATGAACTCTTATAAATGGTTCGCATCCGCATACATTTCAAACTCCGTGCGTGCCTGCTCCAGAACACGCAGCTGATACTAGCCACAGGCGAATGATCGCGTTAACAAAGGTATACGGGGTAACGGGGGACGTGAGTGCTTGCGGCATGCAACACCGGCGGTTGATTAAATACATTAATTAGGGGACTAGTAGTTTTGTGTTTCACGTATACACTCCGCGGGTAAGTAATTATCATAGCACAGTTCAGATCACAGGGTAAAACAGTCCTCACATAAATACTAATGACATCTGCCGGGGTAAAAGGTTTCACCTTGTCACTGTGTAGCGCTGCATGGTCATTGTCCACATTGACCTTCCACGTCATGGCATTCTGCGTAGATGATTCAGTGAGACCCTCACATGCGGGGCATTCCACATCAAGTTGGATGAAAGACGGCAAAAAAATTAGGAACTAAAAATTACAAAATCTTTAAATTTGATATTTTTAAAATTTGATATAGAAAAGCGTCCAAATCCAGATTATGTACTTACAGAAAAAAATCGATAAATGTATCGTACAGTATATTTTTCGTAACTTCTGTGTCCCTTATTTAAGTTGCCCTCAGCGATAGAAGATTGAATGACATATTATGTGCACACTTGAAATGTAAGTTCTTTAATAATATGTAACAAGTGAGTTGTTCAGGATAACTAAGATTGGTCTGCATTTTTTTTCTTTCACACGAACTAAATTAACTGAATCTAAGTGTCTCTCTCATGCTGAGCTCAAGAATGTTTTCAGATTTTTTTTTCCATTGGGCAGGATTGAATTGTGGCATACTTTCAAAATGTTGTAGATTTAGAACACTAAATGATAAATTCGAGTTACCTAAAAATTGCTTATGTTGATTTTTAGCCATATTTTTCCTTTGGGGGTGTTTCTGCTTAGTTTCCAGCAGTAGACGGGCAGCATTCTGGGACTCCATTTACCTTCGTACCTCTTTTCTACAGTAGAAATCTAACGTCCACCATGTTCACCACTGACATTTTATGGGAAGAATTCTAGCTGGAAGTCCAAGAAGTGAAGTTTTAATGACATGTTGCATCCCACAGATTGGTTTGATTTCAGATTATTTCATTATCATTTTATGCTTTATGATTTGCAAAAAAAAAACAGAACATGTATTTTTTAATGATTTTCAGGCTGCTTTTCCCGGTGATTTTAAAAGTTTCTCGACATTTTCATCATAGTATTTGTGGCTATATAAAAATGCCATCCTCCACTTTTGCATTACTAATATTGGAAATTTTTTATTTCAAATATATAAATGCAGCAGAATCTTTATCAATTTATTTCACAAAATTTGTCATAGTTCCCAGTTTTATATGCCTGGAAGGTAAATAGAACATTTTTAGGATTCGCCAATGAGCTATTTAACACATTTTTGTGGCCTAGAATAAGAGCTTCAAATTTAGGCCATTTTTTCTTAATATAGTGAGACTTCATATCCCTGCTGTCCCGTTCACATACGAAACAGCAGAACTTGGTGCATCCAAGTTGTAAACCAAGTAATAAACTATGACCTTCAAATCTCCACAAATATTTCTATTATATTTTGTAAACTGGATAGTTTCAAACATTATTTACATCTTCATATGTCTCTATCACATGTCGGCCCCCCGGTGTAGGGGTAGCGTGCCTGCCTCTTACCCGGAGGCCCCGCGTTCGATTCCCGGCCATGTCAGGAATTTTTACCTGTATCTGAGGGCTGGTTCTAGGTCCACTCAGCCTACGTTATTACAATTGAGGAGCTATCTGACTGTGAGATAGCGGCCCCGGTCTAGGAAACCAAGAATAACGGCCGAGAGGATCGTCGTGCTGACCACACGACACCTCGTAATCTGCAGGCCTTCGTGCTGAGTAGCGGTCGCTTGGTGGGTTATGGCCCTTCAGAGCTGTTGCGCCTTGGGGTTTGGTTTATGTCTCTATCACATCAGCGGCATTCGTATGAGGTATTGATGGAAATGCATTGCCATTATGCAGAATTATAGCCTTCAAATTCACTTTTGATGAGTCTATGAATAATTACCGCTCATTTGACTGGCGTTGCTATCCAGGACTCTACGTTACTGAACAAACATTATTATAATAA